>NW_004567114.1:3529576-3629187 GCF_000260355.1 Condylura cristata
CTCTTTCCTCAACTGCGGGACGGAGCTCATCAGTCCCCACCGGGACACTGTGGGGTGCTCAAGGCCCCGGGGCTCCCAGGAAGACGGTGGAGAAAGTCCCTGCCTCTTGCACACGGGGAGCCTTGCTGCAGGGACCCCACTGCCTGCTCAGGGAATTGGGATTTTGTGGCTTTAAGAAACCCCGCTTTGGACTAAAAATACCTAGCTGCCCTTCATTCCACAGCCAATACAGTGGTATGCTTCTGGCCTCCTGCTGTGAATGGGGAAGGGCGAAAACCAGGGCAAGAGGCATTTGGGGGGCTGGAGACTGGTGGCTGCAGGACCCACTGGCGAGGAGGAGGGATGCTGGAGCCGGTGAACACAAAGGGCCACTTTCCTCAGTCTTTCCAGAAGCATCCCTCAGTGATAGTTAGCAGCGCCACAGAAAATTGACAGAAATGATAAAGGTCTTTCTTACGTTGTTCTTCGTTTTCTTTTGCCCCGTTTCACTCTCTGTACACAAACAGACGTCCGGCCCCAGCCTGGCGGCCGGAGAGGCTGGGCCGTCCTTTTGTCAAGCCTGGGGTGCCCTGGACAAAGGCACGGGAGCCTCTCTCCCTCCTTCCAGAACCCTCTGTTGTCCCTAAGCTCCAGGCCTATCCTCAGCCTTGCCCAGAAGCCGCGCCATCTCTGTCCGTGTGTGCAGTGAACCATTTCTCCTGTGGCCCAGGGGAAAGAATGTGCGCTTTTCCTCTCAGAGGCCGGGTGACCCCAGAGCATTGCTTTGTTGGCCTCTATTTCCTGCCCCACTCAGTCCAGTCCACGCTGACCAAGGTGCCCACCTGGCCATGCCTCGCTCCTGGGGGGCCCCGCCCCCGCCTGCAGGAGAGAGGGGTGCGCAGGGCGGGCAGGCGGTTCCACGCGGCCTCTGTCTCCAGCAAGGTGGCCGCCATGCTCCCATGGGCGCTGGGTCCTTCGCCTCCGTGTTTCTAGCACCCGGTTTGCGCGCAGGCACGTTCTGGGTCCGCGGCGTGTGTGAAGCAGTGACGGTGGGCTGGTGGGCTGGAATGTGCCGGGCCCTGCAGGGCACCCAGCAGACCTCGCGGACACTGGTGAGACACGGTCCCTGCTGCGTAACAACAGGTGAAAACGGGTTCAGCGACCTGCCTGGGAGCAAACTGCCGGCGACCAGAGCACACGGGCAGGCACAGGCCGCTGTATGCAGAGGCGCCCGGCAGTGGCCCTGCTGGGGCTGAGGGGGCCGCAGCTCGCACCCCAGCCCCCGGGGCCCTCTGCCCTCCTGGGAGGCCATGTGGAGCCCTGAATTCCATGCTAGCATGTGGCATCTCTGAGCCTGGCGTCCCTGTCCCTCGTCCATCCGGGGAGCTCCGTGGGAACACTTGTCCCACCCCGAGCGGAGAGCAGGGATTCCAGTCTCCCCTGCCCTGGCCGGGCCAGGCCTGACGCTGGGCCAGATGGGACCATCTCCCCAAAGCCAGACGCCACTCAGGAGCCCACACGGGCTGTTCTGGGCTGACGCGGGCGCCCAGCCACCCAAGGCCACCCTGCTGGGCCTCTCTCATCTGGTCCAGCTGTGCACGAGCTTTAGAACTAATCCACAGGAATGTCCCTTTCCGCTCTGATTGGCTGCCGGTGACGTCAGAAGAATATGGGAGAAGCAGCTTTATGGCGTGTCCTATTCTATATGTCTTTGATTAATAAACATTGGGAAAATTGACGATGTGATCATAAATGCAGATTGCTGGCACACTACTTTGAGAATGTGAAGCTCAGTCAAGTGAGACTTGATGTTAGTGTAGGTGACAGCAGTGCAGGCCTCCCGTAAGCTTCCTGGCCCACACAGGGCCCTGCTGCCACACCTCAGCATCCAGGTCTCCTGAGGAGAGAGGCTCTTCCTAACATGACATGAAGCAGCACTTCTCTACGGGGCATCTGTGAGGTGGCCACCCACAGGCAGCACATATAACACACTTGTGCATGCAAGTGTGTCTGTGTGTGTTTATGTGTGTGTTTATGTGCACTGGTGTGCATGTGTTGCAAGCACGTGAGCCTGTGTTTATGTGTTGCAAGTATGCACCTGCGTGTATGTGTTACAAGCATGCGAACTCATATGCACATATTACACACACGTGGACACATGTGTGCTTGTTGCACACATGTGAGACCATGTATGTGCTGCAACTATGTGTGCCCACATGTATATGTTGCAAGTGTGTGCCTGTGTGCATGTGTTGCAAGTATGTGAGCCCATGCACATGTGTGACAAGTGTGTGTATGTGTTGCAAGTATGTGAGCCCATGCACACGTGTGGCAAGTGTGTGTATATGTTGCAAGTATGAGTCCATGCACACATGTGGCAAGCATGTGTATGTGTTGCAAGTGTGTGCCCATGCACATGTGCCATGATACTTGTATGCATGCACATGGTGCACATGTGCTCATGTGTCCGTGTGTGCATGCACGAAAGTGCATGTTTACACCCGTGTGTGTGTGCATGTTTGTGCACACAGATAAAAGGCGTGGCTGTTCAGCAAGGTTTCCAGTTACAACATGAAGAGGCTGGGCTAGTGTGTGGGCTGTGGAAATAGCACCGCAGAAAAACGGGCCTAAATCAGGCGCGCTATGGCTGGGAGCCTGAAGTCCAGGTGCCGGGAGGGCTGGTTCCTGTGAGGAGAACTGACCGCAATTCCCGGCCGTGGGGGTGTCACCTGCTTGTAGGCACACAAGCACTGCCCTCACCACTGCCCAAGGCCTCACGGGGGTGTGGGGTCGCATCGCTGTCCCTTCTCTGAGGACCCCGGTTACTTCATGACCCCCCTGCGTGTGCAGCAACCCTGTCTTCAAGGAAGGCCAGATGCTGACGTGGTGGGTGAAGGCTTCAGCCTAGGAATTTTGGAGGGGCATAACCAACATTTTAGAAAAGAGTGCACGATGCCATCAAATTGCACCAGAGACTCTTTCTGGGCCTTCACCTGGAGCAAGTCAGTTCCCTCACTGAACGCGAATCACTCTGCCTTTGGGTGGATTTCGCAGTAACCGTGAAGGGAGGTGCTCGTCTTACTCGACCCAGCACAACGGCAGCTCGTGGACCAGCGAGGGCAGAGCCTAGGCTAGGTCCGGTGCACTCCGGGGCTTTGGATGCCTGACGCCTGGCCAGCCTTCCTGCTTTCCCAGGGGCGCTCCGTCCTTATCTTAGACTATCCATGTGGAAGCATTTTCTTCATCTGCATGTAGACAAAGAGAGCATAAAGGAGGGGTGTGGGTGACCTGGACTTCGGAGTCACATCAGTTCACTCTGTTTGGGTTGCACTCATGTAAGTCTTCCCTGAAGCAGGCACTCATGACAGTGCCTGCCATAGCCCAGGGAGTGTACTCAGCATATTAACTGTGCAAAAATAAACTTCAAAGGCAGGGTCCCCTAAAACAACATCTAAGGAGAAGATCTAACATCAATACAAATCATACAAAAGTCTTAGTAAGACAAATGATAAAATAATATGCTTCCCTAACCATGCAAAACTTAAACTAGGAAATCAATAAAATAAAATAGCTGGAAAATCCTTAATACTAGAGAATTGAATAGCTTATTTATGATTATTCAGAGAAGAAATTGCAATGAAAACTATGAAATGTACACCGAATGAAAAGAAAATTACTAGGCATCAAAAAGAGTGGGCTACCGCTAAAATAGTTCTTACAGGAAAATTTTGAGAACTAAATGTTTGTTGGGAAAATTGTGTCTCAAATGAATTATCTTCCAAAAAGGAAACTAAAACTGGAAATGAAGCAGAGTAAACTCAGAACAATTAAAAAATAATAATAAAAGCACTGGAATCAATGATACAGAAAACAAACAAAAATGTTAAAAAAAAATCATTGAAGACAAAATCTCGCTCTCTGAAAAGGTTAATTGCATTGATTAATTTCTAAGAAACAAGATGTAGATATTAAAGTTGGAAGACACAACTATACTTATCAGAGACAAACAAGGTAATATCCCAAGCAATACTAAAAATATAAAAAGAACAAGAAAAATATTGTGAACATTTGTGGCAAAGAGAAAAGGCAACTTAGATAAAATGGATCGTGTCAAATTAACTCAAGAAAGTAAACTGAAAATTGTTGCATCTATTACATAAATTAAATCTGTAATTAAAAACTCCTCCCCTCCCCCAACCAACCAACCAACAAAGTGACCAACCAGTGAATACACCAACATCAGACGCGACAGATCTTTGCGTAAAGAAGACCTCTGACCATTTGTAAAAACTCAGAATATTGAGAGGAAAGAAAAGTTCTCAGTTGATCGTATGCTTCTTGCATTACCATACTATAACTAGACAGTTTTATCTTAATTCCATCTAAAGCTTTAGAGACACATCCCTCCAGAACAGAGGTAAAAATATGTAAGAAATTTTCCTTTGCAAATCAAATCCAACAACACCTACCAAAAAAACCCCGTATGTGTCATAACTAAACAGAGTTTTCCTAGCAATCCAAGTTTGACTTAACATTCTAAAGTCAATAAATGCAATCCATTCCACTAACAGACTGAAAAGGAAAAAGATACAGAAATACATTTCCTAAATCTAACACCTATTCATGATTTAGAAATGAAGACAAACTAAAACCAATATAAATAAATATCTTTGCAAACTAGGAAGCAACATATTCAACCCGATAAAGGTAATTTAGCAAAAACCTAGAACTCATATCTGTGTAAAAGACTGAATGCCTTGCTTTTAAGATGAGAAGCAATGCACAGATGTGCTTCATATTGCACTGGAGATCTTAGATTGTGCAATCAGGCAAGAAAAAGGCACATAAGTTGGAAAAGAAGCAATCTCCTTATTCTCAGAAATATTATTGATGATATAGTGGTTCTAAAAATAAATCAAAATAATTTTATAGCTCATAACTGAGTTTAGCAAAGTCACAAATACAAAGTCAGCATGTAAAATTCAAATGTATTTCTTCTATGAGCAATGAACAATTAAAACTGACATTTAGACAAACCACTCACCAGAATATCAAAATTATGTAATGCATAGTGACAAAATGAACAGAATATTTGTGAGGTCTACAAACTAAAGACTGCAAAACATTGTTGAAATGAGTTACAGAAGCCTAACTAAATAAAGGGATTAAACCATGGTGTGGGTAGAAAGATTTAGTATCACTCAGTTCAATATCTTAAATTCAATCAAAATCGAAGCCAGATATTTTCTAAATTGACAAGTTGCTTCTAAAATATAAATGACAAGAACATTAAAAAAAAAAGTTTCTGTGGGGTTACAGTACCTGACTGAATGTTTATAATGAGTGTACTGTAACCAAGCTGTTGAAAGATTGGTGTGTAGACAGACATAATAGATAATGGAAAATAATGGAATGTCGAAAAATGGATTCTAACTGTAGGGTCAACTGAATTTTAACAAAGCTGCCAAAGTAATTCAAAAAGGAAAGTATAATCTTTTCAACAAATTGTGCTTGAATAATTGGACATCCAGATGGAAAACGATGAAACATAACCCTTACCTCACACTATATAAACAAAGAGTCAGCGATGAATCATACACCGAAATACAATAGCAGCTAAAACTATCAAACTTCTAGATAAAAATGTAGAGAAAAATAGCTATAGCCTTGAGCTAGGAAAATATTTTTTAAGACAAGAAAAAAATGAATCACAAGATGGGGGGGGGGAAGTGCTGAATGAAACTTCAAAATAATTACAAAATTTTGATCTTTATAAGACAGTTGAAACAAAAAGGCAAACTATGAACTGGGAGAAAATATTTTCAGAACATGGTTTCTTGCAAAAGGCTGCTATGAGAAACTCCTAGAACTCAAGAGAAAGAAGAAAAACCACTTGCTATAAAAGGTTGTAGGTACAGGATCAAGCAGGCACATTACCAAAGAAGAGGGACAAAGAATACAAACATAGAAAGACAGTCAAAGTTATTTGTCTTCAGGGAAAAGCAAATCAGAACTACAACTTAAAGACCAGCAGCACACGCCCCAGAATGCTAACTTCTAAAATGACTCACAGAAGCAAGTGTGGGTGAGCAACGTGGAGCAATGGGACTCACGCAACTGCCTCTAGCAATGCAAAATGGTGCAGATGGGCCTCTCTGGTGGTGCAAGGGGTTAAGTCGCAGCACCATAAAGCTCTCCGCAGTCACTGCGGCATGAGTTTGATCCCCAGCCAGGGAGTGACCCACATGGTGCAACAGAGCTCTCCTGTCTCGTCCCTGCTCCCCTCAGCAGTGTTTTCAGCCCATCTGCCTTTTCTGCTCCCCACTCTGTCTCTGGTGAATCCTCTCATCCCCTGCACCTCTGGCCTACAGCCCAGCTCTTGTATGCATAGATAGATAAATCTTGAAAAAAAAAAAAAAAAAGGTGTGCAGAGACTGGAAAATGCTGGTTTCTCATGAACTCGTGCACCTGCTTACCTACCAAACTATCAGCTACTCTCTATGTAGTTACACGAACCAAAGAGAACCTGGCCTGCAAAGATTTGCCCTTGAATACTCACAGTCGTTTTACATTTATGTACATAAAATGTGCACCGATGCATACAATGGAACACTACTTAGCAATGAAAAGGGACATACCGCTGATATGTGTAACAACATTGATAAATCTCAAAACGATCATGTAAGTGAGGAAATCCAGACACCAAATTATGTAAATAACAAGTCAATAAAGCTGGTTAAAAATTAAGATAGCATGAACACTATTGTAAGAATAGTCAAGGGCTATGAGAATTTAATTGCAACGAACTTACCTACGTGCATCACTATTTTAACATCAATGCACTCCCACCCCACAGTGTAACAAGAAAGAGAACAACGCAGGAGAAAGACCTGCCCAGCCATGAGCAGCGGTCACTGAGGAGGAAACCCTTGTGAACGGTGAACATTTCCATCACAGATCAGGGAAATAAAAAGCACAATCACATTGGACCTCCCACAGTCCTTTGGGATGACGAAAATTAAAAAGATGACAATACAAGACCCAGCGCCTCTCCCATTGCTAACATTTTTATTACCCCTGGCTGCAAATGGAAAATGGATTCTTTCTTCTGACTTTCCCACAAGGAGCATTGATAAGATCCGAGTTTGAACAATCCCATGTCCCCCCAGTGCTGCCGGAGAACTGGAAGTTTGGGCAAGTGTCACCAGTTAGGCAGACGTCAATGTAGGTGCAGACAGAAATATGGTTTATTACCTGGCTACCTGGGCCCCGAATGGAAGCCCTCGGAGGGCAAATACGTCATCTTGATCCATGCTGTGTTCTCAGGGTCTAGAACACTCCCTGAGGAACGATGGCATAAACGAACTACCGCAATGAAGACGCAGCAGCAGCCAGGACCAGAGTTCACTGTGCCATGTCTGGGCTGGCAGACAGGCCATGCTGGGAGAGGCGGCCTGACCCAGGGGTGCCGGCAGCAAGGCAGGCAGAGGTGACTGCACACTGCAACAGCACCGTGGCTGAGTGCCCTGGGCGCCTCAGCGCTGTGGCTGTGACGCCGTGTGGCGTCACTCCCAGAGGCATCAGCGAGGTGCCGGGCCTCGCATCCGTGGTGACTAGTTCCTGTGGTTTCAGCTGACAGGCTCTTCCCTTCGCTGCCCTTTTCCTGAAGTTTCTTCAGACTTTCTGTTTTGTTTTGTTTTTTTTTTTTCCCTGTCAATCCTCTAGCATCCTTTTCATTAAATCCTTTTCTGCTTAATTTAATGAGAGTCAGTTTCTGTTGTTTGCAACCAAGACCCCTGACAATTCCAGCTGCGCAGCTGTTAAAACGAATGAACCAGATCTGTGTGTATTGACATGGATAAATCTTAAAAAAAAAAAAATTGAGTGAATAACAGAATGTTGCAGAAAGCTGTATGCAGTGAAAGCATCCATGTGAGTGTTACACATACGCCGAACAGTGCAGTTGAGTGCAGTTGATTATTTACAAATTAAAAGGTAATATAGTGCAAGTGTCACATATACATGCAAAGGACAGGCAACACCTCAAAATGCTAATGACCCCGATGAGGCAGTTCTAGAAGAGAATCCACATTCATCCTCCATGCCTTAGTTTAAAGAAGTCAGAGCAGGGAAGGTGATGTATTGCTTCACACCTTACGTGTGAATGTTGGGACATGGGCACTGTGAACTTATCTTTGCTTCAGTGTACACTCAGAGTGCTCCAGGATTAAAAAAGCAGTGTTCTTTGTTGTCGCTAACTCACTCTCCTTCACACCCCAGGTGACCCCAACTCGCCACCTGGAGCCCAGGAATTTCCCAGAGCCTTGTCAAATCTACTGCTCCAGGGAAAGACTGACTCTCTTTGCAAAATGTGATCACTGGTTCTTCTTTGTCAAAATAATCAATTATTTCACATAAAATGCTAAACAGTACTTAGTGATAGGAAATTTACCAGCCCCCCAATGGGAGTAAGAATATTATAGAGTTAAAACTTTATTGTATAGTTTAACAGTTGTTTCATTGAAGCAATATAAAGAGATCCTTACAAATGTTATTGAATAATAGAATAGAATGGGTCTTTAGCTAAAATAGTTGTTACATTCTTCAGAATAAAAAAGGACATTCTTTGTAGCTTATCCGTTGTAATGATTCCTTAGCAAAATAGATCTGACAACTAAGTTTCATCTCTCTCTCGCTAGCATCTATTGATTAGCTACTTATCTACCTGTCTGTCTATGCACTTATTGTGCTGTTCATATAAGTCTTCAAGTCTTCCTATATCCCAATACAAATGTTAATACTACAAAAAGCACCTCGAAGTTTTTTTTCTTAAAGGCTGAGGGTTGTGGTGGGTTTCGTAAAAGCAAAGTTTCGTATAGTATTAATTCTTATATTTTCAAAATAATACTTTCAACAAGTATTATTCAGCATTTTCAGAGTTTTTCTCCCTCTGAAAATCAAAGTATTAGGAATTATGTCCTTCCTATCCATGAAAAGACCTATGTCTAGTGGCCCTGTTACAGGGTAGCCCAGAGTGGACCGGGCCGCCTGTCTGTGGGGCCTCACCCGCACGCTCACAATCCGGTTACACTGCAGGGACACACAAAAGGGTCAATAATGGTTTTTTTTTTACAAAAAGGGAAAGGAATAGGAAACAGCCCAGGGAAAGAGAGTGGGCTACAAAGTCACTGGAATACCTTATGGCTAGGTTGACTGAACACACAGAGTCACGAAGTCAGGAGAGCTGCTTCCTGAGCGGGAGCGCGAGATGCAATCGAGGCCTATTTATCCCCCAAATGTCCCAGAATTCCTGCTGGCTCCGCCCTTGGGTCCTCGCAGTTCTCTCCCTGGTACTGCTGGGAGTTGTAGTTTCTAATCACTGGAGTAGGGTGTAGGGTCCAGAAAGCTGGAGTAGGGGGTGGAGTCCACATGACTCTGCGGAGTTCCTTTAGGATGTCCTGCCCCTTAAAAGCCCTCCCTGGTAACATAACGGGTTAGGATGCAGCACTGAAAGCTAGTGGCAGGTGCTTCAGTGAAAGTTCGATCCTCAGCCCACATGGTATGGCAGACCTCTCCTGCCTCACCCACTGCTCCCCTCATCAGTGTACTTTATCAATCTGCCTGTTCTGCTCCCCATTCTGATTCTAGTGAATCATCTCACCGCCCCTGCTCTGGCCTGTACTCCAGTTCTGTATGCATAAATAAATAAATCTTAAAAAAAAAAAAAGACCTTTGTCTAGAGAGAAATATCCACCAATGCCCGCAAATGGCTTCAGGTGTGAGGGAGGATTAAGATTCAGATAACTTGACAGTGTTTCCTTGGCTCATCTTTTCATTTTTCACTTATTGATGTTGAATTTGCAGCTTAACTGAACAATCATTTTAGGAACATTGCACATATGAAGGATTCTATATCAGGTATTGGAAAACCAAAGACAAATAAAATACTGTGTTAACGGCATAATGAGTGAGACAAACACACATATTAACAGAAAATGAAAGGTTCGTGTAAGATATAAAACAAGGAATTACAGGAAACTTACCCAGACTGGAAGGTCAGAAAAGTTGTCCTGGTAAAGGTGATGCAAGAGCGAGATGTTAGTGAATGAATAGGTGTTAACCAAAATGAGAAGAGAGCACAAGGTATTAGAAGCAGGGGGAGCAGTTTAGAGAAAGGTGTGAAATCGCCTGGTGTGCACTGACATTGAAAAGCATTGCTCTTGGAGGCAAAGAGGCTGAGTGGAGCGACAGTTTGGTTTGGGTGTGGCCAAGCTTCTGAAAGAACAAAATGGCTGAATTCCTTTCCTGAGAGCACTCTGGGGGAGCTATATAGGGAAAAAGAAAACTGTAAGAAACACCCAAGAAAAGTTTTGATAAGAGATAGTAAGTGACATCTGAATCAAGTGAGGAATATACCATGTTCATAGATAAGAACCCTTAATATTATAGATACTGATTCTGGCCAAATATCCAAATTTATCTCTCCACTTAATGTAGTTCCAGTCATAGCACTTGAAAAAAAAAAACTTTATAAAATATATAGTAGGAAATAAAGGTTTACTCTTCAAGTTTAGCCTGGACACTCCTGAAGGAGAAAAATAGAAAAGTAAAAGCAGATACTGACTTTCTTATGAAATTAGACATCATAGGCATGTTGAAAAAAAGCAGAGAAAGACAGGTTGACCAGTGGGTGGAAGGGGGATGTCCTTCCACATTTGCAGCATATTTTGGGATACATCAGAGTTACATTATGAGAGGATAGAGGAGAGAATGAACTTTAGGAAAAATGCTTATTCATATGTAAAAATAAAACTGTGACTCCCTACTTCACACCATATACAAAAATGAATTCTAGATGGCTATTTTCAAGCATAACACTACAATTTTAATAGAAAATAGATGAGATTTTTCTTTAGATCTCAAGGATTGAGAAGACTTTTCAATAATACACAACAATATTGTTTAAGAAATAAATGAACAGTTTACCTTATTAAAATTGATGAAAAGACCCCTGAAAGTAAGTAAAAAGTCAATGTATAAATTAAGAAGAGATATTTGCAATAGACACACCTAACAGAATTGGTATAAAATAAAATACATATTCTGAAAAGTGAACAAAACACATATAAACAATAAGGCTAAGAAACTATAGAGAAACGGGCAATGCACTTATGGTGTGAACATGTAAACCAAGGTCACAAAAACGCATTTTATATAGTTTCAATTGCAATATTTTCAAATTCTAGAAATTGCAAGAGATGGATATTATAGTATCCAACACATTTTCTATATATCACCGATAAGAGGAAAAAGCTTGAAAATACTTTGAAAATCAGTTTCGCATAACCTTTTAAATTTGCATTTTTACTAAACCAGTCGTCTGAGTAATTCTGTTTTTAGGAATATTCCTAAGATAAATTCTGAGACATATACAAGGGTAGCCACATGCAAATACATGATGGAAGTATCACTCACAATCGCGAAAAGTTAGGGACAACGATGTTGTCTATCAGCAGGAGAGATGAAGAGATGATAAAAATCAAAATACTAACAGCAGACAAAATTTACTAACTACAGTGACTCCTAATTAAGAGTGTATATTAACAATGAGCTATTACAGGAAAAGATTCTAAACTATAATTGGCAACATAATATACCCTTTCTATATAGCTTAGTATCAATCAACTAAAAAGCATATTTCAGGAATACACATAGATAAAAATTTATGAAAAAAATAAGGTAAAGTGGATTGAAGATTGATGATGATGATCACCTGTGTGAGTGGAGGCGGGACTGGGGGGGGTTTGTAGAGACAGAGGGTTAGATGTCTTTGTCAAGGACAACACCTTTACATTTGTGCTTATGCAGGGTCATGCGGATCATTAACACGATGTAAGTAACTAAATAGATGAAAGTGTGTTGTGAATGAGTACTAACTACCACGGTATCTATTATGTGTACCTGCAGTCAACTAAAAGAAAGGAAGGGAGAGGGGAGGATGGAGGAAGACAGAGTGAAGGGGGAGGGAAGGGCTGGGGACATGGGGGAAGGCAAAGAGGAAGAAGGGGAGGCAGGAGGAGAAAGGGAGGAGAGACGGCGACTAACCCCAGAAGAGACTTTGAAGCAGGCAGCTGGCAACAGGAAAGTTTCACTTTCCATGCAGTTGAAATGTTTTTCCTTCTGGTTATTATTATCACCACACTCTAATGATTTTGAATGCTTAATATATCCAGGCAGTGTGCTGAGTGCCTCATCTCATGCCTTCTCCCCACGAAGCCTTCCCGCCAGGGGCTTGATCATGGAGTTCCCCAGGGCGTCCACCCAGGGCATCTCAGAGAGACAGCGCTTTCTCGTGGAGGTGATTTCACTTTCTCTTCTTGACCTTGAGGCCCGGGCTGCCTCATGTCCCAGATGTTCATGGCTGCCCCTTCCTGGTCTCATGCTCTGGGCTCGTCTTTTCCTCTTGACGTCCACGTTAACCCGCCCTCCGCCCCCATCACTTCTGCACAGTGCTGGGTGGCTGTGTCTTCTCATCTGTGGTTTTCCTACCAGGCACCTCTGGGGGACGGGCCAAGGTGGATGGTGCAGGTGACCCACTGCTGACTCACCACCCCCACTGAGCTGCTGGAGGTGTCGCCAACTCACGAGGTCAAGATTGGACCCTGACCGCCCCCTCACCCTGCCCACCCCAGTCTGCATCATACCACTGCAGCCTGTTCCCACGTGCCCAGCCTACCAGCCAGTGCTGGCGTGCCCTCTCCACTGCTGGCATTTCTCTAGAGAATTCTGCCATTCCCCATCACTGAGTTATCCCAACAGTGCCCACACTGTTCCCACAGGAGCTGCTACGTCTCTGGCAGTTTTCTGCGCTGGTGAGGGGAATACTGACAAAACACAAATAAGAACTCAGCAGCCCGTCATGAAGTTATGTCTTGGAGTTTAATTTCAAACTACATCATGTTCACATAAGTCTCAAATTGTTAGGGTCACCCCATCTTCTGCTCCCTTAGCAGCAGCTTCTTACTTGTTCCGCCCTGGACAAAGATGCCTCGATGTTTAATCAGCTCACTAACATCTCCTCTTTAGGTCTCTTCCTCCACCTTTCTGGAACATTTTCTTCTCAGTCCTTGATTGAAGATGATTGATGTCAAGATAACTCCCTTCTCTAAAATACATATACAATCCCACCATTCGCTCATCTCTTACCTTGCTTCCTGTTATTTACTTTTTTTTTTTTATAGGCCTTCAAACCACCATGTTTCTAGCTTGTTAGTTACATACATTTCTCTCCAGGTGGCAAGGAAGGTCCATGAAGGCAGGACTCCATCTGTTCTACCTCTAGTGTGTGTGCCTGGGCCCTTTTTGTTCTAGATTATGAATACATGAGTAAATGGCCTCCCAAAACCCACCAACAAGCATCATTTACTACCTTCACTTACAAATGAGAATCAGACACCACGCTTTTAACAGTTCTGCACAAGTCACGTGGCTACTAGGTTAGAATGGAGATGCAGAGGCAGGCTGATCCCCAGGTCACAAAATTAATTGCTCTCTTTCATTTCTTGGTGAACTGGCTAAGCAGTGTCATCCTGGGACGTGGGCACCTGGTTTTATGGCTAGTGAAGAACCATATATTATCAAAATATCAGTGCAAATTAAACTTTACAGAATTGTTGAACAAAAAGTTTTAAGTACACTTCCTTATTAACTTTTATTACTTTGCTTAGCAACCCCCTACCTAAAGAATGACATGGATGGGCCCTCTCTGGTGGTGCAATGGGATAAAGCACAGCACTATGAAGCTATCACAGCCACTGTAACACCAGTTTGATCCCCAGTCAGGGAGCTGAGCCACGTGGTGCTGCAAACCTCTCCTGACCCGCCCGCTGCTCCCCTCAGCAGTGTACTTCGTTGACTTGCCTCTTCTGCTCCCCGCTCTGTCTCTGGTGAATCCTCTCACTCCCTGTGCCTCTGACCTATACCCCAGTTCTGTATGCATAAATAAATAAATCTTTAAAAAAATAAATAACATGAATAACTATGCAGATCTTTTAGATTTTCGAATCGGTCTAATTTTAGACAGTGAACCTCAAATCTAAAAGGCATTGAACATAGATTCTGATCATCATATTCTTTGATCAAAAACAAATACAAATGTATATATTTTTTGTTTAGTTATTGAAAAATTTGGAAATCACAAAAATGTACATAGATAATAGTAGTTTAGAGGGGAACTGTGAATATAGGCATCTGAACCTATGACGTGATGCCAGTTTAGATAGGCAGACAGCTAGAGGGCCAGGTATCGATGCTGATAGATGTGGCATAAATAAATAGACAGCTGATGGTAAATATAGATAGATAAAGACCAAGCTAGTTAGAGATGATAAATTCTGTGTATGTTCCGTTCTTCCTTTGTCAATCATAACCATTTTCCTATGAGAGTAAATAGCCCTTGAGAACACAATTTTTATTGTTTGCACAATCTATGATAAACTCTCCTGCTTTTCATTTACACATTTCCCCCATTTTGGCCATTTAGGAAGCTGCACTTCTTTGTACTTGTGAAGAACACCGCAAAGACCAACCTTATCATAACTCTTTTCTTGCCTCTGATTATTTTCTGTTACTGAAAGGTGATTTCAAGTGACTCAAAGGAGGCTCACAGGAATGAAGTCAGAGCTATTTAAAAACTTGGATCATTGGTGTGAATGCTATTTCTTCTTTTCACCTCCTCGAGAAAGGTGCTGAATGGTCTATAAATACTTGTCTTTAGCTATATATTTTCTAGCTTGTCAACAAGCTGACCACCAACAAGAGAATTAGTGAGCATTTCAGAGTAAAGTGTGAGTTTGGGGAGACATATTTATTCATCACCTGGACACTTGTCTGGTGGTCCACTGGCACAGGCCGCCTGTCAAGACTGTTTGGAAAAGTTTTCGTTGGCCTGTGATAAAAAGAAAAATGAAGCCAACATAGAAAGTATCCCAGGTGTGTTCTCTTTGGGGAATGACACTAGGAGAAGATGGTGAGAGTGGACCAGCCTATTGGCCGGCATATTGGAGGAGGAACAAGCAAACTCTAACTTGAGCTCTCGGCATTGCTCAAAGACGAAGACCCCAGAAGTTCAGGTTGTGGAATGGGACATCACTGCCAGGGTGGACTGAAGAGGCTGGCCAGGATGGTCGCTTGAGCCTGCGGTAGAGATGTGCGGGTTCTGGGCAGCTGTTTAAGGAGAAATGAAGATGGCTGCACATCCCGGCTTGGCATACTCTAGTTGTTTATTTTTTGCAGAAGCTAATGGTGTTGGAAACTGGAGAGTGCTGTCTTGAGGGTCTTTTCAGCCATTCTTTACAAATATTTTTGATATTTTACACCTCCGCCAAACTATTGGAGATCCACTCCCTCTTATCAACTCTGCCAGCATCTGTGATAGTTTCGAAAATCACATTCCTGGGAGCTTTGTGGTCAACTTACTTGACAGCAGAACATGGTTGGAATTGAAGTGAGAATAATTATAATCATCCTCACAGGCCTCTCTGTGTGAATATCCATATATTTTGCAGCAGAAATATGCAAGCGTTTAATTATAGGTTGTTGCCTCGGATCCTGTTGGGGCTGTGAGGTCATAGCCAGTACATGGACCGTGTTATGTTTCTAGAATCTAAATGACTGTTGAATTATGAAGTCATTGGCCCCAAAGGTTTCAGCCAAGAGACTGTGGACTTGTATATGTGGATTTTGTATCTGTTAATTCTAACAGATGTAAAGAAATTAAATAGAGAAATACTTTAATCTCTTATATATCCCTCAACCCCAGTGCTCCGTCTCTTTTCCTCCTCAAAAATCCTCATTTTTGAATGCAGATTTGTTGTTCCATACACGTTTTTTACTGCTACAGCATCTGTTAGTGAAAATACCTACATGTGTTCTATTAATATATACATGGGTAGAGATGCAATATATCTGTGGATATTTATATGTTGCTGTAACTCCTGAAGTATAATTCTGCATATGTTATTCTTTTAATGTGTTCAAATGTTGCAAACAGACTTGGCTGTGGTTAGTTTTGCTTTGTGACTACTGATATAGGGCTTCTTTTCACTTGGCCATTCCTATGTCTTCTTTGGTGAAGTGTCTTTTTCAAAGACTTTTCCAGTTTCCCCCCTTGACTTGTCTTCTTATAAATGAGTAAGCAGACTAATTGATACAACCTGTTCTGAGGTCTTTGGCTGAGACCTGGCCTGCAATGGCTTTTCATTTCCTTAGCTGTGCCTTTAAAAGGTTGAAAGTTTTTCATTTTCTTGCACACATCCTTCACTTTCCTTCCAGCTTGCTACTTTCAGCAGCTTAAGAAATTCGCCAACCCCTGATCATGAACATCTCCTAAGTTTTCTTCCATATATTTGATAGTTTCCCCTCATACTTAAGTCCAAAAACTGTGTCAAGTTAATTTTTCTACTATGGCATGAGGTGTCTGTGGTTGGTTTTTTTCATACCAACAACCCACCTGTTTCTCTTGTTGCGCGACTTTCACTCCTCACTGAAGAACTTAGTCCCTTTGGCAAAAACAACTAAGCCTGTAACTGTGGTTCTACTTTTGAACCCCTCATTCTGTTGAACTCATGCCCACCCCCGTTCTGCTGACATCTCACTGCCTTTATTGCTGCACTTCTATGGGTGTGGAAATCAGGAAATTTACATGCATGTGACTTTTTAAAAATAGTTTGGCTTCTCTAGGCTCCCTGCCTTTGATGCACATTTACAAATGCCTTAGAAAATACTTTATATTTAAAGTACATCCTGAAAAGATTTGATCTGAGGTAGTTTTGAATAGCCTGCATTTACTTAGGCCATCCTGAATTTTTCTTTGCAATGTTTTATGTTTTCAGTATTTTATTCCCAGTATGGTTCATATTACAGTCCTAATGCTTAGTGTCCTTGGACTGATCTAACAGAATGCCATAGATTGGGTGGCTTATCAGCAATAGAATGCATTTCTTGTAGTTCTGGAGACCGGAAGTCCAAGAACAGGGTGCTGGTAGGTGGGGTATCTGCTGAGTCCACTTCCTGGCTCACCGTGGTCACATTCTCACATAATAGAAGGGCCAGGGGAGCTGTCTAGGACCTGAAGCATAAGAAAGTGGCTCCATTCTTGGGGAACCACCTAGGGCATCAGTGCCTCCCCAAGGCCCAGCTCCTGACACCATTGCAACGGGGGCTAAGATTTCAACATCTAGATTTTGGAAGGACTTATTCAACCCACAACCACCAGGATGTGGACATCCATATTTATTGTCCCATTCCCTGCATGTTGTCCCGCTACTGAATTTCACTGATTAGTTCTGGTGTTTTGTCTGTTTGTAGATTCCTTCAGATTTCCTAGGTGCATGATGAGATCATCTGCAATGGAAGCTTTCATCTCGCACTTTCTCTTTCCTTTGCATTGCTCTCTGGGGCCTCAGCTCTGTCTTTGACTCCACATGAAGATAAGAGCCCCAGCTGCGGGTTCTATGAATAGGAGGGGGGTCCACAGTTCCGTGCCTTGGGGGCTGTGGGTCTCCACAGGTTGCTCTCACTGGGTGGAGGATATTTGCTTCAACCCTACTTTGCTGAGGGTTTTTCATCATGTATCTGTTTTGAATTTTGTCAAAGACTATGCTACATACAGCACACTTTTTTCTTTCTTTCTTTCTTCCTTTCTTTCTTGGTATGCTTGACTAGAACTCTCTTGGATCTAACCCTGGAAATGTAACTTCTGGGTTGAAAGATGTTGGTCTGTTCAGCTTTCTCCGGCTCACCAAGATTGCTTTGCAGATTGACTGCCTCAGTGCTGGGTGCCACCAACAGCCTTGTTTCCACTTCTCCAGCTCTTCCTGTTACTCAGTAGGAGCAACCCTTCGCCTTCAGCCCTCTGATGGGCGACCATGGTGTCTTGTTTCCATTTGTATTTGCATAACCTGGATTATTAATGAGGCTGGACACAGTCTCTCCACAGAGGAGTCCTCAGATCCCTTTTCCAGCCCACTGGCTATTTTTCACGTTCTTTTGTCTTTCGCTCTCTCCCTCCTCCTTCCTTTCTTCCTTGGTTTTCTCTGCCCCTCCCTCCCTCTTTATTGCTAATAAACGTGGAAGTGCTTCTTGTTTTCTGCCTGCTTGTGCTATATCAGCTCTGTTCTTGCTGTTTATCTTTTCTCCACTGGCTATCCTTTCTGTGTCGTTAGGGTTTCTTGGTGCTTTACAGAAATATTTACCTACAACGGCGATGGATTGCCCACTGATTCCATTGGATTTAGTTTCTCTTCGATTTCTTGTTAACAATTATTTTCATCACCCTTCTATAGCATAGAGATATTTTCTTATGTGTTATCCCAAGAGAGTCTCAAGAAATCTCCCAAGATATGTTCTTACGTGTTCTCCCAAGGTTTTTAGACCTCCTTTTTATAGTTAAGTACTTATCGTGTCTGAAATTTCTTCTTTGAGGATGTTAAAATGTAGGCTTCTGATATTTTACTTTCCGTGTGGATAAGAGGATATCTGAGACTTCACGCAGTGATTCCTTTTGCTGTGAGACTTTGTAATGCCATCTCTGTGCCATGTCAGATTTCTATACTGGCATAGGTCAATTTGGGGGCCTCCTGTTGTTATCTGTTAATCTATTTTCTACCCCCTGCATTAACCCCAGAGGTTTAATTACTAGAAACTTACAATACACCTCATATCTGGTGGAAGAGATACCTGATCTGATTTTCTTCAGAATTACGTTACCTTCACTGATTCCTCACTCTTTCACCCACACACTCTTTCATGACATCAAGCAAGTTCCGTGACAAACCAGTTTGCTTCAACTGCATTGAATTGATGGAATTATTTGAAGTTAATTGACAGCTATGTGGGATTAATTCTTCTAACCTAAGACCTCATCATACTTTGTTAGGTCTTCATATCAACTACTGTAGCAACATTATGGTAGTTTCCAGTTGTCCAGATCATCTTTTGATAAGGTTATTATTGTACTTACTGGGTTTGTTGCTGCTATACACTACATTTTTCTACTATAAATGTTATCATATATTTACTAATAACAACACTAGTATTTTAGTGTTTTAGTTGGTTACTACTAGTAAATAAAAATGAAGTGTTCTTAAGTATTGATTTTACATCAACAACTTTGTTTCCTTTTCTTACTAATTTTAATAAGCTGTGTACAGAGTTCTAAATATATTAAGCTATTTAAAATGTTTTGTTGTTCTAAATAAATTCAATGAAAGCTATATATTTGTTTCTAAATACTGGCTTAGCTTCATCAATATGCAGTCTGTTTATTTAGAATTAACTCTAAACATACACAGATTTAAAAATATTTTGTCATTTCCCTTTAGCCCATCATCTTTCCAAGCAGTTTGGGAGAAGAGATACTAACTGTAATTTTAGTATTGATTTTTATATTTAATTGCATTTCATTTAGAGAATATGGACTGTGTTATAAGGACTCGTTGAAATGAACTGTGATCTAATATATAGAAATGTATATGCAAATATATATTACATACACTATTATATATTAATACTATAATAAAATATCTCAGTATGATTTGCCTGATCTATATTGCTTTATAACCTAATAAATATTAATGTTTCCCATGATTTGGGAAAGAATGTCATTCTATATATAGGATTGTTTGTGTGTGTGCATAAGACATGTGTGTACATATGTATGTGTGTATTCACATGAACCCTCATTTGAGCCTCTTACTTTTTGTTCTAAGCAGCTATTCTTCCTCATTTTTGTACTTTTTGGCTATTATTTTTAAAATTTTAATATTATAGTTATTTTTACATCATTTTCTGCCTTTTTCCATCTCAGTTGTAATCCCTATAGACTTCCCATCACCAAATCACCCTTGGCTATTATTTTTTGTTAGAGGTATGTAAAATGACCCTTTCTCATTTGGAGTTTATTTATTTTTTTAAAGTTTTATTTATCTATGCACACAAGAACTGGGGTCTAGGCCAGAGGTGCGTGGGGTGAGAGGATTCACCGGAGGGAGACAGAGTGGGGAGCAGAACAGATGAATCGACTGAAACACACTGCCGAGGGGAGCATTGGGGAGACAGAAGGGATTTGCTGTGCCAAGTGGGTCACTCCCTGACTGGGGATTGAACTTGTGCTGCAGTAGCTGCAGATAGCTTCAGAGTGCTGTGTCTCAACCACCATGGAGGCCTTAACTTCGATTAGATCTTAGAACTTCTCCAGGCAGTTTTGCCATTGAATTCATTTTTATAATTATTACTGTAATGCATACTCCTTATAATTGCCTAGCATTCTTTTCTTCCCTTTTAGCGAACTGGGCAGTTCCTACTTTCTCCTAAATTATACTTTACACTGGCCGACTGCGCTCCTTGAAGGCAGGGCTGTTGGGGTGTCTCTGGGCGCCAGTGCCCAGATTGTGGGGCTGGGGCCAACCACCGGAACAACTGTGCAAATGTTGGCTTGAGTCGTCGCCCATATGCAGACTCTGGAGACTGAGCTGAACTCGCAGGATGGAATGATGGCCATCATCTCTGAAAGCGTGCTTCTCCATGCATGCTGTGCTCTCATCTGTCATTTTATCAACGTTTCTCTATATAGGTGTCGGTAAGCTTTTCTACAGAGGATCTGAAGGTAGCTGTTTGAGGCTTCGAGGGTTAGATAGTCTGTGTCAACTCAAGCATTGCAAGAGAAGACGGTCATAAATGAATGAGGGTGGCCATATCCCAATAGAATTTTACATACAAAAATTAATGTCAGGCTACATAGGCCAGCTCCCACATGAGATCATCCTCAGAATCATCCGTGCAGTGGTCTGTGCTGTGAACGCTCCACCTCTTGTTTAAACAGTCCTCTATCATCATGCATTTGGGTAGCTTTCCTTTGTCACCTTCATAAAGAAGGTCACACGGTGCTTTTCCAGATACAAATGTGTCTCCTTGTTTAGATTTTTCATACACTGTGATTTACCTGGCACTTGGCGAATGGATGGATTAGTAAATTTCTGTATAGTAAATTCCTTCACTGAGTTGCGGGGCTCTAGATATAAATAAGAGGGTCAAGTCTGCCTGGAAAAACTCACCCACAACACAGATCTGTTGTGTCCCTGCTGTGTGATTTGTAAGTCGATGACTTCTTTGGGCCTCAGTTTCCTCACTTTCAAGAGGAAATAACGACTTCCTCAGAGACGTCTGGGCAGTGGGATTGCATCAAGTGTGAATGTTGGGGAAGGGTAGTTTTAATGAGGGGACATTACAGAGATGACACTGTATGACTTGGTCACATTTTCCTTCTTTATTCAAGATTCTGCTTGCCCACAGTGCTAGTGCTTTGAGGCCATGGCCTGTGGCCATTGGAAATTTGCATCGATTTGCATAAATTTGCATGGGGAAATTACTGCCTCTAGAATCATTATTGTTAACTGACTTAGATCTCAGCTTTCATGGTAAACATAAAAAGCATAGTCCCAAATTCCCAGCTCACCTTCTTGGGAGTAGTCCAGAAATATCAAGTCAGACACTGGCATATTCTGGATAGAGAGAAAAACCGGCTTAATGCTAGAATTGTGTGTTTGAAATACGAAAACAATGCACTCACACATCAGCAGCCTAAAATGTGGGTCTACATGCCAGTGCGCTTAGAGGAGGGAATCTGGATAATTTCGGTAGCTTGATCATCACGCCCAAATTGTTTTCTATTTTATTCTTTTCAAACACATATGACCTTTAAACATGTTTTATTTGTACAAGAAAAAAAAAAAACAAAACTAAACACGCTTCACCGATAAAAACAAGAAGATGTATGTTATGCCACAGCTGGAACCCAAATACACTGAGAAAACAGGCTGCCTCTGGTAAGCCAGCCTTGTGGATTACTGATCTGTAGAAAAATCACAAGCGGATATTCCAAATATTTGGGCGCCGTCGGGTCCACGCTCTCTCCGCCGGCAATGGTGGGCGCTCCTCGCGGCTCTGGGAAGAGCGCTCCACCCGGACGGCTCACACCTGCCTCCCCGCCCCAGAGCTGCTGGAGAGCCCCGCGTTTCTCGGGCGCGCATGCTGACTCTCTCGGTTACTCATGCAAGGGTCTTACTGCCCGGCCGTGAAGGCCTCAGGAGCTAAAGGACGTGTCCAGACGTACCTCTCCACGGCTGATCTCAGGGTCGGGTCCCATGATGCTCTGGGCTTGGTCCTGGGACTGGCCTTACCCAGCAGGATGGCGGGAATGGGACGTGGCAGAGACTCTAAAGCACTCACACCTCGGGGCTGAGCTTCTCTGCTGCTGGGCTTGGACCCTGAGACCTCCCCCTTGAGGGGAGACAGGGACACAGAACAAGAGAGAAAGTCAACAATGAGAGAAAAGCCGATGGCACAATTACTGGCTACCCCATGCCAGGACGCAGCTCATCCCAAGTCCCCAAGCGGGAGCAGGACTGGAAACCTGGAGCGGTCTCAGCAGCGCAGCCCAGCCAGGACCCCTCCCACGCGGGCGCTGTACTCCTTCCTGTCTGTGTACATCTCGGACCTGCTTTCCACTGAGGCAGGAGTTGACCTGTTTCTTTAACCTTTTCGGCTTTGCTCCCAGGAGCTGGCTTGTCTGTCGATAAACTTCCTCCAGCTTGCTCACCTACTGTGGTATGTGCCCGTCTCCCTACTTTGTGACAGTGGCCGGGTTCAGCCGACCACCTGGTGTCCAGTCCTGGGAGGCTCAGGCACAGCCACCTCCCAGCCAGCGCAAAGCCCTCAATGAGTCTGCACTGGCCTACAGGGAAGGGTCACAGTGAGCTGAACCAAGGTGCCCACCTCGACAGTCACCTGTCCCCAGCCAACAGCTTGTCAACCTCCAGCCAAGGGAAGAAGGTTCTCATGCATGTCATCTAATCAGCACCCACCTGCCCATCCCCAGTGGCACGCGAGGGAGTTGAGCAGGCTCTCGCAGGCTCCGGACTGACCCTCAGCACTGTGAGTAAGTGACAGGGTTGTGATAAGTCACTAGATACTGGGGTTGGCTTGTTATACAACAAAAGCTAACCCCTACAGTCAGGACTTTCTTCTCACTCCAAGGTTATCCGACTAGAACAATATCTAGGACATGACAGACACTCAAGAAATATTTGTATCAGATCATGGTTTAGTAGTTAAAGAAATGCTTGGCTAGAGAACTAAGCGTTTCTTCACCACTGCTGCTAACACTGCTATTACTGCGAGTCCTGGGGGATCGCTGGGCTGGCCTTCAGGCTGTGGTTTCACAGTGAAGCAGAGGGCAGGGCCGAGTGAGGGCTCAGGATTCCGATGAGCGCTTACCAACCAGTGCTCTGTCTCCTTGAGCTGGCGCAGGTGAGCAACTTTCTGGAGGCACAAAGCACCTGTATACATGCAGTGACCCCCCTTGTAAGTTCGCATTATTTTATTCTTTACTTTATTTCTGGCCAGACCTCGTTTTGCGGGAGGCAGAACTATGTAAGTTGTGTTTCGCCCCCTCCCCCAAGGATGTCCTAGATAGGAGTGGATCAGCATGTATATTTTTATAAATTTAAATACCTTTGATTTCCCAGATCTTGCTTTAAGCATTTTTCAAATATTAAAAAAATATTTGATTTCTCTGCCTACAAGATAGCCCAGGGAGGCTGACACCATTCTTCCTCAGTCCAGCAAGCTGGAGACATGAGCCAGTGTGTGATGAGTCAGAGCGTGCGTCTGTGCCTCCTGGCCCCAGGCCCGTGATACAGGGTCGGTACCACCGATAACCACTGTGGCCTGACGGTACTGAGTAAGACTCGGAAGCCGGTTATCATGCGGCCATGCAAACACATGGAGGAGGTGAGTTAATCCTCTCGTGGAGAAATCGCCACACACAACATTGATGCTAGGGTGTGCAGATTGGATAAGGCTTTCTATCCAGATTGTCCAGCACAGATTGTCCAGCTGGAGGTTAAAGTGTTCACAAAGGCACGGGGGTGGGGAGCATCTGGGGCAGCTTCTCAGAGTCCCCTGTGCAGGTGTTCTTGGCTCCAGGGGTGGGGAGCAAAGGACTGTGGGTAGGAAGGGTAGGAAGGGTCTAAGGTGCTTTCTTTGATGCTGACTTCCAGACTCTTCCTGCACTCACTACTGCTAGTGAAACACTTTGCACTGATTCTGGGCAGTGACGGACGCGTGTCCTTCTGGGACTCTTGTGCATGAAAGAAACTCTAAGTCTGGCTCTGCTATTGCAGATGCAAGATGTAAGTACCCTGGGAGACGCAGGGCTATGGGTGGGAGGAGGCTGGGAGGTGAGACCCGTGATGTTGATTCCCCCCTATTTAATGGTGCCACAGTAAGAGAAATTTGATCAGAAAATGGGTCAGCCCATCAGTGCGTGGGGTACAGATGTTTCCCATTTGGAGAGATGAACGTAAAAGAATAACACGTAATTGACTTGAGAACACCCGTGTTGGGAGTGATAACGGGAGTGTGGTACCTGAACATAACTTTCCATATTTTAAGGCCTCTTGTAGTGCTTCCACATTTGCAAGCCTCCCCAGGAAAATTGTGCATGAAAAATAAATGAGGACCTAGCCATCAAGTGGGAGAGCTTATGACAATGAGAGCTGATCATCTCTTACATGCTCGAATCGCCGAGAGGAGAGAGCTGTGAAGGTTTTATATCCACCCACCTGGCTATCGATGTGCCTATCCGTCTACCTGCCGGCCTATCTGTCCCTCCATCAATCTGCCTACCTACCTCCCTCTACCTATGGGTAATACCCATCTGTCCACCTACCCACCCATCCATCTACCGATCATCTTGACCAACTTGTTTATTTATTTTTTATTCAGCAGTTTATTGTGAAATATCTCAAGCATTCAGGAAAATAAAGAGCATATTCTAATAATTGCTATTTTCTGTTAAATGACGAAGCATATATCAGGTGAGTACAAAGTGAATTCTGAGCTACAGTCAAAACACTTTGGAATTCTTCTGTAACTAACTTCTCTCCCTGGCATCTCCTTCACAGGCAGACCACACAGCAGACGCAGGAAGAAGCTGCCGTTACCCGGACAGGCTGCATCGGAACCCCACCCTGCTCCGCTCACAGACGGTCACACAGCAGTGTCATCACCCCACTGCAGGGCCCTGCTCCTCCACAGAGTCTCCCTGCAGGTGCTGAGCGAGTGTCACGTCATCAAGCCTTGAAAGCAACCCTGCCAACGGCCTAGCCTCCAACACAACACGCTCCTTGGCTCTCCCCCTCCACTTGCCCTGCACCCACAGAGCTGGCTAATCACGAGAGACAGAAAGTGCATTCATGCCTCTTTGGAGCATGAAATCTCTAGTTAGGAGTTAGTAGAAAAACGTGGGGCAGCACATTGTCCAGGTAGGGGAAACAGGTCTTTTCTAACCATCCTTCTGGAATACCACTGTGCCGTCGGAAGAACGTGTGATCCACATTCAACACTCTCGAGTCACCGTGTTACAAAAGGTAAAAAGAAATAGCTGTAGAACTTGATGCTTACTAATAGTATCTTTAACCCAATCTTCCTAACCTGCTATCATTTTCAACAGATGATCAATATAACATTATGAGTGAGATCATTTAATTATTTTTTTCATGCTGGATACTTGACAGCCTGGGTATTTCACACTTAAAGCACATGTCAAATCTGACTGCATTTCAAGAACTCAACAGCCACCTGGGCTGGGGGCTGTAGTTCTACCTGCAACCAATGTCTACGCTCTCCATGGCATTTATGGAGATTTTCTCTCTCTCCTCCCACTATACCATGAGCTTTGTAAGCCCAGGAAACTTTGCTCATTGTTTAGTTTCAGCTGAACAAGCAGCTGGCTCATAGTAAACTCTTGTTACATGTTTGTTGAATAGTGAATGAGCAGTAGGTGTGAAGGCCTGTGAGTGGGAAATCTTGGCATCACTGGATGCATAAGCAAGGTGAATGGGGCAGGGATGTGAAGAAACAGGCGGGAGCCAGATCCTCAGTGCCTTCATGCTGCACCCCCCACGTAGGCCCTCGCCCTCTGTTTCATTGACAAATGCCTCTGAGCCACTGTTCCATCTGCTCACAAGATGATGTTTCTTACTAGAATTCACATCCTTACGCGAGGATTCTAGGTCACTGGTATGTCTGCGTTTATTTTTCTGTGCTCAGTGAAATGCTTTCAAGATCATTCCCTATTGTTACATATCTCAGTTCTTACACATTTTCATTGCTGCATAGTATTTCATTGTATGGCTTTAAGATAAGAAATTATCCATACATTTGTTGGTGAACATTTGAGGTGACTCACATTGGACACTATCACGAGTGACTCTGCCGTGATCATTTTGGCATATGACTTCACGCAGCAATGCAGCTTCCTTTCTTTGGGGGTAAACGCCTAGGAGGGATGTGGGTCAAATAGTAATTATAGCTTTATATTTATACCAAACTGTCAAAATGTCTTCCAAAGCACTCACGCCGTTTTATATTCTCATGACCCTATATCAGATTTCTACTGTAACACATTCTCGCTAACACTTGGTATTTTTTGCCATCTTAATTTTAGCAAGCTTGTGTGTATTTAAGTGTTTCGATGTAGTTTTAAAATTTGTAACTAACAATACTAAACATTATTGTCCTATATTTGCCACTTCTCTCTTCATGAAGTGAATCTTCTGCTTACTTCAAAAAATTGGGTTGCTTGTTTCCTAGTTGTGGAGTTTTAAGAATTATTATTTTTTTAAGATTTATTTATTTATTTATGCACACAGAACTGGGGTACAGGCCAGAGGTACTGAGGCAGTGAGAGGATTCACCAGGGACAGAGTGAGGAGCAGAACAGGCAGATCGACAAAGTCCACTGTGGAGGGGAGCTGCAGGGAGACAGCACCATGTGGGTCACCTCTGGGGAGGGGATCGAACTCACACTTAGGTGGCTGCAGCTAGTTTGCAATGCTGTGCCCTAACCTGCTGCACCACCAGGGAGGGCCCTAAGAATTCTTTCTATATTCTGGACATAAATCTTTTGTCAATATGCATGTGGTGGAGGATTATGGGTGACTCAGTGGTGGGGAAGGTGTGGTGATATGCATCTGAAACTGAACATGGTATTGCAAACTCATGTTAACTCATAAAATAAAAATTAAAGTTTGATCCCTTATACTCTTACTATGAGTGAAACCGTCCAGTAATTTTCTTTATCTTTCTGGCTTATTTCACTAAGTACGATCCCTTCCAGCTCCATCATCAACTGTAATAAAGTAAAAATGAAAAACAATGAACAGCTACAAACCAGAAACGTTCCACAAGGCTAGAAAGAGGAACAGGAGCAAAACGGGGGTGGGGAGAGCACACGGGACTGTGGTGACGGCACACGGGTGGATTGGGAGTGGGGAGTCCATGGGGGTGACCACTGAGATGGAAAAATGTACAAAATGAAGAACGATGGAAAAAATGGAAACAAAAATAAATAAAAGTTTGTTTTGATGGTTTGAATTTTCTTTAAAACTAGTATTTATTTTTGCTTAGAAGAACTGGGGTACGGGTCAGAGGGGTATAGATGGTGAGAGGATTCACCAGAGACAGCATGGGGAGCCGAACAGGAAGATGGACTGAAATCCACTGCTGAGGGGAGCAGCGGGAGACAGGAGGGGTCTGCAGCACCCTGGGGGTCAGCCCCTGGCCGGGGATCGCACTCAGTCCTCGTTGGTGTTAGCGTGGACTTAAGCCCCGTGACATCAGAGGCTCCTGGTTTGGATTTTCATTTGCTCAGCTGTACCTGTTAAAGAGTTAAAGAATTTACTTAGATGAAGTGTAATATGTCAATCACTTCTTTATAATGTATATGTTTTGTTCTCTCCAGGAACTCTTCATCTACCCTGAGGTCACAAAGTTTTCTTCTACAACATTTGTAACTTTAGTCTTCACGTTTAGGTGGAAGCTCAATTTTGTGTACAATATTTCCTCATCCTTTGAACAGAACTTTCCCCCACTGAATTGTTTTGGCATATTTTCAACAATCTATTGTTATGTGTCTCTGTTTTACACACTGTCATGACTATTGTTCTTTAGGATAAGGCTTAAAATCAGGATGTCAGTCATCTCACTGTGTTCTACTTTGTCATAATTTGTTGGCTTTCTTGTATTTATTGCATTTCCATACAAACATTAGAAGTGTGACAATGTCTACAAAATAACCTGCTGGGTTTTATTTGGAGTAATGTCACATCTCGTATAGTTTTCCATTTACTTAGGGCTCATTACTTTCTTCTCAGCAGAATTTTGTAGTTTGGAATATAGGTTCTTGCATGCGCTTTGTTAAATTTATCTCTAGTTATGTCAAGTTTTGGAAAGCTATTAAGGATAGTGTCTTCATTTCAATTTCCAATTGTTTGTTCTTAGTTTATAGAGACAGATTGTTTTGTATATTAACCTTGCTGAACTCCTTTTATTAGTATGAGAAAAATGTTGGTATATCTCTTAGGATTTTCTATATACATGATCATCTCCAAATAAAGATACTCTAATGTTTTTCTTTCTGAATTTTATGGCTTTTATTTATTTTTCTTATTCTATTGCACTGGCTACAATATCTTGTACCATGTTAAATAGAAGTGGCCAGAGCAGACATTTTTGATCTATTCACTACCCTAGAGGAAAAACATTTAAAATTTTATGATTAAGCAAAATCTTAGCTGTTGTTACTCTTTATCAAATGGAGACTATTCCATTCTGTGGTGACTTTGCTAAGAGTTTTGAATTGAATTTGGAATTTTTGCAAATGCTTTCTTTCACTCAAGATACATCTAAAAAAACAACTAATCTAGTGAATTTCAACTTTTGATTTTAATATTATACTAAAATGACATTCTTTGATTATGTATCTCACCACATTTTCCATAGGTAATGCTGATATGCACATTTTAAAGCAATAATGATTAATAATTAAGTTGCCATATATATACTGTTATAAAATATATCATTGTGTCTATGTTAGTGTGAGTGTGTATTTATATGTGTGTTAATATTCTGCTAAAGATTTATTTCATCTACTGGCAAGAGTGATAGTTTTATTTTGTTTTATCTGTTTGTGGTAATAAAGTTAATCTCATTTTATTAAATGAATATGAAATAAATCTCTTTAATTTTCTAGATAAATGTAAATTTTGTTATATAATTTATTCATTATAAGTTTGGTAGAATGTATCAGTGAAGTTTTGTGGGCCGCTACAATTATGTGTGGGATAGTTCCCTATTATAAATTTAAATTTTAAATAGATATAAGACTACTTGTGAACTTTTCAGTGAACTTTTCAGTGTCCATCGGCACTGTGGTGACTTCTCTTTCATTCCCAAGACTTGCCATCTGTGCCACCTTCTCTCTTACGCTTTTGATCAAACTAAGGTTTTCTCTGATTTTCTTTCCCAAGATTAATGTTTGGTTTTGCTGATTTACTTTATTGCTTGTTCATATTCTGTTCCATGGACTTTTCTCATCATTTATCACTGCACTTTATTGTTTTTCTTTCCTACTGCTCTCTTCTCTTATGTTCTTACTAAGAAAACTTACAACACCGACTTTGAGTGATTGTCTTGTAATGTACGTACTTAATGCTATATACTTTCCTCTAAAAACTCTTTTGGCTGCATCCCAACATTTTTTTATGTTGTGTTTTTATTTTATGTATTTTAACATGTAAATGATCTTTAAGAGTTCTTATTCTGATTTCCTTTTAGACATATGGTTTATTTTAAAGGTTTTGTTCAATTTTCAGTTGTTTGAAGTGCATGAAAATATTTTTTCTGGTAATGTTTCTAATTTAATTTCATAATTTTAAATCTGTTTTCTGATCATAATGAAATACATAATTAAATTAGTAGAGTTTCACAGGTCCTCTTCATCTTTACCAACTTTTTAAACATGTTTTTTAAACTTGTTTAATCTATTGCTGAGAGATGATTGTTAAGGATTCCAACTATGATTGTGTGATTATCCGCTTTTACCTTCAATCACAAATCTGTAATTTTTTTAGTGTATTTTGAAGCCCTGTTACAAGTCTTGTATACAATATTAAGTAAATGAAAAAAACATAGACATTAAGTGAAATCAAACTTAATTAAAATTATAATATTATCACTCTCTAATGTCCAGAAAGTACCCAGACACAATTTATTTGTAGCAAATGGTATGCCAATAACAAAAAGTAAATAAATAACTAAAACCTCGAAATCTGTCTAGATGTCCAAACAAAATGAAAGATGATTTATCAAAGTGGAAATTCAACAGTAAAGAAACAAAAAGATAAATGCTAAACCTTTTTAGTGACCAGGGCATACTTTGCGTGTGTTATTTGTCTTTAATTTTAGCTTCAATATCCAGTGCTGGACAGGGACTGTCCCACACAACTGCACTCTTACACAAACAGTGACAGCAGTAAGTGATTTCATTAGTATATAAGTAAATGCTGCCTAAAACTATTAAGCTATAAAACAAAGAAAATAAAACATCTCATCTATTCTCTCAACGTAGCCTTTTTTAAGGATCTATCACATATTAGGCCCTGTGCCATTTGTTGGGGACACGACTCTGATTAGGGAAACAACTTCTGTTTTCATGGACTCTAATCTTGCCCTTGGTTTACATCATCAGGAAATAATCCCACGTGCTTACATTACATCAGCAGATACATTTATTATGTCACACATGAGCTATCAGATGAATTAGAAATATATTACCAACTGTTTGAAATATTATACATGCTTGAAAATAATTCGTTAGCTCAACAGATGCTTAGTTTTCACATGATAAGGACCAGTTACTGCACCAGGTATTTAAAATATAATAGTATACCAGCCAGAGAAAACCCTTGTGCCATGAGATTACATTCTGCAGCAACGTTCTCACAAAGATCTAACATTACGGTAGAAAACAGTACATGAAATTGTCACCATGATGCCAGTCTTCACAGGACATATAAGAACTGAAATCCACAGGTGTATTTTTTTTTCCCCTATAAACTTTGTGGCTTCAAATGACACACATTTATTATTGTGTTGAGTCTGAAGTCAGAAGTTTCAACACAGGTGAGAGGAAACCTTTGCAGGGCTGCTGTCTGGTGTCGGGCAGGGGTGGGGGTTCCCCTCTGGGGGCTCAGTGGGAGAAGGGTCTGCTTCAAACTTCACACAGTTGTTGACAGAATTAATTTTCTAGTTGCTGAAGAGCTCACAACGGGTTGCAGTTGGAAAGCCAGCAAGGAGAGAAAGCCTCTACAGCGTGCCTCCTAGAAAAACAAAAACATGCCTAGTGTAATGTGATCATGGGCATGGTATCCTGTGACCTTTGCCATCTAAGGTAATGTAATCATGGGAGGGACATCTCACCTTTGTCAGGGAGTGTAACATAATCGTGGAGGTGATCTCCTGTTTTCTTGGGCCTATTTGGTGGGGTAGAAGTAAGTTGCAGGAACTGCCCTCACTGAGGAATGACAGGGATGTTAAGGGCATAAACCAGAGGGCAAGGGTCATGGGACCATCTCAAAGTCTGTCCACTACACCCACCAACCACCATTGTGGGAGGGCAGTGACAACCTAATCTTTTCCTGTATCTTGTTAAATATCAATTGATGGGTTAGCGTAGTTAATCATCTCTTGTCCCATGTAACTGTCAGTAAATCTCTTTTCTCAAAGATGCAATACTTCCTTCTGAAACAACCATTTTTCCTTGGATTTTCTTGGGTAATCTATTAGTGGAGTTCTTTGCAGCTACCTTCACTGAAAACAGATTAATTTACAGTTTATTAGTAACATGTTCTGACCTAAGCTTCACAAACGATCTCTATAGACCTAGTTTCTTATCTAAGGTTTTTGATTCTTCTACAGTCAGTCACAACCTTGCAACATGTCTGGTGCCTAAATACAAAGGGGGGCGGAGGTGATGAAGGTCCCACACTCGCCTGGGCCTGCCCAGGTGAGAAGCAGAGGCTCTGAGTACCAGGAAGTAGCTGGGGTGAGTGACCAGCGGTGAAGTCACATAACCCTTCACCTTTTCTCCTTGATGAAGATCCCAGGAGAGAAGGAGAAGTGGCCTATCTAAATCCTGATTATTAACTTACACTTGGTAGACATGGAGGGTGTGGTAATTGTTGTCATTTTTACAATATTGTGATATTAATCTTATGGAATATTGAATCTCCAAATAGCCCGTGACATAAAGAGACCTTTATGGCTCCGAAGAAGCTATTATATTTTATTATCTCACGAATCTTCAGATTTAAAGAGTCCTCAATGAGACCTTGACATAATTAATCCTAATGAGTCCAGGGGAGTTACAATGGTCTATTGTGTCAATAATTTAGACATGACAGGTCTTCGTTGCATGGAGTCCGTGGGCCGTGCAGGTAAGACAGACAGTTGGGCCAGTGACTGAGGTTGCTCAAAGGGCTCTTTATGCAGGAGACACATAGTTGGAAGTTTCAATTAAAGGTTTTACTACACTGAATCTACCTTTTCGTGTTACCTGAGGCATCCGTGCACTCTCTCACCCACGCACAGCCTCTGCCTGCACACTCACTTACGTGCCGCGTGAGGTGAGCATGTGCAGAGAAGTCGGATACGGCCCTGCTCTAGGGAGCTCAGCATGGCGCGTTTTTCATCACTTCACAGTATAGGGCAGCGGTGTGCAAACTGACCCTCAGGACAGTCACTGGCTTTAGAAAATAAAGTTTTATCGGAGCACAGGCACACTCTCTGTCAGATGGAGGGCTGCTTTCATGCTATGGTGGCAGAGTTGAGTAGTTGTGGTGGCGATGAGGGGCCACAAGGCTGAAGACAAACGCTATTTGCCCCTTTAAGGTGAGGCTGGTTCACCCCTGGCTAGAATGCCAAGTCTTGGTGCTACGAGAAAACCCCACGAGGCATGAATTAGCGTTTTCACCTAGCTTTGCTGTAGTTCAGAGGACGCCTTATTTTCTCACCACTGCATATTCGTTCTACTTAAGTATGAGTGGGTGTTAGAGTTAATTCTTCAGACCGTTGCTCAGTGCCACTCCACACAGGTCCTGTGCTCCTCTGTGGTCGAGTTAGTTCCTGGAGGCTAGAGTATGCCTAACAAGGGTTTAGGAAATGTGAGGACCCTTTGTCTATGGCATGGAGGGCAGTGAGGTGACTTTAAAGACGTGTCCTCGGATGCCTTGACTCACCCCCCTTTTAAAAGGGTGACTCTCCCACTCTGTGTGGGTGGGCTGGGGCTCCCCCAGGCATGATAGACCTGCATGAAGTCATAGAGGACTGCTGTCTGCATCTGGGATACTTCTCCCTGTGCTAAAGCCTCTCTTGGATTTCTGACCTACAGAAGTAGGTAATAATTGTTTATTGTTTTAAGTGACTAAGTTGAGGTGATTTGTTATACAGCAAGACATTCATGAAGCGGAAGGTGGTCAGCCAAAGGCTGTGTGAGACTGACCAGAACATGTCCTGTTCTGAATTCCTCCCAATGCTCTTGCAAGACCATGTCTTGGTCAAGGTCCGAGATGCCTCAGATGCCCTCCAACATGTACAAATGTCCCCCAGGCAACTGGTGGACACCCGGTGTTTCTGTTGGAGGAATGCATGAATGCATGCATGCGTGAATGAGTGGGTTGCGGGCATACCAAGATACTGAGACTACTTTTGAAGAAACTGAAATGATCTATGAGGCTCTCGGTGGGTAAGAACCACTCTTAGAATCAACTCCCTAAGGCTGATGACCCTGCAGGGCCTGCGGGAAGGCACTGGGAAGGGGATGAAGAGAGGGAGAAGCAGGAGTGGGTCCTGGTGTTTCAGAAGCCCAGGGAAGGCAGGTCAGCCCTTGGCACTCCCCAGCATGGCCATCTCCCTTGCTGCCGTCACGAGCCTGCTGGCTTGTCCACTCACGGTGCACAGCTGTCCTGTAGATCAGCGTTACTAATGCCCCCAGGACTGGCGCAGGCCCACCGGCTTTCAGCCCTTCGGAAAGTTCACCTTAAGGATGGAGACGTCACTGCGCTGTCCTCAGTCAGATACCTTTCTGGGTTCTAAGAGACGGGGGATGTCCTCATTTTCCGTGACAGCCGCAGAATGTGCTCTCAGGCTGTTGGGCGGCAATGGGAGCAGCGCTTCTTCCTTTATCCCCCCTCGCTACCCCATGCACCCTTTGGTTTGTCTCCAGATGAAGCCCTTGGCGAGATGCTGCAGCGCGGAAGCGCTAAGGTCGCATGCATCCCCCAGCCGGCTGGCGTGAAGGATGGCGCTGCCGTGTCAGGGACGTGACTCAAAAACCCTCAGACATTTGGATTAAGTGTTTCTGAATGACGCGACTGATCCCCTGCAAAGAAAGCAAGAGCCAGCCGGGCGCTGTTCTCTGGGCTTCTTCAGGGCAAATCCCTGCTTTATTTTTCTGACATTTCAAGGTACAAGGGGCAGGTTGGGTGCCCAAGAAAGAATTTACCCTTGCAACAAGTCACACCCTTTCCCCACCCTTTGTTTAATCAAAGCTCACACGAATGTCCCTCTGTTGGGAAGTGGAGCTCACACGAATGTCCCTCTGTTGGGAGGGGACACGCTGTGCTGGGCACCAGCCATGGAGGACACGGGGCCTGAGGATGGACCCGGGCAAGAACAGCCCAGCAGAGGCGCCCTCCCGGGGCTGCTGGCCTGGAGCGCCTGCCTCCTCTTCCCAAGACACGTCCCTGCTGTAGACTGACCACACGGCCAGTGGGGCTCAGGGCCCGGGCAGGGCTCGGCCTTGCACGCCTGGCGTAGCCTGCAGGATTGGGAAGTGGGGCCCTGAGGAAGCAGCGCAAGGAAGCTGAGGAAACGCATGATCTGCCACTATCAGACAGATGCGCAGAGTCCTGCTCCGCTTGCTGAATCGAAGGGGCATTTGAGCCGTAGCGAGCTCCGTTTCGCCTCACCTGGAAGGTTTGCACACCCCTGGAGGATGGGCGAGCGAGAGAGGGGAAGAAGTCACAGTGCCTGGCAAGGAGCAGGAGGCCCGGACCCCCCGGCCAGGCAGCAGCCCGCCTCACGTCCTGCCTGCATGGCTCCCAGGGCCAGTGGGCAGCCCTGTCCACTCCTGAATTTCCCCTCACTCCTTATTAAGTCTTCTTGGACATTCCAATCGACCCTTTAAGAAAAGTCACAAGGGAGCAGATTTCCCCCCCACCCCCTTGCCTGTGCCCCCTGCTGCTACTTTTCTTAAAGGAAAACTAAAACACCGTTTTCCCTTCTAGCAAGAAAGCAGAGATGCCCTTTGGGCCCTGTCCACCCCATGCCAGTTTGGTTTCTGTTCTCAACATAACTTTATTTCCCCCATTGAGAGACACAGCAAAACCCCTCTTTGTGTGGGGGCTATTCAGGCAGCCCATTCTTAAATTAGCTCAGCAAAAAAAAGTGCATTTTATAGTTCAGCCAGCAGTAATTGGACACTGTGACTATGAGTGGCCCTTGCGGTGTTTGGACGTGGGCCAAATGTACCTTCTGTCTGTCTCTGACACGGGCAGACAATAGCGGTATTATTTACTGCGCTGGCTCTGTGCAGTTCTAAAGGCCAGCTGCAAGAACAAAAGAATCGCTCACACTTTGCCCGGCCTGGACTCAACTGGAGACTCTACCCACGTTTCGTAAATAATTCCGCCTCCATCCAAGTGCTGGGTCATCTCTTTTTTGATTCTTCCCTTTGCATAGGCCTTGGCTGCTGCAAGGTCATTGGGGAAGAGACGGGAGGCAGGGACGGCTGCCCATTCTTTGCTCCCAGGACTTGGGGTGCAGTGTGCACTGCAGACCCGCTAGGAGGCTGGTGAGAGAGACGGGGTCTTGGAGAGTGGCGGCAAGGCTGGTCTCCCCAGGACAGTCTGGCACGCGACGTACCCTTGTGAGCCTGGACCAAGGAGCTGGGCTGTAGGTGGCTTAGCAGAGAGCATCACAAATCTTTTGGTTCTTGTTGGCACCCAGAATCTGGGAAAGTGGGTGAGACCACTGGATGGAACTGCCCTACTAACATGACATTTGCTAAGAAAGGGCGTCATGGGTCACTGGAGGTGCAGCCTGTGTGTGGGACCAGAGAGCCCGCAGCTCCTGACCGGGCCTCTGAGGCCAGCAGCATGCCCTGACTGGTTCCTCCAGCTCCCAAGCCTAGCAGCTCCAGCCTTCTTGATGCATCCATGGCATTCCACAGCTCTCATCACTTCTTTCGCCTTGAACTCTGATTCTGACCTGCTTCTGGGATGATTGGCTCCTGGCCTTGTGCCCAGACTTGGGTGCCAGGCTCCCTTGGGCCTGAGGATGTGTTACCCCACTGCTTCTCCTGCGGTTCCCCTCCCCACTGCCGCCTCAGCTCGTGTGTCTTCCTGTGTGACAGCCACCCCCAGGTGCTGCCAAACCTGATGCAACCTCAACATACTGTCCCACCACAGTGAAGCAGACACGGGCCCCAAAGATTCTAGACATTTCTTCAAGAGTCATTCTGGCCAGTCATGATCACAAACCTAACAGTCACATGAGGGGTTGATCATGGATCATAAACCAACAGCTTCTAAACTTAATGGCTTCCGGTTTTTCGTTAGCTTCTCACACCCTATGGCAGGTACTGTAATCTATATTTTAGAGGTTAGGTTAAGTGAGTTCTCTACTATGGTTAAAATAGGAGCGGAAACAAGGATGAGGTTTCAAGCCTACGGGTCCTTTAATATCTACAGCGTCAGAGGGAGGGGAGGAGGGGGTGGAATCAGGCTCACCTGATTTTGAGCACAGTTGAGATCGCGCTGAATCTTTGAGCTTCTCTTCTGTGGACAAAATCTCTCTAAAGCAGAGACTAGTGACCCCCATCAAGACGTGCTTCTGTGACAGCCAGGACTTGCTTGTCCTGACCGTTGTACCTCCTGGCCCAGGACAGGCCTCCCTGTGGGCCTAGGGCTGTATGAATGAATGCATGCAGGCACACAGGCATGGGTGGAGGGTGCTAGAGTAAATGGGTGATGGGTGGGTGGTGGGTGAGTTGCTGGGTAGGGGATGGCAGGTGGTGGGTGCATGAGTTACTGGGTGGATGGGTAGATGGATGAGGGGATGAGTGTATACATGGGTGCTTGGGGGCACACAAGTGAAAGAAGGAAGGGCCCTTTGTGTGTGCTGCCAGTGGACACGGTCGTTCTTGTGCTTGACCCTGGACCCCTAGCTGTCCCTTTCTCATGTCTTCTTTCTGCCTTTCGAATGACTCATCTTAGTCTCTGTGGTCTCCGGCCTCCAGGCATGGGGAGCGGCTCTGTTACCTTTGTTTTTCTTCGCCTCATACAACCACTTTTGAGCCATCCTGGCACAAGACCGCCGAGTATTAGGCACAATCTGACAGGTCATCTCTGCCTCCCTCCTCCCCTGGGGCCCCAGAGAGCCTCCCCTAGAACCCCAGTGCCGCCCCACTGACTTGATGTCATCTTCCACCAAGCTCCCCTGGCTCTCCCTGTAGATGATGACTCAGCCTCCTGGACTCTCCTCAGGAACTCTCAGAACCAGACTAACAGCATTTTGATACTCAGTTCTCTTCCTGAGAGAACAGGAGCGCTGAGAAATAGCCGGTGTGGTCCAGGGAGCCGTGGCCCTCGGCTACAGGCAGGGGCTGAAACCACAGTGGCTGCCCACATTTCTCAGGCCCCTCAGGCCGTTCTCACAGCTGGACATAGCATGTGCCACTTTTCTTTGGGGTTTGGCCTAGAAAAATCTTGACATTTCGAGCATGAGGATGAGGGCCATTGGAATGTCACCGCACCTACTCTGAGAGAAAGCCAATTTTCCCTTAGTTCAGTACTTGCAAATAGCAAAGTTAATTAATCCCCTGTAAATAAACATTTGCAAACTGCAGCTCAATATAGCATGATCAGGAACGCTTCAGGCATGTTCAGAGTTGAGATGTCGAAGGGACCGGGCTGATCACGGGACAGCAGTCTCCAGGTTGGGTGGGGGTGGGGGATGTGGGTGCATGAGTTAATGGGTGGTGGGTGGATCATTAATGGGTGTGGTAGGAAAAGCATGCTTTGGGGGTTCATAAAGTCACAGATCTGGGCCCTAGCTCTTCCACGGACTCATCAAGACCCTCAGCAAGTCATGAACATCCCGAGCCTCTGTCCCCATGGGGCAAAACGCCCCAAGGCCACTGCTGTGGAGAGTAGGCTCCATCGGGAAAGTCATTGCCTCGTCTGAGTGCTGGAAAGCTCTGGTAAAAGGCAGCTCCCCGCCCTCCCTACCCCCACCCCTGCCCTGCCTTCCAGCTAGCTGCCGCCTTTCAAGGCTCTGGCCCCCAGGGACAGCTGGGCTTTTAGAAACCTCTTTCGTTAATGAAGGTGTTGGGCAGGGGGTTGAGCCAGTCCATTTTCAGTCCCTTCTCCTTTTTGATGGACTCACACAGGCCACTGATTGGCATTCCCACCTCCCTTGTAATGAGTTCATGTGCTCACACAGTTAATGAACTAATTACTTCTGGGCCAAATCAGCATTAAGTTGCAGACCTGGTTTCTGCAGCCTCTGCCAGACTATGTTCTTGCCACCAAGGCTGGGTGGCTCTGATGCCACGCCGCAGGTGTCCGTGACAGGTCTCCTGATCAGGATGTGCAAATGGCCGGCATGATTTGAATTAAAATATCTCGCGGAGTGTGGGAGAGCCAGCCTGACCGGCTTTCTGGAGATCCAGGGCCGGCTGTGTGGCCTGGTCTGCAGGCCTCATTGCTTTCCCAGTCAGAAGTGAGCTCTTCTCGAAAGCTATAGATTTTCCCCCCAAAATGACTCAATTAATGGCAGTAAAGTGGAGGTGTGCCAAATGTGCTGCTTTAAATTCAGATGATGGCGCGTGGACCATCTCAGAGGACACGAAGGAAGCTGTAGACACAGGCGCATCGTAATTGGAAAGGGAACTTTCTGCACTTTGCAACAGTGAAGCTGTGTGCCAGAGGAACACCTCTAAGTGCGGTTTCTCAAGGTTACCTGCCACAGAGGAATCCATTTCCACCCCGCAGGACTCATTGGCCGAGAGGCTGGAACATGGACTTCAGAGTCGGTGACCCTGGCATTGAATCCTGGCCCCGGGCCCATGAGCTGTGTGATGGTGGAGACGTCTCTTGTCCCCCTGTGCCTCAGTTTCCTCACAGATGCCACGCACCAGCTGATGCATCCAGTTCCATCGGGGTCATCGTGGGTCTAGATGGAAAAGGAGCAGCTGGTTATTCAGCACGCGCGTCCTTAGCGCCAAGGTGGAGGCTTCATGTTAAGGCTCCTGTCGGCCTCCTTCCCAGGCTCCCTTGCGCTGAGTTGAGGATGTGCGTCAAATCTGAAAGCAAGTCTCCTCTCTCTGGAGCTCACTCTCAGCAACACGGATGGTCACTTCCTCCAGGCGGCTCATGGACAGTGGGGCAGAGTCTGGGTCAGGCGGGGTCCTGTCGTTGCTAGGTGGAAACACATTGTAGTAGATTCTGGGGCCGCCACAACCAAGTCCCACAGACTGGGGACTAACAACGGTGCAAGTTTCTCCCCTTCCCGCCCTGGAGGCTGCAACTTTGAGATCAAGGTGGCAGCGGGGTCACGCAACTCAGGAGTCTTGGCAGAACCCTGTCTCCCGCCTTCCGTGGCTTGTGACGCAGGCCTGGTCGCCAGCCCCTGTCTATGCTCTGTCTCTGCCAACACAGGGTGATGCCTCTTTTGTGCTGGACTAGAGTCCACACTCACAACCTCCTTGGAACTTAATTGCAGCTGCAAAGACTTTATTTCCAAATAAAGTCATATTTATAGGTACTAGCTTAGGACTTCAAAACACCTTATGGGGGGGTCATGGTTCAACCCATAATGACAAGTAATTCACGTTGGCTATGGAATGTCGGTTCGGTAGCAATCTTGCTGTATTCAGCCCATGGGATCGGGGTTCATTTGTTGAAAAAGGTAGAGTTTAGCTCCTTCTGACTAGCACAGCAGTTTATGAAGTCAGTGCTACAGCGGGGGCTGAGATTACGGTGGTTAACATGGTAGAAGTCATTCCTGTTTTTTCAAAGATCACGGTCTAGTTCAGAATGGTGAAGAATCTTTCTCCCCTGAAGGTTGTCAGTTACAATTGCTATTTTAGAATCCTAGGCATGAACTTAGCCAATGGAAACCATAATGAAAGGTCAGCACATACCTGCTGGAAAGACGACCAGTTGCAAGGCAAGAGGGAGGATCCCACGTGTCGGTGAGGGTGGATGCAATTGGTGCAGCCCCGGACAGCGTGGTGTTCCCTAAACCCAGAAGTGCCGTATGTGCCAGCAGATCCAGTTTCAAGACCTGGGAACAACGTAAGGTGTCCACCAGTGTATGAATAGATAAAGAAAATGTCATACACGCACATCAGAATATTATTTACCCACAAAAGAAGGAAATTCTGACATTTAGAACAGAATAGATGAGTAGGAGAGCATTATGCTAAGTGAAATAAACCAGACAGAGAAAGACAAGGACCATGTGGCCTCATTTTCTTGTAAGGTCTGGAACACCTGAATTAGCAGTAGCTGAGGACTACTAATTGGGTTGCAGAAGTAGGTGGGAAAGGCACAGACTTCCAGTGACAAGGGAAGGAGGTGTCGGGGGTCGTCATACTGCTTGGTGGTGACTGCAGTTACTGTGACCCAGGCATACTTGAAAATTATTGGGAGCGTAAGTCTTAAAAAAAAAAAAAAAGCTTGCAATGTGGTGCAGCTGTAGAGGAGACCATTCACATTGCCTGTGTTTGCCTCAGACACATGCTCACCTCCAGCCAGTGAGATGCTAAGTATTGCTTGTTCATAAAAAGTCTTTGGGGGTCAAGATAAATAACGAAGGCGCTTGCAGAGACTTCACGGTCTGGTTGGGTCCACGAGAGAGGAGCCAGGTTGGGGCCATAAGAAATAGCTGGTTGAGTTGGTGTGTAAGGTGCTTATTTTTGGCAGAGAGAGGAGTCTTCACCTCTCCCAGGCAGGGAATGCAGGGCATGGAATGTGAGGGTGGGCGGAGGGAGGTGGACATGGGCCACCCCACAAAGGCGTGTGGTGAGCACAGTGAGGTGTGAGGGTCTGCCCTTGGGGTTCCTGCTGGTCTCGTCCACATTGTCTAGAAGTCGCTGTGCATGTACATGGTTACTCACGCAGTGAATGACCCCTAACAACACTGGCATTGAAGACACCACAAGATTGAACATCCATGTAAAACTTCTGACTGCTGGACTCTCTCTGGTGGTGCAGTGGGTTAAAGCCCCGCTTTATGAAGCTCTCCGAAGCCACTGCAGCATGAGTTTGATCCCCAGTCAGGGAGCTGAACCACAGGGCCCGGCAGACCTCTCCTGACCCGCCCGCTGCTCCCCTCAGCAGTGTACTTCGTTGACCTGCCTGTTCTGCTCCCCACTCTATCTCTGGTGAATCCTCTCACCCTCCGCATCTCTGGCCTGTACCCCAGGTCTGTAAGCAGACTTAAATACATCTAAAAAACAACACTTCTGACTACCCCCAATGTAACTTCTATTGGCTTGCTGTAGATCAGAAGCTTTACCAATAATATAAACAGTCCATTAGCACATATCTTGTGTTATGCATATTATATGTTGTATTCTTACAACAAAGTAAGTTATAGAAAAAAAATGTCATTGCAGAAATCATAAGGAAGACAAAATAAATACAGCACTGGACCGTATTTATTGACATGATGAATTCATACCTTTTGTTCCTGAGAGAATCCGCGTATCGGGGCCCTACAAGTTGAGTCTGTGTTGTTCAAGGGTCATCTGTGGCGTGGTAAATACTGAAATCGTGATGTGCCAAACCCTGGGAGTTCCACAGCTCTGTCACTCCCCAGCTTTCCCCTAAACTGGCCCTCACAGGCCATTTCCCCCCCCCCACACCTGCTGAAGCAGCTCCTCTATGTTCTTCAGTTTTCTCGCTGCCTCCTCCAGGAAGCCCTCATGCATCTCCCCAGGGAGCATGGCCAGTTGGCAGTGCCTGAGTACTTTTGCTTGTCAGGACTCAGGAAGATGCTCTGCCAGCACCCCAGGGTGCTGCTAAACATCTGATGCCCTGGTCTCGCGCAGGGACCAATCACCTGGCCCAAAGTGCAAGCAGCGGCTGAGTGGGGACGCCAGGTCCAGGCCTCGGTTTCTGTCTGTTCCACTAGGTACCTCTGCCCAGGCAGAGGTTGGGCCGTGCACCCAGCTGTGTCCCGCGGTTGGAGAGTGACCCTGCAGCACGTGAGTCTGGTGCTCCCACTTGGGTCCTTGGCATCTCCACGGTGCCACCCACTTGCGCTGCCAAGCAGCCGCACTCCAGCACTGCTGAGCAACTCTCTGTGCACACTTCTGTGTCTCAACAGCCCATGGTGAGGGTGCTGCTTCCTAGGGGGAAGCTCTATTTTATGTGTCTCTCGGTGCACCCCCAAGGCCCAGATTGAACCCCATCCTGGGTGGGCGCATCAACACAGTGCCGGGCACGTGGCAAGCTCTCGCTCCCTGTCACCCTGTCACCGGTACAGCGGCAGCCTTGCCAGAGAAGGCACAGTGGCTCACCAGTTTCTTCCCAGTGGCTCTGGTCTCTACTCACAGCTCCCAACACACCGTATGTCACTCCCCTTTTTTTCAGATTTATTTATTGATGCATACAGAACCGGGGTACAGGCCAGAGGTGCAGGGACCATGAGAGGATTCACCAGAGACAGTGGGGAGTAGAACAGGCCGATTGATGGAGCACACTGTTGAGGGGAGCAGCGGGCAGGTCAGGAGAGGTCTGCCGCGCCCTGTGGGTCACCGCCAGGGCGGAGATTGAACTTGCACTGGAGAGGCCACGGCCAGCTTTGCAATGCTGCACTCCAACCCGCTGCACCACCAGGGAGGGCCACCCCCTTCTTTTAGACAACATTTAATTATCTTTCATATCTAAAGTTCTCCTTATGGAATAAAATATTCGGGTAAGTCATTTGGTAGCATTTCGTTACATCAGGCATGACCGCCCACGGAGCCTGGCTGTGTGACATCACTCTGCTGTTGATGTGTGTGCACGGGGAGGTGCTTCCTTTTCTGATCACATTAGTCAAATAAACTCATCTTGTATTTTGTTGAGCTGAATGCCTCCATCCGTGGGCCACTCATGAGTCCCACGATTTTATTTCTTCCCGGTTTTGTTTCCTGCAGCTGCCTTCTCATGAAAATGCCTTCTAGCTTTTAGACATGAAGGCAGAAAAGGAGTCATTAAGGTCTCCCTGGTTCTCTGATATGGAAAGAAAGAAAAGCGCAGAGGTGTTTTTCCAGCCAGGGTCAACGCCAGCAGCGACGGGGACCAGTGGAGCCACACGAACACTTGAATTGCACGAGTCTCGCCAGAAACAAAGTTAATAAATCAGACCACTCAATTAATCCCACCCCACAAGCTGCGCACCTGTCCCCCACCTGGGACTCCAAGGTCACGGGAGGAAAAGGGGGAAGCACAGTCTGGTAGCTGAACCTACACTCTCGAAACAGTCCTGTTATCACTCTTTCACCGGCGAGGAGGGTTGAACCTCGCTGGAAACAACCGTCGTTTCTGTCTGTTAACGAGCATTCTGCCGGCATGTCAGAGACCTAATTCGGGAAATCCCACACAGTCTGAAAGGATCTCCTATCGCCAGAAGGTCTTTTATGCCTTCTATGACATTGTGAGACAGAGTAGTAAAAAGGTTTATCCTTTTTACTTTGGGATATAATTACCTACGGCAAAACACAAACATCTTAGGTGTACCTTTCTGGGATTTGTCACAAACTATATCCCTGTATAACCCATGCCATTACCAAGTGATGGGCTGTCCTTATCCCCCCGAAAGCTGCCTGCCCTCCCTCCCCAGCTAAATTCTACTACACAGCCCTACAATTACAATTTTATTTTTCAGCTTTATTGACAACTACAAACATACCGTATTTAAGGTATGACGTGGTGCTTTGACACAAGTATTGGGAAACGAACCTTCAGCAGACTACTTCAGGGATTTGTCTCCTTACATGTGTGCTTGATGAGGACACCAACCCTCTCACAGCAAATTGTAAGTATCTCACTGTTATTGCTAAGGATAACCACCACATCCGGGTTTCCAGAATCTGTTCCCCCTGAACACTGAAACTGTAACCTTTAGCGAACATCTCCCCATTTCTCCCTTCTCCCCAGTCGCTCTATCCTCTGCTTCTCGCAGTTGACTCAGATTCCTCATCAGAAGAGTTGTGCCCTCACTAGAAGACACAAGAAAGGGCCTCTCTGCCATGAGAGGACTCGAAGTAAGCAATCTTCTGCAGACCGGGACAGACCTGCATCACGCGTCAGAGCCGGCATTGAGCACTGCAAAGCCCAACCTCCAGCGCTGTGGGAAATCAGTGCTTGTTGCAGGAGCTGCTCACAGATCATTTGTTAAGGTGGCCTAGATGGGTGAAGACAGATACGGCATATCATTTGTAAGAAATTGCCAAATGGTGCCTCCCTGGTGGCCTAGGGGTTAAGTCTCAGAGCTCCACCAATGCAGCCTGCATGTGATGCAGGGAGTGACCCCCAGGGCACAGCAGATCTCTCCTGTCTCTTCACTTCTCCCTCAACAGTGTACTTCAGTGTATTTCAGTAGATCTGCCTGTACCCCATTCTGTCTTTGGTGAATCCTCTCACCTGCCTACACCCCAGTTCTTGTATGCATAACTAAATACATCTTTAAAAAGAAAACTAAAAGTGGAAATATTATGTGGGTCAGCAACCTCACTCTTGAGTATCTATCCACAGACTAGGAAACCATCAGTTCAAACTATGTTGTGCTGTACAGTGTCCATCGCAGTGTTACCTACAGTAACAGTCCGTGGACACCACCTACATGCCATTGGTGGAGGACTCGCTCAAGGTGTGCTCTGTTCTTGTGGTTAGCTCCCCAGCCGGGGATTGGGGGGGGGGGGACTCAGGCTGCAGTGGCTGGCAGTAGCTGATCACTTTGTTCCTATGTCCATTGGTCTTGTACATTGTCCATCTTTCCTGCCCATCTATCGACTGGAATGTTTGTTTTCTTATTGTTTGCTTGAACATGTTTTTTGTTGTCTTGGATATTAAATCCTTGCCAGTGCATAGTGTAGGACTTTCTTCTCCCACTGAGCAGGGTACATCTACTCAATGTACATCTACAACTTCTTCTTTTTAGTACATCTACAACTTCTTCTTCCGTACAAAAGCTTTTTAATGTGAAGCAATATCGCCTGTTTACCTTGGTTTCCTTTGTGTGAATCTCAACATCTTTGTCACTGATACCATGAAACATTTCGCCGATGTTTTCTTTTTTGCATTTTGTTGTTGTGAGGCCTATATCTGAACCTCTAACCCATTTGGACTAAAGGTAGTGACGAGACTGTACTTTCACATGTGGCCGCCCAGTTTCCCCAACACCACTGCCTTTTTTTAAAATGTAGAGACAGCTGGTTTATATGCTTGTTTGTACCTTGGAAGTATGAGGTGCTCTCTCCCCCTTTCAGACTCTCTCACCAGAGTTCTCCCTCTGCCCAAACACTCCTGGTCCTCCAAAGCAGTCCCCTGTGCTTCCCGCCTTGGCTCTCACTCCTTTCCTGCTACTGGCTCCCTCAGCTCAATAGCCACTTCCAATGGTTGGTGTTCGAGTTTTGCTCTCTCTGACTTTGACTTCTTCCTATTCCACAGTAAGTGACACAGTGTCTGTCTTTCTCCTTGTGACCTGTTTCCCTTTGCATCATCCCTCCCGTCCTGTTCCTCCAGCACAATTTCTTAGACAGACTCTTCATTTCTGGCCACGGTGCCATCATCAGAGCTAAATATTGGCATATGTGTGGAGTTATTTCTGACTTTTTGATTCTATTTTCATTTCACGACCATATTAAAATACCCATATTGCTTTAATTACTGCTGCCTTATGTCCTGTAGAATGGTTTATAGAATGGCTCACAGATCGACCGCATCTTCACCCAACCATCCATCCTCCAGTGAACCATCAGGCTGTTCCCATCGTGGCTATTACGAGAAATGCTGCAGTAGACCTAGGGGTCACCTGTCTCTTCAAATTAGTGTTTTCGTGGTTTTCAGACAAACACCTAGAGGTAGATTGCTGGCTCACAGATAGTGCTAGTTTTAGCTGTTGGAGACACCTTCGTGTTTCTCCGTGGTGACTGCCGACTCCCTTTACCTCCACACTTTTGTCAACATGTTGCTTCTTGATTTTTTCTTTTTTGATGAAGCCATTCTAACTGGTGTGAGGTGAAATCTCAATGGGGATTTGGTTGCACCTTCTTAACACTAACCAACAAAGGACACCTTTTCCAGGGTCTCTCAGCCACATGTCTACCTTTGGTGAAATGCATACGTAGTCTTCTGCCCATCTTTTAACTGTGTGGTACGAATTTAAGAAATTTTAATTATATTGAGGTTCAAGTTAAAAAACATTTGGGGGCTTAGCACTTTGTTAAGAAATCACTGACAACACCGAAGTCAGAGATAATCTATATGATTTTTATATACTTTGTAATTTTAATTTTCAGGCATGTTTCAATCTCAACACTTGGTCTAACTTTCTGTGTGTGAGAGGACTGTACAAGATGGTCGAGGTCTGTGTCTTGTTTTTTGTTACAGATATCCAGTTCTTTAGGGATCATTGTCAAAAGACTTAACTTTTGACATGCAGGGAGCATTTATCTTCTTGTTTCTAGAGCCACAAGGGTGATGAGTGACAGAGCTCCATTAGGAAGGAGGCTTTGACACCGGAGCACAGACACTGTTGTCTCTCTGCCCTGGAGGCACAATGGCATTGCCTTCTATTGTACCAGCAAAACGACTTGGTGAGGGGCAGTGAGGGTAGGACTCCAGTGATTCAGGGCTTTCATCTAGCTACACCGGTCAAGTAACTGGTCAGGCCGATGTCTGTTTTCAATGCAATCTATCTGGTTTGACATTCTGGTGTGAGCTGATGGAAGAAGTCTGCATATTTCAGGGAGTGTGTGAATTCATTAATACATTCCATGTGGGACACTCCATCTGGGTCACTCAGCCCCACATTTTGATCTCTTTCTTGCCCCCCATTAATTGTCTTAAAAAATTAAGATAAAAAGTTAACATATGCTCATGATATGCTGATTAGGGCCACTGTGCTACACCACACAAAGGTAAGATGGTTCTCATGAAAGATTCTGGGGCTGGGAGTTAGGGAACCTGTGTCCACGCCCGGGGCATCAGTGAGGAGCTTGGAAGGAAGTCAATGTGCAAGAGGGAACATCAGAAAGATCTGGTGGGGCTAGAGAAGCCTTGCCCAAAATCATAGATCCCACCCAATTTGCATGTGAACACTTGTTAAAGCATTTTGACTCAATTTTGGCATTTTTGCTAGTGAATTCTCAACAAACAATATTTCCACTCAATGTTGTTAATGACTTCCTTGATATATAGAGCGATGTTGCATTGTGTCTCCATCAACATTTCTGTCTCTGGTCCAAATATTTCTTAGCTTTGCATTTGGTCAGCAAATAGGGGTGTTTGTTGGGGCCAAGGCATGGGTGCTCATTGGTGGTTGGTGCCTTCCTACTGTAACATCAGGGTTGGGCTTGTGATGGGTTTGTCATTTTAGAATGTCTGCTATTTCTTTTTTTAATATCTATTTTAAACATTTATGTATTTATTTGTTTTTGCATGGAAGAACCGAGGTGTAGGCCCTACGTGTGGTGTGGGAGGAACCTCCGGAAACAGTGCTGTGTAGAACAGGCACATCTACTGAAATCTACTGCTGAGAGGAGCAGCAGGGAGACAGGAGAGGTCTGCTGCGCCCTGTGGGTCACTCCCTGGCCGGGAATCGAACTCAGGCCTTAGCACCGAGAACACCAAGTTTATCCCCTGGGCCACCAGGGAGGCCCCTAGCACGTCTGCCATATTTGATGGATTTCAGCAAACCGTCCTGACCCGCAGGGAGGTGTTGAGCCGATCTCCCCACCACAGTCACTGACTACATCTTGAAGCTGGTGGCGCTTTCAGAACCCTGTGGGGCAGCAGCATCCACAGCGCCCCAGGACCGGAGGAGGCCTGCAGGTGGCCAGGCCCAGTGCCATGGTACATTCCCCCATGAGTGTGGCCTCTGTGGCCATGGCAGCTGCATTTCACAACTCCTCTGAGGTCTAACACGTATTAGGACTCGTTCTAATCAATGCATCCGCGTGTGGAAGGTTACCTTGAATTTTGTCTGTGAACCCACTCCTCCTGGGTGTGAACAGGCGGGAGCAACCACATTGCCAGTGCTGGCTGTGGAGATCTGGACCTGGCAGGGTTGGGACCTCGCTCCTGAAGCTGTCTTGTGTTACCTCCAGTCAGTTCTGGGTTAAGTGGTTTCCAGTTTTCCGGTTCAGCCTCTGCAGGGGCTCAGGTTACCTCTGGGGCACACACTTCCATTTCTGGCATGTCCAAGTGCACCCTGGTCGGCCCGGTGTCTCGGGGACATCTGCTCCTGGACTTTTCACCCAGAGGCCCTGAGTCTGCCATCTGGGGTTATAAAGTGCCCCTGCAAATGCTTTTATAGATGGCTTTTATATCCCTGCAAGCCTCCTCTTCCCGTCCCTCGGCGGGGCTCACTCACCTGTTTCTGTTCCTCTCCAGCGTTACCTGACACCTCCCCTCAGGCCTTTGGAATTCTCTGGCCCCTCCAGCCCACCATACACCCCCTTTTTAATTTTGAGTCCATTTCACATATATCCCCATTCTAAAAAAAATCAAAGAAGAGAGCTGAATCAATCTTCCTTCTGCTGTCCGTGAATAAATCCTGAAGTTGGATTTATTATGAGCTGGGAAAAGACACAGTCTAGCAGATGTCCTGAACTTCAGCTGGCCCCTCGTGTACTTTCTTGGGGGCTTACTTAACCCTGGGCATCATTTTCCTTAGCTGAAAATGGGGATGACGCTACTTCACAAGTCTGATGGGAGGATTCAATGTATTCTAACACACTTGCAAGCATACCTGCTGTATAACACAACTTCAGTAAGGGGACATTGCCTTAACTACTTCTTAGACATTTTTTCTATTATTGCTCATATATGATAAATGAAAGTGAAATTGCTTTTTATGTAGATGGTGTCATCCTCTAGTTATTATAGAGTAACTTCCCTCCCTTCCTCTTACAACTTTTTCCATGTGAACATCTGCCTTATCCTTTTTGCTGGTTGTGTAGTATTCCGCATGGATATAAGATAGTTTATTTAGACTTACATTGATGGATATCTTATATTTTTATGTTTTTGTTATTCAATACTTAGTAGGAAGAAGGCAACTATACCAATAGAAAAATGGACATAAGATACAAAAATAGCATGCAGTTTGCAATAGAAGGCCTGAAAGGGCCCATAAACACATAATGTAATCAGCCTTACAGTGGGAAATAAAGATGAATAGCGAGCTGTGAGTCTTGCTTATTATTTTTCATCTGTATTAGCAATGATGTTAAAAAAGACCATGCAAAGAGACCTTCACCAAGAAGGTCAGATGTTATACTATGGTGGGAATGATAAGTACTAAAGCCACTCTGGGAGGCAATCAGACCTTTTATTATTAATTTTGTAGGATCGCTTTGTGTAATATGGATATCAATACGTTGCTATTTGAAGTACAAGTATTTCTTTAGTCATAAATTTGCCTTTTAATTTTGCAACTGCAGATTTTAATAGATTTTCATTTTATAGTATTCATGCATGATAATTTTTTACATTATGACTGCTAGTTTTGAGGTTTTGTCTAAGAAGCTTCTTTCCATTCCAAGCTTACAAAAATGTGATTTGTTTCCTAATGATGCTTCAGTTGCTTACTCTTATACATTGGGCCTTCTAATTATTCATTTATTGTATAAATGAAGTAGTTATGACCTAATCAGTTCTAGTGACCACCCCTTATCATTTATCAGCTATTTCCATTGTTCTACTACTGGTTTGAAATTTCATTTCATCACATTTGTAACTCTTCTACAAGCATGGAGAAGCTAACATGTCCATGTGTGCTCAGTTGAAATGTTACAGGTCTATACTTTGATGATTCTCTATCTAGTCACTTTCCGTATCTGATTTCCATGCAGTCTTCTGTCCGCTTCCCAGCATGAGGTGAGATGATTTCTCCCTTTTCTCTGTTCTGGCACAGTTAATAAACACAGGAATTATTTCTTTTTTAAATTTTATTTATTTTGTGTAGAAGAACTGGAATATATAGGGGGGGTGGGAGGACTGCCAGAGACGGAGTGGGGAGCAGAACAGACAGATCTACTGAAATCTACTGCTGAGGGGAGCAGGGAGACAGGAGAGGTTTGTTGCGCCATCTGAGTCACTCTCTGGCTGAGGACTGAACTCAGGCCATACTGGTGGTAGAGCTAAGATTCAGCCCCTTGGCCACCAGGGAAGCCCCAGGAATTCCTCTTTTAAAGAAAGAAACTATCCATCCATAGACCATTGGGAGAAGTGATTGTTTTTTAACAACTTTCTTTATGTACAATGTATTTATTTTATGATTCTAGAGATACATATTCAGGAAAACACCAGTATAATAAAGATAAAAATAAAACTTTCTTTAACGTTAAAGTTTTTCTAGACTCTTTTGTGAATGATCTCCCCATATGTGACCATTCTCACCCCCATTCTGCTTTCACTCATTAGTGCTGATTTTGCATTTTAGAGGATTTCACAGGAATTAAATCCTAAAAGAAATATTCTTTCATATCTTGTTTTTTCAATAAGCACAATGTTCTTTGAAATTTATCAAAGCTGTGGCTTCTATCAATAGTTTCTTTTCATTGCTGACTATTATTTCACTGCATGGATATGTCATCATTTATCCATTTACCTGTTGATAGACATTTGGGTTGTGGCCAGTTTCAGGCTATTATGAATAAAGCAACTATAAATATGGATATTCAAGTTTTTGTGTGCCCATGTGTTTTTATTTTTCTTGTTTAAGTACCCAGAAGCAGATTGCTAGGTCATATGGTAGGTTAATGCTTAGTTTTATATGAAAATGACAAACCATTTTTCAAAGCTTTCCACACTTTGCATTCCCATCAGCAATTCATGCAAATTCCAGTTACTCCACATTCTTGCCAACAAAAGACATTGTCCGTGCTGTTAACTGAAGCTGTCTCACTGTTAGGTGTGCAGAAACCCTCTTCTGGGTTTGCCTCCTGATGACTCATCATAGCCAGGGCCAAGCTTCTGTTTACTACAGGCCATTTGTGGGTCTTTCAAGTGCTCTGATATTTTCGACTTGTTTGTTTTTTGTGTTGTTTGCCTTCTTAGTAGTAAACACTTAGTTCTTTGTATGCTTCGATATAAGTCATCTACCAGGTATGTGTACAGAGACTATTTCACCTGCCAATTGCCTTTTCTTCTGAAGAGCAAAAGGCTTTAATTTTGATGGAAGGCAAACACCCCTACAGGGGTGAAATTTTATTTACTACTTTTTCACTCTTCTGATTATTTCTTTTACTCATCAATTAATTTCAATTTATATACTTTCCTTGCTAATTATCCATAGCCTTAAAGTTTCCAAATTAATTGAATTTAATTAGCAAATAATCTTATTTTAGAATTGTCCTCTGATTCTGTAATTCTCTACACTGTTTTATTCTTGATGGTATTTATTTTTATTATTTTTTTTCTTTTTTCTTTTTTAAATCAAGCCTTTTAGCTATTTTGTACTTGACACATTCAAATTACATATATGGAGTATCGACGATTTTATTTCCATTATTGCTTGTTTCTTATACAAACCTTTTTGTCTCTAAATTGATTCATTCTTTTCTCCTAATTCATTTAGGTTAACCCTATGTTAGCATTTTAAATACCATTCTCAATTTTCATTTTCCCAGACTACTTTATTTTAGACAAAATACAGGGTTTTTGTTTTTTGTTTATTTTGCCCATGTGGTTTAGAAATGTCATTTCTAAAATGCCCTTTTTTCTTCTTTTAATGACTTCTCTAACTCTGGTTGGGAAGAGGGAGATTTTTCAGCTTAAGTACAAGAATATTTTAGTTTGTCAATTTTTCTTATTTTTTACATACTATGGTCAAACCTCTTCTTTCTTCTTTTCTGTTTTTGTAAAGATAGAAATGTCTTATTTGACATACCCTCCATCTTCAATTTTGTTTTATGTGTCAGAATAGTTTGGAGATACTTTTAGCTCCTATTTGGCACCGCATGTTAAATGACATGTTCAAGTTTTTGTATTTTTACTTCTCTTTGTTTACTTGATGTGACATTTGATCTGCGAGGGAAGTGTTAAAGTCATCTATTATGATTGTGAATTTATTAATTTTTCTGTGCATCTCCAACAGGTTTTGTTTAATGTAGTAGGGAATTTTGTTGCTAAATGTGTGAATACTCTTCTTGGTGGAGTGTGATATTTAATAATATTGAAATTCCATTTTGTCTTATTTAATAGTTTTGACTTGTATTACTATGTCATCTGATATATATTTTTCTTCACCTCTTCTATTTAAACATTTGCTGGTTTCTCTTTTTCCATCTGTCTGTTTCCAGGCTTTCCTGTCATTTTGTTTGCCCATAAACATACATAACTTGATTTTTCTTTAAAAAAATAGATTCGCAAAATCTCTATCTTGTCATGAAGGATTTGACCCATTCACATTTATTGTAATTATTGGTATTACACTTATTGATGTTCTTAATGTCTACTTACCTTCCTTTCTTTCCTTGTATAGAAGTGCTTGTTGTACTGGTTCCGTATACTTCATTCTTTCTTTTCCTCTGGGGTTATAATAAAGGTATTTAATTTATTATAAATGATTACTGTTACATAAAGTAAAGATATTAAGAGCATCATTTATTACACTTTAGACCACGTCAGATGAGGCACAGAATTTATAGACATGAATATTACAGCCACTGGGATCCTAATGAGACACTTGTTAGTAAGGAAAATCAAATCAATGTTCATTAATTCCTTCACATAAAGGTGCTCACTGAATTTCTGTATGTGCGTGTCTGCCTCTGGATTCTGGAGATGAAAGGTATTGAACAGGACACAGGGTCAATTTTCAAGGAAGGTGCTGCCATGAGAGAGACAGAAACACAAGTCTGTTTTTCTCAGGGCATCACAGAGGTAGGTCTACATTGTGCAGGTCACAATCCAGTCAGGGTGGGGGGTGGGAGGTGAGAGTGAGAAGTGTGAGAAGTGAAGGGTTTCAGAGCCAGGAGGGTGGGAGAGGGAACACTCTTTGGGCATGGAGGAGATGTATACAGGAACTGGAGCTGCTTCACATGGCTGATCATTCTTGAGGTGAAAAACTACAAGGCAGTGGGCAAATCACAGCAGTGCTGAAATTGACTCTTTAGCAATGAGCACATGCTGCCACCAAGCCAGAGTCAGGTGTGGGCAGCGTTCCAAGGAGAACCTCTTCAAGGTCCTGTCATACTGGGATCCATATTTAACTTTTTTTCTTGCCAGAGAAAATTAGAATTTAGAGTTCCTGTGTGAAATTTTTAGCTTGTCGTCATTAAAAGGCAGGTGATAAAAGGAAGCACCTATTTTCCAGTACCTTCTATATTCCAGCCATTCTCCATGCACTGCAGCCCCACACTAGTTCTGTCCCCTTCCCTGGGTGGTCCTGTCCTCCATGAAGATTACGGAGTGTGATGCAGAGAGGTGACAGAAACCGTACGCAAAGGTTTAGTCAGGAAGTGATTAGCACAGTTACAACTCGGAGCTCTCAGACCGAAGGGATGGATGTTTTCTGAAAGGGAAGTACTCTGCTTCTTTAAACACACACTGCTTACTGGCCCCAGGTCTCAGGAACCTCTACAGTAATTGCCCAGCAGATTTTATAAGGGTCCTTCAGGTCACTAGAAAAGGGCCTCCCAGGAAGGAGAGCAGGGTGGTAGAGCCCGCCGGAGCCAGGCTCCCCATGTGACCACAAGCCACAGAAGACAACTGAAGTCAGACCATCTTGCAGCCTCCTTTGCAACCACCTGCAAATGAAGGCCCCCGGGTGACTGGTCGACCACAAAATAACAGACCTGAACCACGGTGCCTTCTCTCTGGGGTGCCCCACTCCAGTGCAGTAGCCAGAGGCAGAGGGCTTAATTTTCTCATTCCTAGGGGGCTCACTAAACACCCTCATGAAGCCCATGGCACCTCGGCCCTCACTGAGGAGGAACCCTCTCTGCTGCGCTGCGCTCCTCTGTGCTTGCCTGCAGACCATACTGGCACTTCCTCCAGGCCCCCAAAGAAGGCCTAGGCCTTGTGGACACCTTGTGAACATGTCTGATGAGTGAATGAAACTAGAGAAAAAGATTCTGAGATGCCGGAATGCAGTTTTTAGTGCCCAAGATGGGGTGCCCACATCAGGGCATGTCTCCAAGTTCGCACCTCTGCACTCTGGCTGACCAGTTGCTCCTTCTGCATACCCTACTGTGCAGTTTAAGTCCCACCTCTATGAGCTTACCCGGGGAACAGCCAGAAGCTGGATAGGTGAGGAATGGGGGTGGAGGGCCCTTCCTGGGTAGTTTGTGTTTCCAATGCCCGTGGGGTATGGGTGGGACAGGGGAGGAGACAGCATAATCACGTTTGATGAAATTTGGTTTCTCGTCATAATGGAGCTTTGCCCTCGTGATGAAGATGCTCAGCTCTTGTTCAAAAGGGAGATGTTGCTTTTTTTTTTTTTTAAAGATTTTTATATAGTTTTGCATACAGAAATGGGGTACAGGCCAGAGGTTCAGGGGTGGTGAGAGGCTTCACCAGAGAGAGTGGGGAGCAGAACAAGCTAACTGAGGAAGTACACTGCTGAGAGGAGCAGCGGGCGGGTCAGGAGAGGTCTGCTGCACCATGTGGGTCACCTCCGGCGTGGAGATCGAACTCATGCTGAAGTGGCTTTAGCTTCTCAGTGCTGTGCTTTAACCCTCTGTGCCATGAGGGAGGGCCCCAGGGAGATGTTGCTTTTAAGGGCTATGTGTCTTAATGACTAGGCCCGTGAATGTTTAGTTACACACCCATAGTTTAATATCCCATATTAAATCTGCTGGCATTCCGATTACTAAAGGGATGCCAGAGGATCTCAGAGCACCTTATAATTACTGGAATATTATTTTGCTCTCTGCTATGGAAGCCATCAAAAATATCTTTCAAAGGAAAATTGTGGCTAAAGAAAGATAATGAATTAATAATGATATTAGTAATCACAGCAATACTAACAAAAAGGGCTCAGAGCTACATCTACTTGAGCAAGAATCATCAGTTTCTAACCCACTCGCCATCCAGTTTCCACTCGGTTCATACACAGCCCTGTGAGTTTCGGGTTAGAGTTCCCATTTCACAAGCTGAATATAAGATACTTAGAGCAACGGTTAGGTAACGTAAGCCGGGCTGCTGGGAAATCCCTTCCTCCCACACAGGTCTGGGCAGAAGGAAGGGCTGTGTACCCACATCAACGATCTCAAATGCTGACACACGTGACAGTACCCCATCACCCCATCACCAAAGCTCTGTCCCGGTGCTGCTGACTGATGAGCACGGCTTGGGGGATCGCTGGATTTATATACCAACTCATTAGGGCTGTGACCTCCATCTCTTTGCTAACAGGAAACTTAGGGTCTGTCTTCTCCAGGGATCCCAGGTCTCCCTGGGATGTACACAGGATCCTTACTGCTCACCTACTGCCGAGGTGTTGGCCACTGCTGGACGCCTGGGGACTACATGGCCGGAGGCTGGGCCCGACAGGCCAGAGCAGCCACCCAACGGTCTCATTTGCTCAACCCAAGCCCCTCCGAGTCTGGGGTGGAGCCCGGGCCTGCGGCACTTCCGGCCCAGTGGAGGGCAGCGCTTGGCCTTGGGGAGCCGCTGGCTGCCTGCCCTCCTACCTTCCGTCCACTCCCATTTCCTCCCTGGGGGGCCACCAGGAAAACCTTCCGAAAGAAGACATGGGGCAGACTGGGGCGCTGGTCTGCACACCTGCCCAAGGGCACGCCCCTCGCAGACCCCACTTCTGAGCACCACTTCGGGCAGCCGCATGTCGTCATCCTCGACCCACCTGTGCACCGGTTCAAGTACGTCGGAGACCTCACCCTGTGGTGCATCGGGGAGCTGTAATCCAGTTTCCCCGAAATAGACCCAGAGGGCCCCGCGCAGGACCCTGCGGCTGCGGAAGCGCTCGGCAGGTGCCCAGGTGCTCTTCAGAGGCTCATTACAATCAGTGGCGGATCTTGCTGACTCCTCTGACTGCTCCTGACTTTCAATAGGGCCCTTGGCTTCCTCCTTCCCTGGGTCTCCACCCAGCAGGTGGCTCAGCTCAAGAAGGCTGCATCCAACTCTCCATGGCTCCCTGGCCTCGCTGCCCCAGCAAGCCCCATCCATGTCCCTTGACTTCCCAGGAGTCAGGGTCACCTTTACCCAGGTCCAGGTCCCTCCCTGGCCTTTCACAGGACGGTGCGCTCCCTGAGTGCCCCAGGCCTTTGAGCCTCCCCCTCCCCCCTCTGCCAGGGAGCACCAGCAGGACTCTGGTGGTCTCTGTGCCCTGGGGCCCTGGTCAGGAACCCCCTCTTTATTGCACCTGACGTCACCCCCCCCAACAGATCTAGTTCCTTATACCTGCCCTGCCCACCCCTCCCCCCACCCCAGCAAGCTCACATGCCCCCACCCTCCGCGTGTTCAATCACCCATCACCTTCTATAAAACCTTCAGCCTGTAGCTGTTGTCCGCCAGGCTCAGGCTCGCCTTCCTTGGGGCTTCCCAACGCCTGGCTGTGTTTGTGTTCTGGCCTCCGGGCTGCTGGGCTCTCACACATTACAGCTACCACAGCTGATGGTTTTATTACATGCACTGCTATTTGCTGTCGTTCTGCAGGGACCCCACCAGTTCCAAACAGATGGGCCTGGCCTCTGACCTCGGGTTCAGCTCAAGCTTGTTTCCACCATGGTTCTGTCACTGCAGAGTGGACCTAGGGAGACACTACCTGAGTTTGATGCCCAGTGCAGCTTCTCTGAGCTCTCCGGATTGCCGGCCCTCTTCACCACGCTGATCTGTGCAGAGTGGGGGTGATGATATTAACAATGGCTCTGTTGCAAAAATCTGGTAGGTGAAGTGAATCTGGTTATCAAGTGAAGCACCTGGTAGCCCCTGCCCTGACCCGTGTGGGGTGTTGCCGATGCCTTGCAGGGTGTGACCCCGAGCCCCGCCCAGCTGGCTCCACCGGCCCGGTGCTCAGGTCCTGCCACAGCCCCGGGCGGCAACTCGCTCCTTGCTGGTTTGACAGGCGTGGAAACTGAGTCTGCGTCCCTGGTGGGCCCAGACCCGCCCTTCAGGGATGAGGCTGGGTTTTCAGCGAGAAATGTTATTCCCACATTGTAGACAAGCCTCTGTGGAGCCAAGAGCTTTGCCGGGCACCTCAGGGTCCTCTCTCCAGCCCGGCAGGGGTTGACTCCGTTCCCAGACAGCTGGCTTGCTCCCTGCTTGATTTGTGGCTCTGAGTTTTGAAGCAAAAGCGCTCATTTCAGACAAGTACTAATTGCAGCCCCGTCTCTGCTGCGAGCTACTTACGTGCATCTTGATAGCTAGTTTTTATTCAAAGTTGTTCACAGTTTGTTGAAAGGTGACGTTCTCTTGTGATGCTTTGCTTTGAAGGGCCTTAGAACCACAGGCTTTTCACAGGAAGGAACCAGAGAAGTGACATTCACACATTCACTGCTTCATTTATTCATGCCCGAAGCATGTTGAGGCCTTCTTGGCTGGGGGCTCACAAGTCACCAGGAGAGGTCCCTTCCTGGCTGGGGGCTGGCGAGTCACCAGGAGAGGTCCCTTCGGGGAGCTGGGAGGCTTGTGGGAGGGAGCTGCGTGACACGGCGAGCTGGGCACCAGCGCTAACTATGTTCTCTCTCAAGCATTTCTCAGTGAGCGTCTATTCCTGGGTTAGACATTTTGCTCTAATCCTGCAGGGAGAAAGTGCATCTGCACGTTCATGTGCTCATGCGGTGGGGTCTGCCGTGGCGACCTGGTGCTGTTGAGTGGGAGGGCGTGAGCCTGGCCCTCAGGAAAGCCAGGCCCTCAGGAGCAGGGCACGCTGCTGGCCAGCACCAGCGGTTCTGCCGGGGAGCCAGGGAGGGTGGGCTCGCGGGAGGGCCGAGGCAGGCGAGTCCAGGGGCTTCCTGCCGGGGCTGGGGGGTACCTCGGTCTGGGCTGAGCTGGGGACAGGTGTGGGCTGGTCTGCAGCATGGAGGCTCCAGGCCCCACTGCTGGCTGAGGCTGTGAGACAAGCAGGGTTGCTCGCCTCAGCTCTGTGAAGACCCTGTGTGGGGCTGCTTCTCCTGAGTGTCCCTTCCTGAAGGCTGGGCAGGAGGCCACTGTGCAGGAATGTTCTTCACGCAAACAGTAATTTTATTTATTTAAAGATCTATTTATTTATGCATATAGAGCTGGGGTGCAGGCCGGAGGTGCAAGAGGTGAGAGGATTCACCAGAGACAGAGTGGGGAGCAGAACAGGCAGATGGACGGAGTACATTGCTGAGGGGAGCAGGGCCGGGCAGGAGAGGTCTGCCGCGCCCTGTGGGTCCCTACCTGGCCAGGGATGGAGCTCGTGCTGAAGCTGCTGTGGCTGGCTTCATAATGCTGTGCTTTAACCCGTGCGCCACCAGGGAGGACCCCCCCAATAGTAATTTTAGTGACTAAATGTGTGACCTGCACGCTCTTGGTTAGGACTTCAAGAGCTCACAATGGGCTCTTGTTTATGCCAAGGAACATGGCTGGAGACACCGGGGAACCTGTGGAATGTTCTGGAAGAAGCAGCTTCTTTGTGGTCTTCTGGCCTAGGAGAGAGGATGTGGCCGGCGGGCCTGTCCCAGCCTCTCCTGCCTTGTGGCACTGGCACAAGTTGGCCCCAGGCCAGGCTGAGAGGTGGCATTTTACTCCATTACCCCAAAGCCTCACTCACAAAGCCTCACCCTCGAGTTCCTATGTGAGCATCAAAACCATTATATTTTAGTTTTATACATATAATTAAAATCGCCTCTAGTGCATGGCAATATTACTGTTAAGCATGACAGGAAATTTTATCATTTAAAACATCATTTTCTCAGCACCCCAAGAACACAAAGGTCGCTTTAGAAAGATTTATTTATTTATTCATGCATACAAAAGCAGGGGTACAGGCCAGAGAGGGGTGTGCGTGACAGTATTCACCAGAGACAGAGTGGGGAGCAGGACAGACAGATCTACTGCAGTCTACCGCTGAGGGGAGCAGCGGGCGGGTCAGGAGAGGCCTGCTGTGCCCTTCGGGCCACTCCCTGGGTGGGGATCGAACTCATGCTGCAGTGGCTGCGGACAGTTTACAGAGATGAGACTTAAGCTCTTGCGGCACCAGGGAGGCCCTGGAAGTCTTTTCTGATTGTAATTCACAACAAAGCTGCACTGAGCAGCAACACACCTGTCATCCTCCATGCCTGCGCTTAAGAAAGGCCCTCTCAGCAGAGGGCACAGACGCAAGGTGCCCGTGAGCTGCCGGGGCCCCCAAGGCCGCCTGATGCACTGGGCTCTTTTTATAATGAAAGCAGAAGTTAAGGAGGAAGACAGGAAGGGGGAGGAAGGGCGCGCAGAGGGGGCATAGAGGGGCGAGCAGGTGGGGCTCACACAGCCTCATTCCTGGGGCTGAGCTGGCCGGTGGGGGGAGCCGCTCATTCCTGGCCATCTCAGGGAGAGTCTGGAGCCTGCTCTGAGCAAGGCCTTGGTCCCTGGGGAGGAGGAGGAGAAGGAAGGCTGCCCCCCTCTGCCCTCCTCCAATGGCACTGGGGGAGGATATCACCTCTCTCTCTAGGTGCCCCCCTGTGAGCACCCGGCATCAGCGGGCCCACAGGGCACCCTGCAGGCCTGGGGAACAAGGTGTGGAGGAACATCCCTGGCAGCAACAGAGTTGGGGGGCCCTGTCTCTGGGGTGTTTGGTGGGTCCAGAGAGCCAGGTAGGTGTGCCCGGGCATCTGGGCATTTTTTTCCTCCTCTGAGAGGGGCGGGACCAGGGCCTGGCAGTCTTCGCAGAGGAAACAGGACAGCCTGGCAGGGGCCAGGACCCTCCGGGGACAGCCAGCCTTGCCCAGGGTTCCTGTCAACTGCGGGTCAGAAGGGGCTGGGTTGGCAGGACTCGGGGTTGGGGACAGGCGGGGAGCTGCCTTGTCTTCAGCTCTTGTTTGGAAACTTCCATCAGGCTGCAGGCTTCCTGCTGTTTTCACGAGCTAGTCCTTAGAAAAGACACAAAGTAGCTCCAAACCCCTTTATATCAGGGGAGACATGAAGCCTGAGCCAGGGTTTCTCACCAGCCGGGGTAGGATCGGATTCAGGGGCCGTTCTGGGGGCGGCAGCTTCGCATCAGGCCCCGTGTCCCCCGGAGACTGCCAGACCCGCCTCCACCTGCTGTGTCGGCTGCACCCCACGTCACAGGTGTGGACCCCGGAAATCCCTCTGGAATTCACTGCCCCTGCTCTGGCCCTTGCCAGACGTCTGGCCGTGGGTAAGGCACCAGCCTGCCCCTCGCCACAACGTGGCTGCCCGCCCAGGAGTGTGGGGGACTGTGCCCAGCCTCCTCCCAGTTCGTGTCTGTCAGAAGGAGCCAGCAGAAGGCCATTCTGCACTGCCCTTGGGCTCTGGCAAAGACACACAGCGATGGCTCCTCACTCTGCACCTCTGTTGGGGTGCCATTTGCTCTGACGGAGGTCCCCGCCCCTCTCAGAGGCCTGGGTGGAATGTGTGTAGTTGGGAGGAATCAGGAATCGGTCGGAGCTAAGCAGAGACACAGAAACTAATGTTACTTGAAATGAAGAGCATTTAGGGCACGCTTGCGCAAAGATGCCCCCAAGCAAGACGCCGCTGAGGACGGTGTAATAAGACCCAGCGGGGGGTTCGGGGTCCTTGACAAGCTTCGCTCAGTTGGAAAAACAGAGCTGGGCTTCCGACACTGAGGAGCACCCTGGGTCCTGGGGATTTTGTACAACCCCAGTTGCCTTGAAAACAACACTTAGACCATCAGGTCCTGTGCGTCCTCTCTGGGGTCACTGGCCGTGCTAGGCCTTGACCTACCTGGCCTGGGTCATCTCGACCAGACAGTGGCCTGGGGTGTCTTCCACCCTCAGACTCCACAGAAGCCGCTGGGAAGATCCGCTATGTCCAGCCCCGGGGCTTGGTTTTTCTGCCTGAGGTAAGGGAAGGGGGTGCAGGGGACGCGGAGGGGGGAATCCTCCGAGATCCACTCCCCCTCTCCTTTCCTTCTGTCATCTGGCTTTGGGCTTTCCCTGGCCGTGTCTCCTCTCCAGCGTCATTAGAGCAGGCTACACTGGGCCTCAGGTCTGAGTGATTGGGGCTCGGAGGGAGATGGGAGCACATGGCTGAGCCCCAGACCTATAGTCTGCACCCATAGTTCTAGGTCATCTACAGTGGCCCCCATAAACCTCCACTCCCAACAATATGATGTTGTTGTACCCAAAGACGCAACCCCAACTCTTTAGCCTTGAACATCCACTCTGGGGTGGCTGAGGGTAGCGAGAGCCCACAGAAAGGAGCTTGATGTGCTAACAGCTCCTAACACAAATGGAGCCATCGATTACGCTAACGAGCTATTAGGTGGAGTGAGATTAATCGTGTCAGCTTAAATATAACCTATTTCTTAGGATTGTAGGACATTAACCACAGCCACACACTTGTATCTGTCGGCCTGCATTCCTTCTATGCAAAAATCTATAAAACTAATCCAACTGGCAAAGAAAGTTTTGTGCTAATAAGGTTGCTAATGGAGCTTAGGACTAGGGTTTAAATAACTAACATTGAAAGCAGAAAAGAAACATTTTAATTATTTAATAGGGCATGAAAAGGAATTCCAAAGTATTTCTACAGAAGCAATCCCAACGGGTATAATTTTGGTCCCCAAATTTTATTCTTATTCTTTGAAGATGATGGCCTGAACTTCTTATTTCATTGGATTAAAGGAATTGAAATTCTCGGGGGGTGGGTGGTAAAAGGACGTGCTAATTGAGACACCAGCAGGGGAGGCTGTATCCCAGCAAAGGGAGGCATTTAGGGGGAGATGAGGTCCCACAGAGGAGCTGGAGGAGCTGAAATGCAGAAAAGACGTTGGCCAACCCCTGGGTACATACCAATGGTCACGACATCTTGCATCTCTGTGGTTTATAATTCACGCTGTGTTCACCTATATTTCTTTTCTTTGGAACCCTCTGCAAAGTTGTTATCACTCTTGCTTGACAGACAAGGAAACTGAGGCTCAGAAAAATGGTGGGTCATCTCCACAGTGAGCCCCAGTGCCAACCCACCCTTCTCTGGGGTGCAGAGGGTCTGGAGGTCAATGGGTGCATCAGGGTTTTTACACCACTGGCTTCTGTGGCCTCAATGCTGTTACTGCGGGAGGTGCTCAGGGCCAGGGGTGCATGAGTGTGCGTGTGTGTGCAAGCTGCACACCTGAGCCTAGAGGTTGGGACGAGGGGACCGTGAGAGGACAGTGGCGTGACTGCAGGGCGGCAAGACCACGAGACGGCGTGCGAGAGGAGGCTGAGGGAGCCCACAGGGCTGGGAGTCTCCACTGCCTGCCTGCCTCCCAGCCCGCCACCCAGCCCAGCCGGAGCCCGCTCCTTGCCGCCAGCCTCCCCGCCCCCCGCCTGTGTGCCTGGGCCCCTCAGAGGGCATCAGAGCCTGAGAAATGCACCAAGGGCCCCCCGCCTGTGTGCCTGAGCCCCTCAGAGCGCATCAGAGCCTGAGAAATGCACCGGGGGCTTCGGGACTCCCTCTGCCTGTCCGACTGACAGTGACCCGGCTCTGTGCCGGCCAGCAGCAGATGGCCACACGTGGTTCTGGTCCTGGGAACCGGTCCCTCCGAAAGGCGGCCCAGCCCGTGGGTGCTTCCCAAGCAGAGGTCGCTTCCCCGAGATGACAGTGGGCCCTTTCTTCATGTTTAAGGTGCCGAGGGTAGTGGCCCAGAAGTCGGGCCGTTTGGTGCCCCCTGCCCAGGTCCCAGCCTCCTCCCAGGAGGACTGTGAGTCCGGATCTCCCAGGGATGCGGCCAGAAGGCCCCTGCATACAGCCCCCAGACATGGGCTTCTGCTGAGATGCAAGGCTTTTGCAGACTGAGCATTTCCAGACCGAGATGGGTTGCCTGCCCCTGTGGGTCCTGGGGCCTGCTGGGTGGCCACATAGCCAATGGGGCGAATGGGCATCTCTTCACTGAGGGGAGCACGAGTAGGCATTTCAATATCTTTAGGAGTTAATAAATAATGGCATTTTAAATTATGTAAGCACTTGCAATATATAAGCGTTACATATTACTGTTGGTTACTTCTGAAAATAATCATAACAATGACTGAAAAATGGGAGAAAGAAAGTTCGAATGCAAGTTTTTATTTTATTTTGGTTTCCCACAAGGCACACAACCCTATATCCTTTCAGAGATGCCAACCTGGCAACCTACACTAACTGATATTTAGCCCATACTCACCTGTGTTTAAACTGCACAGGTGTGTACCTGCACTGTCATGTCGTCTACTGCGCGGCACTCACACTGGACGCACGCCCGCTTGTGCGTCTTTCTGCCACCTGTCTGCCACTTGAGTGGTTTCATTTAACTGCGCTTCTCGTATAATTTCAACTTCGAATGCCACAGCCACATCATGACTTCAACGGCAGCAAGGCCACACTGTGGAGTTTCAGCTCAATTGAACTTCCCCACTTTCTCGCGCTTGCTCCTTTGCAAACTCCTTAAGCCATCACCCTTATATTTGATGCCCCATCACGATCTAGGGGTGCGCTGTTATTACACGGGCTGCTTAAACGTGCCGGCACTTCAGAGTGCTGCAGACGCACTTGCTGGTCAAACGTTCGCACCTTCGTAACCTGTAGAGGAAGCCTCAGGCTTGCCCCAAGTGGTATCACTTTTATTCCCATCAAACGTCCACAAAAGTCCTCTTTTCACCAACACCGCCAAGGCATTGCTAAGACACTCTCCTAGTCGGAGCAACTGGATCTCAGTGTTCGGATTTTTGTTACCCTGAACAGGAAGCCTGACGTCTCTTCATGGATTCACTGGCGATTTTTGTTTATTTTCTTGGGTTGGCTGTTAGGATACTCGAACGTATTTTCCTTTTAACTCATCTCTTATTCATTCTGCACAGGCATATGAAGAGTCCTTACAATTTGCTGAGATATTAATGTGGCAAAACTCTTGAGAAAAATCACCTTCCCTTTGTGTCCCTCTAGGCGGTCCATAAAGAAATGACAGGTATTTCCCCAGATCATGTCCCTGGCGCAGCCCCTCCTTCCAGCAGGCAGAGTGCCAGCTTTTGCTCTCAGTGTCCAGGCTCCTAATCCTATAGCTGGGAGGGTTTTGTGTGTTCCAGGTCCGGGGAGGCTCCCCTGCCAGGTGGTGGGCTCCCTCCCTAAACAGCTCTTTGATTTCCACGCCTGGGCCCACTGAGGCAATTAAGCTGGATTTGTCTGATGGGGCAGGGGATCAAAGGTTTGATGTTTTGAGAACTGCAGAGGAGAAAAGCTCAACTTGAGAAGGGGAAGGAAATCCCCTCAGGACACGGGTAAGCAGCACCTTCGTGGCGGGAACCTGAGCGGGACAGAAAGCAGCCTCTGACCTGGGCGGGCCCGGTGTGTGGAAGGGCTGAAGGGGAGGGGGCCTGGCCCAGGCGCTGGGCCTGGGCACAAACAGCATTTCGCCCAGCAGCGGGGACCAGACAGAAATCACCTGCCTCAGCCTGGACCATGCAGACTTGAGCCAGGACCATGCAGACTTGAGCCAGGACCCAGCTGTCCAGTCAGTCTGGGTGGAGTCCCAGGGTTCTGCCCCGTTTCCCAGGCTGGTGGTAGTCACACAGAGGCCAGCAGTTCTGGGCCCCCCATCAGGCCTGGTGGGCAGGGGCCCCGATGATAATTGTTTGGCAGGAGATACCAGAAAGGCAGCATCGGCAAGACAAGAGGGCTTGTTGGACGTGAGCCTGAGCGTGGGGCTGGGAGCTGCTGAGTGCCGGCAACCCCCACGTGGCATGCGACCTTGGCGAGTGACCTCAGTTCTGCCTCTGGGGTCTTTGTCCCTCCCGTGCAATCCCCGCGGTCATATTAGAAGCACGACAGGGCCCTGAGTGTTCGCCCGATGAGCCTCACTGTCGGGGATGCTCAGATCCAGGGCTGTCAGATACCGGGGAGCCTGCTGCCCCCAAGGTGTGGCAGAAGTGGACACTCGCCAAACGCCACTGATGGCTGCTGGGCTTCTCCTCTTTCTTCCAAAGACTCTCCCCACCTGCAGGGGAGCAGGGCCGGCCAGATCTTCCTCCACATTTTCACTGGTTTCTTTGCCTTCGACTCCTGCCTCTGCTTACTCCTCCTTCCCCATCCAGCAACATCTCTGCCCTCGGGACCCGAGCCAGACCAAGGCGTCTTTTTCAGCTTCTGCAAGCACCAAGCCTCTTCCTGCGTGGTCTTTTCATGCTTCCCTCACTGGGCAACCCGTGTAAGTCCGCCGAGTTGTCTGCTACAGGAACAGGCCAGCCCCCTCCGGGACCGTGTCTCAGTCGCCTCCTTCTAGAACCTGCTCTGCCGTCCAGCCCCTGCAGAGTGGCCCTGAGATCGGGGTCTGCATTGTTTCTCCACGAGGAGCCAAGTGCCCGCCAGGCAAGGCCTTGGCACACAGACGCGGACTAAATACTTCTAAAGTGAATGGACAAATGCCATCTCATCTCGGCTGATCTCGGGCTGTGTTTGGGGATGGCACTGGCACTGGGTCACGGTTTCCTCCAGACTGACCCCCGGCAGGACTCATTCTTCACAGAGGTGCTTTTCCTCCATTGATTGGAAACTCCCTAGGATGTGCACGTCACCTGAGTTATCCAGGGTATGAACACGCTTGGGCACACCTCCCTGGGGGGCCCAGTCCCGGCACCCCTGATCTTCGCTTATCTGGGCATGGAGTCAAAAGACGGAAGCCATGCAGAGTTGAAGGGCACAGGGGAGGGTCACGGAGAAGCTGAACAGCGAGGGGAGAGAAAATGCAGCTGACCGCCAGCCTGGATGCGCGTTGCGGATGAGGAGAGTAGGCACGGACTCTGGAGGCCTCCGGAGCGGGGGCATCGCTGGCATTTCCTGACGATGTCACCTGGATGGGCCCCTGGCACTGGGCCCTGGCACTGGGCTGTCAGAGCCGGCCCCCGCCAACTCTCCCTTGTAGGGGAGGTGGGTGCAGGTGGCATCTGGGTGCTGGGAGAGGCCAGGCCTGGCCGGCCTGACTGCTGTCAGCTGGAGGGTCACGGAGGGCACAGGGGAAAAGCAATGGCAGCATCCTGGGTCGGAGGGCAAGGATGGGGCACCCCTGAGCAGCATGCACCACACAGACCCCTTCCCGGCCCGGCAGCGGCCAGTTGGCCTTGGGCCTCATGTGCTCCCAGCAGCTTGGTGCAGCCAGCGCCTACCGCACCTTGGGTGCGGCTCTGGGGGCACAGGGCCACGCGGGGGCTGGAGTCCGGCACAGGCAGGGTGTTGGGCAGCTGTGCTAGGGGCTGGGGGCGTGGGCACTGTGTGGGAAGAGCACCCTGTGCTGCCCGGGGTGTGGCTGCCTGACCAGGGAGGAGGCTGGGACCGACACGTACCCAGCCCATCTCCCGCCTCTGTTCTTAGGGCCTTGTCCTCTGACACACGGCGCCAAGGCGCCTGCACTGGCCTCTCCTTCCTCCTGCAGCTGCGCTGGCACTGCCATTGAGCTGCGCCGCACCTGGCACCCAGGAGCCCTGGCTCCTCAGTGCCCCCTGTGTGTCCTGAGCACACCTTCCTGCCCTGCCGCCCCCCCTCCTTTCCAGGGCAGGGAGCCCATGGACACAGGAAGTGAGGGCCCGGAGTCCCACCACTGTGCAGTTTCCTGGACGCTGGCTGGCTCCAACATAGAGTGATACTTGAATACATTAACATTTATATTTAAACATATTTTAAAAAGAAAGATCAACTTCTAGTTCCGCTATCAAAAGCATACATTAGAGCCGGGATGGGGAAGCGCACGCCCTGCATCCAGGAGGGAGGCCCGCTGTGCAGCCGCAAGCCCCAGCCTCCCTGCGCCTTCCTGGACAGCCGTTTCCCGTGCTGCGCATTGGACGAGGCTTCAATGCGGACGTTCCCGGGTCAGCATCTCCGAGGCATCTGTGGGCGCCAGTCCCGGGTGTGTGATTTGCAGGCTGAGACCGCGGCGGCATTCACGCCTTCTCCACCTCCTTCCTCGTGTGTAGACAGGATGTTAACTCTGGCTGCCCCAAGGTGCCATTGTGAGGTTTGACTCTGGACAGGCCGTGAAGGCACGCAGAGCGAGCGGCAGTGCTCAGAGGATGCGGACCTCTGCAGGGCGGGCGGGCTCGGGTCTGCAGGGGCAGCCAAGGGCCCCAGGCAGGCCCCTCCACTACGGGGGGGGGGGGCCCTCCCCAGGGCCTGGTGCGCTTTCGGCATCTCCAGCTTAACCCAGGAAGAGTGACCAAGGTTAATGAGAGCAGCTGATGAGTTCCCCACAGTTCAAATCTGGAAATTGCCCGCAGCTGACTGCAGAAAGCACAGTCCTGCCAAGTCCTCCGTGGCGCTTGGGGTTCAGAGCCAGACTCCAGCCGAAGATGCTGGAATGAGGAACAGCGCAGCTTTACGAACCAGCTTATGGAACTGGCTCTGCTCCCCCTCCCCTCTCTGGTTAGCCACGTGCACTCTGGGCCGCTGGAAAACATGAAAGCGCCCAGGAGCCTGTGGGATGCGTGGCTGGGAGCCCACAGCTGGGAGCAGTTAGGCAAGATTAGCCCATTGTCATCTTTGTTTTTTTAAGTTAAAATTCTTCCAGCTCCAGGAGTTGAGTGCTTGGAAACAGTGGGGTGAGGAGGAAGGGGACCCCGACTTCAGATCATGCTGTGCTCCTGGCTGGGGTACTGGGCCCACCGAAGTTGCATGGATCTGCTTTCTAGAAGCCTCACACTAGAAGCCTGGTGCCTCCCTGCCCCTCTCCCCCAGGTCTCCAGGGGGAGCCCACTTTCCTGAGCAGTCATGGAAGGTAAGCATGTGTGATACTCCTCTTAATTTATTTATATTTTAATTAAAGCTATTTTATGGAGAAGTGCAGGTTTATGAACAGCAGTGAGAAGAGAGTCCAGGGTTCTGGGGGAAGCACAAAGCCATTTCCTGCACGTGAGACTGTGGTCTGAGAGCACAGGACACTCCCTTGCCACCTTGCCAGACCCCTGCCCTGCACCCACTCAGTGTGTGCGGTTCTCTGCAGTCTCAGCCCAGTCTCACCACAGGCCAGAGCTCCGTCGTCCCGACATCTCTCATGTCTACCTTTTCCGTTCACATCCTCCTCTCTTCTGCTCCCAGTTGCCCACCACGCCGCGATTTCCCACCTTCATGACTTTGTCACTTTCAGAATGTTATGTGTAGAGTCACACAGGGTGGCAAGTGTTGGTCTTTTAGCTTTTTTCGCTGCTTAGTGCAATCCCAAGCACAGGCTGTGTACTGCAAATGCTGTGTCATACTCGGTTTCTCCCAATGGGTGAGTTGGTCTACCCTCCCAGTGGGCCAGCTGGTCTACCCTCCCAGTCTCCTACCTGCTGAAGGGCCTCTAGGCCGTTCCCCATTCGGGCTATGATGAATTAAACTGCTATGAACAGCCAAGCTTGGTTCTTGTGTGAACATGTTTTGTTCCTAATTTGTTTTTGCATCAAGGTTTGGAATTATGTCTCATGGGGAAGAATAAGTATGGGCTTGTGGGTTTAAGGTCAAGTTCTGTGGTTGATCAGTCGATGGTCAAGGGCAAAGTCAACAGAGAGCTACCCATCCCCCCTTCACATTGTCTGGTGGGTGCAATTAAATATCTCTCTTCGAAGCAAGTGGAAATGCACATGGGTATCACAATTGCATTTTCAAATCCACCTAGGTCATTTACTTTTGATCAGAGAGAAAGAAGATCAATAAAAGTTGTCATGAAAGTCCTTCTCCCCCCACACACCTAAGGGGACCAGTGGCAAGTGTCTAAGCTGATGTGGTGTCACCCACAGCGAGTGGGGTGCATGCTCGGCCCCTGAGCCTAAATATGATGTCCAGTGGCAGATGATAATGAGCCTCAGAAGTTTTGTGTAGATCAAATGAGATAACAGAGAATAGCTCTGAACCTGGCTGTTGCTGTAGGGCAAGGAGTTAATCAGTATTTTAAAGTGTACCAAAAAGTATTATATGTCTATATGTGTGTGTGTTGCATCTGCCAACGATTAGGCTGAATGTCTTCCTCCCATAAGATATCCACAATTAAGAGTAGGAATGGTTTTTTTTTAACAACCTAAATGCCGACTCATGCACTGGATTATTCAATGATTTTTTAATGAAAAGTGTGAACTAGGGAAGATGTTATTAATAAGTTGGAGACCTCTCAACACGCTAGGTTAGATGCAATAGGTTAGATCTGCATTTACCTTCAGCGTGATGTTCTCTATGCTCAGAAATAGTCTTCAAAGGAGAGGAACGCAGCACACAGATAGCTGTGGTACCATCTGGAGGTCAGGATATTTAGTCTTGCCACACATGTGTCACATTGATAAGACAGTCTTACATTCTCAATAGCAGGTGTTAATTTTGCAATCAAAAGAAAAAAAATGTACTTAAAAATACATGCAAGGAGGATCTACTTCGGAGGTATGGAATTAAACCAGAAGGGATGACAGAGAAAGAGGGACTGCTTTTGAGTTTTCCAAACTGCCTTAGAATCTTGGTCTGTACATGCAGGTCAACCAGTTGGAAAGTCTGAAGGGGATCCTGAAACAGAGCAAGGGGTTCAGGATACATGTTTGTTACACTGTAGATTCAGAGATGGGTCACTAACCCTCCCCACCATCTTCAGCTGGTGGTAACAAGAATCCTGATTTTGAAGGTTGCATTAGAAATAACCATAAGAAGATTGATATTGCGTCTGGTACGTAAGTGTGCCCAGTATAAAAGGTAGCTGCCATAGGCAAACCAAGAGAAATGAAGAGTGATTCATTTGATAGATAATCAGACCCATGTATACAGAATTAAGATCTGAAACAGTGGCTGAAGAAAGCTCAGGTATGTTCAAGGACTCCTGATGGCAATTCTAGTGAAAATGGAAGACAAGTCCACATGCTTCTGGCTGCTAGATCAAGCTGGTCCTCTCACCTCCCTCCCTCCCCCCTTCCCTGGCACCTGGCTCTGTGTCCTCACGCATGGCTCCTGTGGGCAGCTGCCACATTCTCCCAGGGCCACTAGGGCGTCTGACGCAGTGTCTCCTGCCCTAGGGCCTGAGTGGAGCTTCTTGTCCATGTTGAGTAGGTGTGACCAGGGCAGCGATCCTCATTTAGAGGGTTAGTATCAGCAGTGACTGAGGTTTGCTAGAGGAATGAAATAGATCTAATCCACAGCACGTGCTTGGTGCAGGCGCCCTAACGTGCTAAAGGGCACATTCTGAAAGGGCTGGACTATCCGTTGGACAAAGACGAAGAAAGTAGATTGTTGGTGTGAAATATCTTTAATTGGACGAGAGATTTCAAAGAAAAGACTCCCAATAAAACTCCCCAAATGCCCAGCCAAACACATTTGATCCAAAGTTGTGCAACTGAAGCCTGATTTGCTTTCTGCAAATCTAAGGTAAGACCCCAAATTCAAACTACATTATAGAATCTACCACAAGTTCAAGATCAAGGTAGTGGCTTCCACCATCTCTTCCAAGGATCAGAAGAGCCTCCCCACATGTCTCTCACCCGTGACATGCCTCTCCTCCACGTGTCTCTCCCCTCTCTCATTCTACTTCAACATAAATATCCACCTCACTCCTTCTCAGCCACTTCAGATTCAGGAAGTCTGGTCCATGGCATGTGGGCGTTGTAGTCCGAGGGGGATGGGGAAATTGGCACCAGTGCCAGGAGCCACAGCCCTGGGGTACCCCTCCCCCATTTGGCAGAGATGCCGTCTGTAAGAATATGAGCTTAATAGACAAGATTGATTGCTGCCATCTTAACAAACTGCACAGTTAGTTGTGTACTACTGATTTTTGGGTGCCATGAAATCTTGGGGTGCAAGACTAGATGGTTCGCCCTTCACAAATTTATGGGACACAGACTCTGTTCCAATCACTGTTCAGGCCAAAGGGGTTCTTGGCTAAACTGATGACAAAAGGAAAAATAAACCTCCTCCCCCCCAACCCCCCATGGCCTCACATTCCCACAGGTGGAAGCAAATGGGGGTTGCGTGCCATGGCGTGAGCATAGCTGTGGTGGACACAGCAGAGCTCTCTAGAAGCCAGAATGAGGAAGCTGCTGGGAGGCCCGGGATGGGCACGCCGTGCTGTCTTTCTAAAATCCCAGAAACCCTGAGTTTGAAACGCTCAACTGCTTCAAGTCAGGAAGTTTTCAGCGACGTGAAGGGTCTTTGAGGTCCCAGGAATACTTTTTAGTAGCTTTCACCTGTAAAGCTCTTGGACACCCAGGAAGGTGTTCCAGAGGTTCAGAACACCTAAATGCTCTACATGAAGTCACACAGCTATTGCAAGACCGAGGCGGGCCTGGCCCAGAGTCCAGGACTCGGCTCCACCCATTCCTTCTTTGGTGCGAGATTCGGTGATGCTGGAAACATCCCTGGGAGAGGACTCCCTAGCACGACCTGAGAGCCGCCCGCGGCTCTGTCGTCTGCCCCCCCTGCCAGCGAGGGTGGAGGCAGAGTCACCAAGGGGTCACTTATCGGCCCTCAAACTCAAACAGAGCAGCTTTCATTATTTTCAGGGACAAAAGGAATCAGGGTCAGTATTAAATATAATTACCATGCATGGGGCTAATAAATGGCATTTTTATCCCGTGTGCATTTGTGGGGGCGAGGGGGCCCTGCCGAGGCCCCGCAGGTCACCTAATCCCCTTCGCCTTTATCCTCAGAGTCTGAGCAGATGGAGGCCGGGCTTCTCAAATTACCTTTCTTCCCTTTTTGCTTTGAGTACATCCTCTGACATGGGGCTTTCTCTCTGTGTTCCCATGTGCTGCCCCCACCAAGGGCTTCCTTGCTCTCCCCCATCCTCCGCCCGCCCCTCCCCCCCCCAGCCTAGCTCTTTCTGTACTTGGACATCCTAAGTGGTCTCAGTGTAAATCTGGAGTCCTTGAGGTCACCAGGCTTGAAATTCAGAGAATATGGGCCTGTGGAGTTGCCCCGCTCACTAAGGTGGGGACAGGGTAGAAGCTTCCAGATCCTCTAATTGCGCTCAATATAACAGAGCCCTAGAAAGCTGACCAGGTGTTGGCTCAGCGATCACTTTGGTCTACATGGCAGCGTCTGTCTCGGTGGCCCAGAGGCAGCTGCTGTACACTGGAGAGAAAGGACAGTTTTCGGAATCTCTCTGTATCTTGTCCTTCCTCACTGGTTCCATCAAAGGTCGAAGTAACTACCGTGCATGGCCACAGCAGTCAAGAGACAAGCTCGCCCCAGAAAACTCAATGAGGGCGACCCCTCCTGCCCCGCCACATGGAACCAGCTACTGAGCATGCGTGTAGACAGGAAGGAGTCGGGACCAGAGAACATAACAACATAACTTGGTCATGGCAAGGCCTAGAGACCTGGGCAGGGGGTACACGGTGGCTTCCGGCCCCTTTTGGGGGATTCCAAAGACCCAGCCTCCAAATATCGGGCTGGCGATGGGAAGGCCTGGGGTAGCGTTCTGACTCAGGCTGGCCTCCACTTTGCCACATGGGGAAGTGTGCCCCCAGGACTCTGCCTCACATGTCGAAGGAGTAAATGAGGATATTGGATATGGGATCTCCAAAGCCCCTTCCACACCATGACACTGAGATATAACAATATATAATGAAGTTATTTGTGCCCTCAAATGAGTTCACTGGGGACAAGGGCCTCAGCCTCACTTTTCACCACTGCAGAAGGCAGTAATCCTTTAATCTTTGGTTTTCCAGAGAGAATTAATTAGGCTTTCACCGGGGTATGCTGAAAGGAAGGACATTTGGTCCTGCTTCCAGAGCACATGCAGAGCCAGACGTTCTACCATCACGGCTGCTAAATCCCATCTTCTGGCCACCATCTTATTTGTCGGGGCTGTTTTGGCCTCCAGCCAGCCCTCTGCTTTCACCCTGGACACTCCCCAGTCCCTTCCCCTCAGAGCCCCCTTTTAACGTCCACATCGTATCATCATAACTCCAGTGTTTTCTACCTCCCGGAAAGTTACACCCCAAATTCCTTCCATGGCCAAAGATGCTAGATCTGTTCTGACCCTAGTCTTCTCCCCTAGATGTTCTCTGCTAACTCTTCTTTATTTCTTAGGGGCAGACACATTGACCTTTTATCTGTAACTTATCAGACTCATTGAGCTGGTTGGCCTTATCAGCTGAAATACTTTCCCCAACAAGGAACTTATAAAAAGGCAGCAGCTTCAGGATGGTGCAATGGGGTTCAGACATAACAGGGTTAAGGTGCAGCGCTGAGAGGCTGACCCTGGCCAATTCAGCCATATCCCTGGCCAGGGAGTGACCCACAGGGGACAGCAGACCTCTCCTGTCTCCCCCTTGCTCCCCTGAGCGGTGGACTCCATCAATCTGCCTGTTCTGCTTCCCACGCTGTCTCTTATCCCCCCCCACCACACACACACCATTGGCCTGTACCCCAGTTCTGTATGCATAGATACATAAATTTTTTTTTTTTTTTTTTTTGTTAAAGGCAGCAGGATGAATGTTTGGGCTATGGATCTTCTCTAGTTGAGGAGAACTTTGACTAAGAGACGGTAAGGGAAAAGCACTGGAAAGGCTTGGAAAGCATCTGGTGGTTCAGAATGTCCTTCCATGTACGTTATCAGATTCATAGCAAATTCTCTGTTAGGGGAGACTACTTAACTCTAGAATATAATGACAGAACCGAGGGTGGAGCCTCTGAGCTGAAACCAAGCCGCCACTAGCTCCTGTCCCACCTCAGGGCACTGCTCAGGCCCACCTGGGGGTGGGGTGGGTGTGGTGAGCCAACCCTCCTCTAGGTGAGGGTTCTTGTAGCCAAGGCAGGGGGCAGTCAGGCTGAGAAGGGCTCCTCCTCTCTGGGGAAAGCTGGTGGCCTCAACCATGCTTCTGGGGGTGTGGTTTCAGGTCAAAGTGCGACCACCTCATGAAACCTCCTGACTTGTTGGAATTTTCCATGCTATTTGGACAAAAACAAGCAACCCCGCTGGGTTGACAAAGGACAGAAATCTGTTCTTGTGTCTGGGAGACTAAGGTTTGGGTTTGACCTTTGTCCTTCCCAGCAGGTGACACTGAGCACAATTCTTAACTTCCTTTAAGCCTCGTTTTCCTCCTCTCTAAAGCTCGAGAAATGACAGCTCTGGCTGGGCTGCCTCTGGGGGTGGCGTGGAGTGAGGCGGCAGGGCCCTTAGTGGGGCATCGGTGCCTTGTCTGTGTGGAGAAGAGTCAGTCGCTGCACTGTGCCTGTTCTTCCAGCTCTGTGGACATATGGTGGGCAGCTCAGCGATGCCCAGTGACCCTGAGGAAGTGCAGACAAGAGATGGGGGTGCTTACGGGAGCGCATTGCAGGGGCACTCCCAGGACCCACGGGGCCCGGGTACTCTTGCCGTGCCGGTGCTGAGACCATGAGTGAGCACTGGCCCCGGTAGAGCGGGGCTTCATCAGAGCCGACGGTGGAGGGCAATGGAGCTGTGCCCTCGAAGAAGCTGTCTCTGGTGTGGGCAACAGATGTGTAGAATGCCGACAAGACAACTGGCGGAACAAGGCTGAAGAACTCTGGCACGGTCTTAGAGGTGAAGACAGATGTTTGGGCACAAGGCACCGCCGAGCATGGGACGACTAGCCACAGAGCTATCAGGGAGGAAGGACATGATAAACAAACTGGACATAGAGGGTGATTTGCCATAAAAGAGGAGAAGAAGCGTTGGAAATGTGATTTCAGGGGAACTCTGGCAGGAGCCAAATCAGGCATATGGAGATCTGGGGCTGCCCGGTGGGGGTGGGTCTGGCAGAGTCCGGTGCCTGGGACAGCAAGCAGCACAGCTGGGGAGCAGGGGTGAGGCTGCTCCCTCAGGGAGGCTGCATTTCAGCCTCCTTGGAGGCTCATTGTTGCCCTGGGTGCATGGGCTTATTCGCTTCCTCATTCATACTAAAAGGCTATTTTGTAAATAACGGCTGCAGGTCATTTTCACAGGGAGGGTGTCCTTCCAGCCCTCTGTTCATGTTCATGGCTGTCATGGAGAAAATACATGGGTTATGTTACTTTGAGGCAGAAATATGCCAAGTAATTGACAAGACAGACAAAGAGCAACAGGTTTCGGGGAAGGGGAGAGGTGGGAGACTTTGAAAGGTGATGGTGTCGGTCACAGGGAAAAGAGGAATGTGGGTAAATAATGATGGCAGAGATGTGAATTCTGGGGGAAGAAACCTGTGGGAGCAAAGACCCAGGGATAATAAATGAAGAGATCTACACAGGCAAGAGGAAGCAGAAAGGGAGATTGTGGGGAGTCAGATCAGAAGCAAGGCTGCAGGTGGGCTTTCGGGGCCCCCGGAAAGCCAGGCAAAGACATTTGTACTTTTCCCTGGAGAATAGACCCAAAACAGAAACAATAGCATGCAAGGACACTTGGCTACAAAAGGACTCATCCCAATCACCATTTTAACCTCGTCCTTCACATTTTTTAATTTTCTGATTCACTTTCTCAACTTCTAATCCAAAGCTCGGCTGGAGAAGCCGCTGTTTTCAATTTGTATTATCTTTCTTCACATTTTAATCCTCTTAGATCCCATTTCTGCTGGGTTAGTGAACCCACTAATCAGGTAAGCAGAGAGCGGCAGTCAGGCCAATTATGGAGAAGAATGAGACAGGCAAAGATGGGTCAGGGCATCAGGGGGGTTCACGCTGCCACGGAAACCACCCTGGGGCCTGTGGGTCCCACCCCGGCAACAGTGAGCCGTCTCCTGAGGGTGGCAGCTGGGAGCTGCTCCGCACCGGGGGAGAGCCCCCTTGCCCCTCACCTGGCTTGGCTTCCTTGGCATCCCTGCCACTTCACAGGTGGCAACATGACAAAGTCCTACTTGTTCTTCGAGGCTCTGCTCAAATGCAGCCCCCACTGGAGCTCTTTGGAAGGGGGCCAGGGTGAGTTGCAAAAGACTGACTGTGAAGGCATTGGAGTGGAGTCCCAGCTTTGCCACTTACAGCCTCTGGGACTTGGAGGTGGAGTGAAATGTTGTGAGCCTCGGTTTCTTCCTCCATTGTCAACCTCATAAGATTTCTATAAGGACTAAAGAGTGAGCATGTCTTGCATAATTTTGAACATGCGTGAAGTGCCTGATGGACATTTGAGGGGGAAGCATCCTCAAGAACCCTGCGCAGTGACAAGGGCCCCTCCTCTCTGTCCTCATGGCTTCTTTTCTCTCGTGGGGAACTAACCACACTCTGGCATGGAGGCTTTTCCAACCCGTGTCACATGCTTGATGGTCAACTCCATGACGGGAGCACTTGCATCTCCTTCATTCCTGTGATCTTGGGCCTGAGGTAGTAGCTAATGCCAGTGGTCAGAAAATGATTACTGAGGTACCAGAGGAATGAATAAGCAATGAACAGGTCTTTCTACTTGTCAGTGATTTTGAAGGCACTAGAAGAGTTCTGGCATAGTTATGTACTAAATAAACATTTGTGGAATAAATGAATGAGTGGATGAGAAGCAGGGGAGACCATGAGGCTAAAGAGGTGAATCAAGCCCAGATTCCGGACACTTATCAGGGAGGTAAGCATGAGCACAACAGAATTCAAGGACATCTATGAAAAATAAAGAACACGCCAAGAAGTCATCTGAATTCTAGTGAGCACCTCTCCTCCCATCCTTTGCTGTTATGCCACATGACATGTGGTGTGTCCAAGCATGGGAAGGAGCTCCGCTGAATGCCCTTCTGCCAGGAGTTGGCATCTGGCTGCACTCCTTCACTCAGGCTTTTTACCCAGACCTCATGAGGCTCTAGCTTCTCGCTTCCTCCTGTGAACTCTGCTTGCATTAGGACTTTGTTTTTCCCCGAGTCAGACGCTCCCACAGAGATGTCGCATGACGCTTCACTCATTCTATGGATATTATTTGGAATTCAGTAGTCATTTTCAGGTCTAGGTGTAGACCTGCTAGCTCAGCAGTCTGATGAAGTTGGTGGTTTTCCTTATTGCATCTATACAATAGCACATACATCCTGGAGTCTGATGTGGACTCAGATCCTCAGGTTCAAAGAATACTGTCTTTGTTGTGAGGAGAGACATAAAGTGAAGACTGTCTCTCCTACCCACTATTCTTGATTGCAGCAAAGCCGATTCAGAGCTGCTGATGCCATAGTCATGGACGCCAGTAAAGTGCCACTGTCCGTGGTGCTGAAAGACTATTGTCTTTTTCATAACTCGGGGGTGCGGAAGGACTCCAGTCTATTATTCTAATTTTTATTATTGTCTTTCCCTAATGAATCAAGTTTTTCCTGAAATTATTTACTCTTACCGAGTGGTAATACACAACCTATACTTTTTTTTCCTCACCATAACTACAAAAATCTCTTATTTGCCACTTGGAAATCAGGGAACATACGAGGTAAATCTATACCATGCTCTTATGACATTTTAGATTTTTGGGTGGGTTTGACTGGGTTAAGTTGGGATCTAGAGAAAGGACTCTAACTTTGGCTTTTTAAATTTCGCTTTTAGACAAGTTTAAAAGTTTATAGGTCAGTCTTAGATTCTTAGACTTTCTACTTCTCATACATCAACACACAAAGATTCAACAGATATTTGTAGAATGCTTAATTTTTAGGTATTTTAAGGCAGACATTTTATACTTACTTTTTCTAAAAAAATAGTAGAGTAGTGGGACATAAATGCTTGCAAAGCAATACGTTTATTGGCTCTGCCACTTGTGTCATAGATAAACATATGAAACATTGATAAAATACGAAGAAAGTTACTAGCAAGAAGCCTCCACAGAGGGAGCTTTGAAGGAAAATTAGCATTGTTCTCAGACATAGTGGGGCAGGTTTTTATGGATGAAGTAACAACTCTTATATGCAAGGAGACAGCATCCATGGTCGGGGTAGCGGGAATATCCAGATACAATTCTCCTTGAATCATATAAGTCTTGTTTCATTGGTTCCATAAAGTACTTGATGAAGGTAGATTTTACATCACTGTAAAGCCCTTCATTGGTGGAATCATCAAAACTTTGTAGGTGTTTTTATTGTTCACTGAATGGACTGACACACATGGTTCATTATCTGAGATTCCTTTAGTCTTAGTGTGTCCAACATGGTATTAATAAGATGTTGGAAGTCTGAGTTTACTAAGTCATGATACTTCCAAGTAACTCCTTTAATTAAAATCATAAGTTTACTTCCAAAATCACACTATTCTATGAGTTAAAATTAAAGAATTAATGATATTTTAAAATAAAGTACAAGATTTGTTTTATAAAATGCCTAAGGAATCTATTAGGTTATAAAAATTAAGCACGTAGGGTATTTGGGGGTTCTGAAGTGTCCCTATTCTTTTTTGTCTCACTTTATAATTGTTCTTATAAAATCATAACATCACGAGCTAAATTCACTTTAGTATCTGAAATGACTATTTTTATGTCATTAGACATTAATCTTTCACAAACTCATGACAAATTCATATTCTCATACACAAACTGCATCACTTTTTAATTGTCTATAAGAAAGCTCCAAAATCTGGCACTTTGACATGACAAGTATTTATTTTGCTATGAGTTACATTTTTTCTAGTCATTCTGGAAGAAATGATCCTAAAAAAGTGGTTGAAATAGTTATCCTAGACGTAGTTACTCTAGTTTTGTACAATTATTCTGCTTTTGACTGAACTCTGTCAGTGTCCAAGGATTCTTTTCTTCGAATCTTCCCTCTCTATCAGGTGGGTTCGGCCCTGTTTTTATAATGAAGCCTGGGGAGCAGGCAAGTAACAGCAATGTACAAATGTATGTCTTTGCTTGTATCACAAATGCGGGTATTCTGTTGGTTCAACCAAATCTCACGGTTGAAATATATGTTAGATATCAAGGGGAGAAGCTCAAAGGTCACATTGCAAAAGGCATGAATCTGTTATTTGGGCATTATGTAAATCATCTACCAAATTCCAGGAAAGGCCATGGGACTCCATCCTACTGGCATGAACAGACATTAGAGTTTATACCTCATCCTACCACATAAGGATCAGTCAACTAGAATGTAAGACAGATGCTTGAAGCATAGGCAAGAACACACATACATGTGTGTGTGTGCATGCACCCATTACAAAGGCAAGTGATTCTTTGGAAAAGAGTGAAAAAGTTAGAAAGAATGATGAAAAAAAAAAAAAAACTGGAAGCCAAAAACAGTCACAGAATGCAGTACACAGAAAATAGAAATAGCAGTAAGCCAAATCGATCAGTATGACAATAAATTGAATAAATTAAATTCATCTTCAGAAAGAGAAAGTAGGTTACAAGAAATAAATACAACAAAACATTTTTCTTGAAGTTAGTACTTAATGCAGTTAAAGAGAACAACACTTGAAAAGCATGAACAAAATATAGAGAAATATAAAATACCTTTGTGTAGTTGTATTAAATAGGCTAAAATGTTTCAAAATAAGCTAAAGGACAGTGAGATATTTCTTACAAATAAAAGATACACTATACTAGGAAGATATTGTTTCCTAAACTTGATGCCGTTTTTAACATAGGTTCAAGAAGTAGAGAGCAATGCAGTTAAGAATGCATGGAGAAATTGACACTTCTATAATCATGGTAGGGGAAACTGCTATTTTTAGAATTAAAAGTAGTGAGAAATATTAAGATACCGCCTCCTGCACACAGTTACTTAGTGTGTGTATAATGTGTGTGCTCACACAGACCTACACAGATGGGCATGAACATATATAGGCAACAGACAGAAATAAATTATTTTAAACACTCCTTGAACTTTCTCAATACTTGAATGTGTACTAGGTAATAAGGGAAGTCTCCAAGTTTAAAAATTAGTAAAGTACAGATTTTATTCACTAACCGTATGATCATATTATGCAACTGAAATATGTATACAACTAAAATATGTATGAAAATATACAGCTTTTCTCCCAGTGAGTTTTCTTGTCTCCCCTATGAAAATTAGATTCCTCCAATGACAGAGAAGATATTTTAATTTCCTGACCTCCCTACTCTGGTCAAAACCAGGGGTAGGGTTGTAAATAGATGCTAAAAAACGTCTCATCTGAATATTTAAGTATATGAATAACTTTGAGGACTTGTTGGTTTGTAGTTTTCTCCTGTAGCAAGACAAGAGGGGATTGTGGTGTTTGTGGGCTTGTTACACAGCCTTAGGGACTGAGGAGAGTCAGGCATTTGGGGTCTGGCATTTGGTCCTGAGATGAATAGTCAGCTTGATTGGGCTAGAACACCCAGCTACTTAGCAGACATGGATGCAGGGGTTGCTGTGGAGGTATTTTGTAGATGTCACTGATGTCTACAATCAGGTGACTTTAAGTAAAGGAGTCACCCTTTAGGTAGGGTTGGCCTTTAGACAGGTGAGCCTCCTCTAATCAGTTGAAGGCCTATGAGCAAAAATTAAAATGTCCTGGGGAAGAACCATGCCTGAGTTACCAGCCTGCTGGCGTGGCCTCGGGTTTCAGACTCACCAGTCCCCATCACTGCACATGTCAATTCCTTAACATGAATGCGTGAGTGATGTTGTTTCTTTTTCCCTGGGGAACCCTAGCACATGCAGCCTCTACCCTCTCTCATGTATCTTAAATAAAATGGGTATAAATCACACCCTTCTTGTAGTGCTTGTAAAATTGTAAAATTAAATACAGAAAATGAAATATAAGGTATTTCGATGCGGCTAATATCATGTTTGAGGCTCAAGAATTTCTTACTTTCTGACCTGATTTTTTAAAACTTCCGTGAACTTGAATTCAACGTATAAGAATCTCTGCATTTGGATGCGTGGAAAGTTGGGGCATGAGATGAAAAGGCAGTTGTGTGGGAGGGCTGATGCTTTACATTCTTGCCATGTAAATCCCGAGGTCTGGACAGCCAGCCTTCCCCGATAGTGCATATGGAATTAAAAGAAAGCATGTGTTGCAGTTTTATCTTCAGAATTCTCATTTTTTTTTTTTCAAACAACGGAATGGAATTGCTCTTAAAAAGTCACGCCATCGATGGGGTAATTAATATGCATATAAAGCATTCTAAATATATATTTCATCAAATGGTAGCACAATTGCCTGGAGCACTGTGATTACGTGCACTCACCAGGCTGCAGAAGCTGCTAGAGGCTCATGGCTGAGCCGGCTCAGAAATCCTTGGGAAATGCCGCGGAGGAGGTGACTGCAGGTGCATCAAATCTTCCATCAGTTCCTGGGGTGGAGGGGCAGAGAAAGCCCACCAAGGCCGAGATAGAAGTTCATTGTTGCATTGTTTCGTTCAGAGTTTGACTTCTAAGAATGGAGATGAGGGCAGGACAGGAAACGGTCAGGGAATGGCCTCACCGTGGGGCCTGGCCAGCCCCACAGTGCGGGCAGTGTTTAGTCTCCCATGGCACTGAGAAGTTGTGATCCTTCCCAGCAGACACCACTGTCATCCAACCTGATACTTCCAGTGTCAGGTCACTGGAAAAATCCCAGGGTTTGGGTGTTGAAGACCTTGGCTTTGGTTGTCCAGGCTTCAGGGCTCGATTTCTAGCCCCTTTCGTAGCATGAAGGCGTGGTCAATGCCAGACCACAGGTTTGCACACAACCACACATGCACACAGGGCCAAGCATGGTACACACCTACTTTCCGGTGACAGCCTGGGGGATTCTGGGAGATCTAGGCAGGGCACTCAGGCCAACATGCCCATCCCAGACTTTGCCGTCTTGCAGGTAGATACTGAAATGTGGGTGTGTTCCTCTAGGCCTGAACAGTTTGGGTGGCCTCTAGGAGTCAGAAGCCACCTTTTCTCAGGCTTTTCTGGTGGAGGGAGTTGCATGGAGGCTGCTGAGTCTGAGGGTGAGGCAGGACTGTGCCACCATGGCTGGCCAGGTGGGTTGTGTCCTATCCTTGGGCAGGGTTAGGTCAAGTCATGGCCAGCAGCTACGTGGGGCCCCCTTGAATGTGCCCATGCTCTGTAGACAAGGGTGGGATGAATGCTGGTGAAAATCAGAGAGGCTGACTTAACTGTTGGGGTGAAGGAGGAGATCAAAGACCTGTGGCTGACCTAGGAGCAAAGTAACAGGAGGGCAGGGCACAGGAGGAGGGTCCTCTTTGGGTGAGTAGCCATCTGCCGGCCAGTATGCCTCGGAGAGTCTCCACAGCCACTCACTCAGTACAGTGCTGATTAGCCCTCCCAAGCCTCAGATGCCAGACGGGAGCTTATGCACACCCATCTTGGGCTGCAGAGGGTGTTCTTTGAATATACTCTGGAAAATAACTTACGCCAGTGTTTAAAGCTACTAACAGCATTTTTCTGTAGATTATTGTTTAAATGAGTCAATTTCACAGCACCTTAGTTTGTCCTGTGAAACTGGAGTAAGGGGAAAAATCACTTTTTAAAATCTGGAGTTTGTGTAATTAGGTTCAGATCTATCACCAGCTATGTTTCTCAGTCATTGGCTGCTGAAAATTACCCCCAAACCCAGTGGCTGGAAATGATACTTATTATTGTCCTCAATTCTTTGGGCAGCTGGGTGGCTCTGGGTCTCAGCTGGGCTCGCTCAGGCATCCCCCGTCAGCTGCGGGCTGGGGTCAGCCAGCTGCCGGCTGCTTTAGGATGGCCGTGGCCAGGACAACTGGAGCGTCCTGGCTGTGCCCCACACGCCCTTCCCCCTAGCAGGCCGCCTGGCTGTCTCTGCAGAGGCAGGAGAGCAGGCACAGAGGGCAAGGGCTTTGAAAGAGTCGTTCTGGCTCCTGGTTTCTAATCCCCAGTGTTCCCCAACATGCATCACTGGCAAATCCTGAAGCCCAAGCCCAGCGGTGGGACAGACCCTCCTGCCGGCGATGGGCGGACACATCAGCATCAGACAGCAAAGCACAAGGGTGTCCGGGCAGCAGTGTGGATGTGCCTGCACTCCCTCAGCCACAGGGGTCCAGCTCCCACCGACCCCAGACAGTTCCAGCCAGCAGTATGTCCTGTCTGTCCTTTCTCACTCCTTGCTTCTTTGGCTGCAGGGACAACGATCCCATTGAAACAATCTAGCCAACCTCTTGCCAGTGGCAAGAAAAATAGGGAATAAAGGGGATTCCATAAGAATACAAACAAAACCGAGGTCCTGGGTGTGAGTGCTAGGCTACTGTCTGTCTCTGAGGCCGTCGGCTCTCACATTTGTGCCCCTCGTGTGTGAGCGTGAGTGTGTGCGTGAGTGTCATATGCCATGCATTACCGGGCCCTTTCATCTCTCCCTTCCTGAGAGTGGCTATAACTCAGTGGCCGTGGGTGCAGCTGTCAGCACCAGCCCTGGATGAACAAAGGCGTATTTGCAAGTCCGCACGATGCGAGCAGAAGGCGAGGGCGGCTTGTGTGCAAACCCCTCCCCATGGTTTGACCTCAGCAGCCAGGCACTATTTACAAAATTAAAAACATAAATTGCACAAGCAACCGCAGTGAGTTGCATTTATTAAATCTTGGCTGGTGCCAGAAGTGTAACTAATAATAATGAACTAAAAAATGATGATCTAAAACTCTGAGCAGTCGGAGATGTCAGAATTTCTGTCTCGCGACCTCCTCTGCTTCAACAGCTCAGAAGCTCTGGGAGGGTCGGAGTTTGATGAGCTCCAACCCAAGGTGAGATCTCCGCTTGGCGCACCAAGGTCTCTCAGAGACGCTGCTTCCACAGGCCTGGACAGGCCCCATCACAGGAACCAGTTCCGTGACTTTGGGCCTTCTGGGACTGTAGTAGTCAAAGGGCAGTGAAGAAACGGTGAAGACTGGACAGGAAGTGACTCAGCAGACTATATTCATGGCCAGTGTTTTCAGACGAGATAGGGCGTGTTCAGGGTGGTGAGGCTGGTGTTTCCAGATCAGCATTTTTCTTACTCGGTCAGCACATATCCTGAGTGCTCCATGTCAGACCCTGTGGCTAGCTGCCCTGTTTTTATTTCTACCCCCTTTTACTTCACTCACCTCTAACTCTAGGGGCTAGAAATCTGCTAATCACTTTTTCAGGAGTGGTCAGTGACCCAATTATAAATAGTAAGGTATAACGAGAAGCCTTTACATCTGAGGAGGATCTATTTCCTGATAAAATGAGAGGAACGGATTCATTCTCACCTCCCTTTCTGTGGTGGGCTGTGCTCTTGTGTGAACCTGACACCAAGGGCTCTTGCAGAATGAGGCAGGACGCCACCTATAAATGCCACCATGTACAGCCTGGGGGTTACAAAGGGTGCTTGCCTGCCTGCTAACTCCCCGACCAACAAAGGATAAGTCCACAGGGCTTAAATTACTGTTTGTCACCAACATACCACTGTGTTGCAGGCAGTGTGCTAGGTGCATGGGCGTAAGGAAAGCGTTGGCATGTCCTGCATCCATGTTCCTGTAGGAGCCAAACATATGTGTGTAGGGTAAGTGGAGGGGCCTGTGGCTGTGATGTCCGAGGAGGGCCTGTGGACTATGATTCATAATCCTGTGTGTTATATTCAATAAAATGAAAATACATTAAAGCATTGTAAGCAGAACAGGGGCCTGATTTGATTTTCTCTAGATAGACATGGTTTTACACAGAAAATACTTTGGCACTTGAGTTTAAGCAAGCGTTAAGTAAGCCTTGTGTCCACAGCCACAGCCCACAGTAGGCTGAGGGTCTTTCCAGGATGCTAGACAGAGAGCTGCATGCTGGCGTTCCCAGCATGGAGGAGGCCAGGGCCAGCAAACATCGACAGGAATCGATGCTTATGGACCAGGCAAGAGTGACTCCTGACAAGCACTGTCTGAGCCAGGCTTCAGAGGGCAACACCAGTGTGGTAAATCATATTGAAAAGACTCACTTCTCTTGATATTATGTGACAAGAAAGACACTTTACTCCTTTGGCCTTCCTCCCCTCCAACTCATAACATCTAGGTTTAATGAGGAAAAACCATCAGACAAATCCCAATTTCAAACATTCTATAGACTACCTGAGCAGTATTCTATCAAGGTCATCAAAAATAAGATAAGTTTGAGAAACTTCGGTCTAGAGGAATCCGAGAGACATGGAGACGTGTGTCACGTGATTCTCTTGGTAGGGACTTGGAACATAAAAAGGATTGCAGGGAAAAATATCTGAATGCAGTATGGGTTTAGCTAACAACACTCTGCCAATATTGGGTCATAGACTAGAAAGTCTAAAAACAATCATGGAGTTTCTTGTAAGAAATTAGGCAAGAAATTCAGAAGACAACTGAATGGCGTATTTCAGTGATTAAAGAAAAAAACATAAATCAACACAGAATTCTATATCTGTCGAAAAGACTCTTCAAAAATGAAGATGAAATGAAGATGTGAAAGTAGATATCCAGATCAGTGGAACAGAACAGACAAAGCAGAAGTGAGCCCACACAAACCTTATCAAAAACTTTCCAGTAAGGGGTTGATTGGAGGAAGGGTGTCCTTTCAACACATTGGTACGACTTTGGAGTTTGAAGGCAAATGAAACCTGGATGCTTACGTCACTGCACAGACAAAAATGAAATCATGGTAGTTCTTACAAATATTTGTAAACCACAGCACTATAATACTTTAAGGAAAAACATAGAATGAGCATTGTAAAATAGGCAAACCATAAAAGAAAAAAAATATGATTGCCTAAAAGTGTCTGGTCTTTGAATGTCAGCATTAAGGAAGTGACATTCTCTCCATGGTTAAGATGGAGAGAATGTTATATGTATGTAACATACACTTACACAGTTGATAAAAGACTTAAAAGACTTGCATCCAGAGGTCATGAAGAATACCTACAACTAAATTATGGTCAAAAGGGCAATTCACTTTAAAAATGGGTACACGGTTTGAATAGGCTTTTCACAGAGAACATGTACCAAGATTCAACCTGCCATACTCATGAAAATTAGTTCAACATCATCATCATAAAATACAAATTAAAACTCCAAGGAGATACCATCACACATACCAGACCGGCTAAAAACAAATAATACTCAGTGTTGACGAAATTGTAGAATAGCTGGGTTGATACAATCACAAACTGGGAAAGACTCTGTGTGTTTCCTACAATTAAAATAGACACTGAGCAGCAAATCTTACGAATTGATGCCAGAAAAATGAAAATATTTGTCCTTGTTCAGTGCATTCACAACAGCTTTATTCTTAATAATCAGAACTCAAAGATAGTCCAGCATCTCCCTGACTGTTTATCAACAATCACAGATAAAATTGTGTCTCTGGTCAAAGGAATATTACTCAGTCATGCAAAGTAGCAAAGCACTGATGCCTGACACCATAAAGAGGGCCTAAAGACAGGACGCCAATTCCAAGCAGGCAGCACTGCAGAACACAGTCCCTAATGTGCGCCGTGGGGAAGGCACAGCTTTCTCGAGTAGAAGGGAGTCAAGCTGCCATCGCTAAGGCAGCCTGGAGTGGGGACAGATCCCTGGTAAAATGCTGGGGATTTTGGAGTGAAGAAAATGTTTTTTTACCATGTCACTGGTTACATAGATTTATTTTATATTTTCAAACCACTCTAAATTGTGCTGAAAATAGCTTCTATGTCAATGTAAATTATACCTCAGTAAGTTGATTCGGCTGACCCTGCATCCAGATTGTGGAGGTTCTGAAGACTGTAGGCTCCATGAGCACAGAGCACTTCTATTTATTCCTGTTTGATCAGCACCTGGCAGAATGCCTGCCACACCGTGGGCATTTAATACACGTGTGTTGCGCGGGCAGACTCGGAAGTTACTGTGGAATCGCCTCGCCCGGGTTTGGGCTCTCGACACAAATGCAGCCTGCCTTCTGGTTGTGTGCAGTGAGGTCCTCAGGTTGCGCTTCCCGCGAGGCGTGGGGTGGGGGCGGGGGCGGCAGGTGGGATTTGGAGGCCAGGTCAGTCAGGTGAGGGTGACATCGACAAACGCAGACCAGGTCGGGGTGGCCACCTGAGAGATCATGCCATTTTCTTTTTGAAAAGGACTCATGGAAATACAAGCTTTTATCCCCACCATGAAAAGAGGAGAAATAAAGACAAGAAATCTGTCCTCATGCCCTGTCTTACTAGGCAGCAGACAACTGAGCGAAAGATAAGAGAGCAACTGTTGGAGGATGGGTAAGGAAGGGCCCCTTCAGGCTCCAAATGAAACTTGAGCAGGTGTTCTCCTTCAAACTGGGTCTTGGCTATTGGGCGTGGTCATTATAACTGGAGGGACTCAGCCCTTGAAGAGAAGGACACTGTCTCTCTCTGACTGGTTAAGCTGAAAGAGGCTTATGAGAACTTCCCCACCAAATGCAAATGGCAAACTTGGGCATCTCAGTTTCACCTTTAAGAAAAAGTGTGTTATTGCCTTCATAACTGGAGCAGCGAATCAGAAATTAGAAGGAGGCCGTGCTGACAGTGATTGATGCCCAAGGCTTTCTCCTGATTCGCTGATTAAACTCATCAATCTATATGTAGAATCTGTGTCCAAGGCAAATGCGGGCAACCAGCCTTGACAGAGCTTCTTGTCAGAACCACAAGGGGCGGGACTCTCAGGGCGACCATGGGCATAGAATGGGGGGACGGAACTATACACAGAGAATGTTTACCTCCAAGAGGGAGGAGCCCCAGAGACAGAGGGTGTCCCCAGGAGGGTGTGGAACCTTGTTGAAGGAGTGGAGAAGTGAGGAATGAATGATTCCCCAGAGTCCAAAGATTTACCAAGGTCCTCAGGGCTACCTGGAAGTTCTCCAGGGAGGGCGGGCCAGGGACAGGAGCTTTCCTTCCTTATTTGCGGATTAACTCGTTCTTGGCTCATTAGAGGCAAACTGTGTTTCTTTTAATATTTATTTATTTATGCATACAGAATTGGGGTACAGGCCAGAGGTGCTGAAGCAGTGAGAGGCTTCACCAGAAACAGAGTGGGGAGCCGAACATGCTGACTGACAAAGTCCACTGCTGAGGGGAGCAGCGGGGAGAAAGGAGAGGTCCGCTGTGCCGTGTGGGTCAGCCCCATGGCTGGCTGGGGATTAAACTCGTGCTGCAGGGGCTGTAGCTAGCTTGGTAGTGCTTTGCTTTAACCTGCTGTGCCACCAGGGCGGGCCGCAAAGTATCTTCTTAATGCAGTTTTGTTCTGTCCTTCCCTCAGTCCTGCCTCACCTGGGGTGCTGCCCTAGGGTGGGTTCAGGATCCTCCTCTCTGGCACAGGCCACGTGTTCACCTGGCCAGCAGCACAATGCAGCTTGAGAGGGGTGTTCCTTTTGTTTGCTTGTTTCTCTAAACCCTCGTGTGGGCCCCTTGGGGACAGGGCCTTTGTTTAGATCCCCTCTCTACTGCAAGTGCCTGCTGAGCTGTGTGGCACAATGTGGGGTCACTGCCTGTTTGGTGAGTGAATTGCCTTTTAGCAGGTTCTAGTAGTTTGCATCTATTGCACGGTCTTGCTGGGATGTTCCAGAATACTTACTCGAGCCTCTATCGCCCTTCCCTGCCCTGTAATAGTTTCCCTTCTGCACCAAATTGGCACAAACCAGGTGACTCAATCCAAAAGAGCTTTATTGCCTCATTTCCTGTCTGGATGTGTGACGTCATGGTCTAAGCCCTGCAAGGACTATGGAGGAGAGTCCTTCATCCTCTGCCTCCACTGACTCCTGGTGGCCCCAGCAATCACCTTCCGATCTCTCCTCGTGAGTGAATGTGTCTTCTTTTCTATCTCCTACAGAAGCAACTCACCATTAGTGAGGGCTGCTGTGACGCAAGGCGATCTTCCCTCTCCATCTTCACCTTCATTACATTGCAAAGACCTTGATTGCAAACGAGATCACTGTATTTCTGATGCTCCCCACCATTCCACCTGGCACATGTCCCCCCCCAGCGAAGGCTGCTGCATTCTTCTCTGCCAGGTGATCTGGCCAGAAGATCCTCTCTTTACCTTCCTCACCGCAGGACTCACAGGGCTCAAGACAAGCAGCACTCCTCCTGGTGACCACAGGGTTAGCCCCCCATGGTGGTAAGGTGATATGCTGAGGCTAACAGTGCTCCTGAGACTTGACTGCAATTGATCTCTATTGGGAGCAAAACCTTTTATGTTCATTACAAATGCACAGCTAAACAGTAGCCCTGAGAGGTGCTGTCTACCTTATTGGGACTCTGAAGGGAGAGTGACATAGTGGCCAGGAAGCTGAGCTTTCAGTGGAGGGTGGAGGGGGCAGGAGGAGACGTGGATTGAGAAGTCAGCCATTGGGTATACCATTCAGAGGTCCGGGAGAAGCCTCCTCTGATGTGTAGCTAACTAGGTCTTCTTGGGTAACTGGCCAATCAATCCTGTTTGTGTTAAGCTAGTCCAGGTGGTGTTCTGGTATCTGCAGCTGAACATTTCTAATTTGTACAAACTTTGGAAGAAATTTTGCTCAAGGTGTAGATGACTGCAGAAGGCTCTATTCAACCTAATGTGTCTGAGCACCAGCTTCATCTTTCATACCATTGGCCACCGACTTTTATGTTAAGGAATTATTGCTAGCAGCTTTGAGTGAGCTGAGCCCTGGGGCTGCTGCGACTAACGACATGCTTTCATTTTTCTTCCATTTATTTCTGTGTTTGTTCTCTGATCAATTCCACAGACACTGACAGCATTTCAAGACCTTACTTCATTCAAGTTGAGTGGAACTAACAGTTAAGGCATTTCTTTCTTTTTTAAAATATTTATTTGTGCATACAGAACTGGGGTGTAGGCCAGAGGCGCAGGGGCGGTGAGAGGATTCACCAGAGACAGAGTGGGGAGCAGAACAGGCCGATCAACAAAGTACACTGTGGAGGGGAGCAGCGGGCGGGTCAGGAGAGGTCTGCCGCGCCCTGTGGATCACCTCCGGGCTGGGGAACACTGAAGCAGTTGCGGCTAGCTTGCACTGCTGTACCATAACCTGTTGTGCCACCAGCAAGGGCCCAGTTAAGGCATTTCTGTCACATGCTGCACACGAGGCTCGATGCTGTAACTAACAGACATCTCAGGTACTCCCCACTCACCCTGGCGGTGGGCTGTTCTTGGCTCACATGGATGGTTCTGAGAACTGAGGCTGAGAACAGCTCACTGATAGGCGGGTACTCACTGATGCCCAGCGGACATCACGGACCTCCATGAGAGCATGGACCAACGCAGGTCTCCAGGACCGTAAGTCCACCACTGAGTCAGTCAGGAGCCAGGTAGCAGCGTATGTCTTGTAATTCGTGGGGAGTCTAAAGGTTCTCCGAGATGGGAGCACTTGTTCTCACAGTCTTTCCCAACACAAAAGCATCAGCCTGGATGCCTGAAAATGTGTCTTCACTTTGTGATGGGGTCATGGGACATCCTGAAATTACCCTAATTTTGTGGGTGAGCACACCTGTCTATTTTTCCAAGGAGACCATATTGTATCTTTTTGTTGACTCATTCAGTTTCTATAACTCCAAAATGTTGCAGACCAATGAGGTTTTACGGAATGGTGAGGTTGAGGTGAGACCCTGGCTGTGAAGGGAATGGGCACTTCTTAGTCACTGCGGCAAGTCGTGTTCATGTGAGCTGGGGAGATGGAGCTGGCCTTCGTACAAGCTGGCTGGATGATGAAGGCACCTTGAGGGCAGGAATGAGGAGGGACACAGCCAAGCGCCTCACAAGGATGGGTAATCCTGGAGCTAAGGATTAGGTTTCTCAGTTCAAGCCAAACAGAAGAGCTTGAGTCACTGGAAAACAAATGCTTCCATGGGAAAGGGAACAGGGATCTAAATTTATAACCCAGAGGGCAAATTGCTAGCAGTGGAGTCAAAGCAAAATCCCTAAAACTACAAGAAAGACGTGGTAGTTTGGAAGGTAGACCTAGAGCCGTCTTTGGAGCGGGAATAGGTACTGTGAGGAAACCCGCTCTCCAGTCATCTTAGTGCAGAGTTCGCAACATGGACATCGTGACACGCGCTGCCCGGGACTTCCGCAAACTTCTCCATGACCACGGCTGACTCAGTCCCCAGGCCTCGCCTGTGCTCACACTGCCGTCGTCAGCTGCCTCGTCAGCTATCCTCTCCCCTACTCCAGTGGATGGTGGCTGTGTGTGGCTTGAGATCAGAATATATGGACAGAGAATGCAATTGCTATAAAAAGAAAAGAGACGGGTTTTTGATGTTTCCTCTGCCTCCTTCTCGATTTCAGCCAGTCATTTCTTTACTTAGTAGTCTCCCGTGGACCTAAGATGCCTGCCTTCCCAAGGCTGTGGCACGACCTCTCGCACAACCTGCCTTCATATCCCTCTGATTTCCCCTGCCTGCCAGGTCCTGGGTAACCCTCTCTCTGGTCCAAGCAATCGCCAGTAGGTTGGCGGGGGAAGGAGGGGATGCCACCTGGAGGGACAGTCTCAGAGGCACAGAGCACATTAGACATGCAGTGATCTTCTGCTTCCTCCCATCAGAGCTCAGGGGACACACAGATGGACTCATCCCTGCCCTGGCCATTTATTTTTATTATTTTGTTATCATTACTGTATGGCCATTAATAGTTAATAATGCTATGATTAATTTAAGTGTGAGTGATTATTTCATATTCCGTCTATTACTCTTATCTGCGTCTATAGCCACACAGCCGAAGCAGTGGGCTGTCCTGTGACCGTCACTTTGCCCAAGATTTAAAGGATTTTTTAAAAAAGATGTATTCATTTATGCATACAAGAATTGGGATACAAGCCAGAGTGGGAGGTGAAAGGGTTCACCGGGGACAGAGTGGAGAACAGAGCAGGGGAGAAAGGAGAGGTCTGCCATGCCATGTGGGTCACTCCCTGGCTGGGAACTGAACTCGTGCTGGCTTTGGACAGCTTTGGACAGCTTCATAGCACTGTGCTTCATAGCATTGTGCCACCAGGGAGGGCCCTAAAGGACGCTTTCTGTGCATCCTAAAGCTGGCATCTGTCTGTAAGTCTGGCTGTCAAACAGCTGGGAATCTCTTCGAAGATCATGGTAAAGTCATGGAAAAAGGCAAGGTGACCTTAGTGAGCTACCACCCCGGTATGCAGCAGACACTACATTCACCTGCCATGACACCAGCTGGGCCAGGGCCTCCACTGTGCCTGTTTCAGCTTATGATGAGTCAGAAGATTGAAGATGGATGACCTGAAAGTTCAGAGAGAAAGAAGGACAGGAGCAGAAGCTGCAGAGCTGTCTTGCAGAGACAGCTTGCTTCCACTGGGCATCAGAAACTTGGGCAGCCTCATGGTCTGGGCCCATGAGGTCACCCAAAGCATTTTCCAGCTGGTTTAGACATTTCGCTCTGACCAGTAAACTACCACTTACTCTCCCATGAGGCCTTGACCTTCAGCCTGATGTCCGTCCTCTGATGGACTGATGCTGGCCTGGGCCCCAGGGCTCACTCTTTCCTTGACCTCCTGACCTCCTGAGAGTCATCCACTGGCCGAAGGAGCTTCTGGGACCCAGATTTTATGGCTGAGCTGATCTGCGAAGTCAGGGCTCATTCATCCAAGTCGCAGAGATCACCATAGAATAGAAGCCTCCTGCCTCCACCCCTCCCCTCCGTCCACCAGCACATCCTGCGAGTGCTGCCCAATCTGCCCTGCATGGGCACAGCTGTGCTCGTGTGTGTTCTTTGGGTCACCTTCCAACTGTCTTCCTTTCAGAATGGCTCCATTCCTTGTGGCGCTGGCCTGGGCTGGTGGTTCTAATGTGAATTGCCCCATATGGTAGCTGATTCTTAAATTGAATTCCAGGTGAAGTAGATTTTGACACTCAGTTCCTCACCCACTGGCCACATTTCAAGTCTCAGGGGACTAGTGGTTACCATGTCGGAGGTGACAGTTGAAAACACTTCACCCCTCCTGAAGATTCTGCTGGTTGGTTCTGTCCGAAATCCTGCTCCTGGCCTCCAGCTTCTCCACAGGGGTCCCCTGCCCAGGAGTGTCCAGTGAAGTCAGCCTTTACAGGCTGCGCTCCAGCTCACTGGGAGAGCGGGAGCCTCACTGTTGCTTGATAAACTGCCCTTCCTGTGGTGTGAGAACCAAAATTATGGACACGGGCTGATTTGGGGACTAGGTGGGAGCTGTGGGGACCCCTTATGAGCAACATGCCACTAGACATTTGGGGCTGACTCACGTGTCCGCTGTGTCCGCTTCCAGCTACTTGGAACCTGGTAAAGTTTCTTCACTTCATGAAGAGGGAAGGAGAGCAATTTTGCATGACGTGACTGTGGTTTTGTAACAGGGTAGCCCAGTGTGGACTGACCCGCCTGTCCACTGTGGACTGGGCCGCCTGTCTGTGGGGCCCCGCCGCGCGCTCACAACTCAGTTGTACTGCAGGTGCACACAAAAGGGTCAATAGCGGGTTTATTTACAAAAGGGGAAAGGAATAGGAAACAACCCAGGGAAAGAGAGCGGGATACAAAGTCACTGGAATACCTTACAGCGAGGCTGACAGAACACACAGAGTCACTCCGTCCGGAGAGCTGTTTCCCAAACGAGAGAGACAGAGTGCGAGATGCAACTGGGCCCTATTTATCCCCCAATGTCCCAGAATTCCTGCTAGCTCCGCCCTTGGGTCCTCACAGCTCTCTCCCTGGTGCTGCTGGGAGTTGTAGTTTCCAATCACTGGAGCAGGGGGCGGAGTCCAGAAACTGGAGTAGGGGGTGGAGTCCACAAGACTGCGGAGTTCCTTTAGGACATCCTGCCCCCTAACAGTTTGATTGTCCCTTCTGTCTCTCCCTCAGCCACTGTGTGTGCTGCTTTCTCGTCCCGTTCTCCTTCAGAGCACCCCTTCCCACGACAGCATCTGAGCCCATTCCGGAAGGTGTCAGTCACGGCCTCATGGGCACCCTACAAGCTCTATAGGCCGCTTCCCCGCCCCCTCCTAACACCACCCATGTGCCCCTGGGTGCAGTCACTTCTCCACTGGGCAGCGGTTGGGCACAGGGCTGGTGACACTGCCCAGCAGCGTGGGAGGGCAGGCGTCGCACTGCTCATGCACGACTCACTCTTCAGGGAGGGGAGGGGAGATGCTAGGTGCTTCTGAAAAGCGGGGGTAGCTATTTCAGCATGGTGAAGGCTAAGAATAAGAGCGAGTCAGACATGTAATTGCAGAACTCAACCTTGGCAGGGGCTTGAGGAAGCTGCACCCCGGAGGCAGCTTGTGAGCCGGGGCAAGTGTCTCGAGGGGCCAGCAGGGCAGGCAGAGCATTCAGGGCAGAGGCTAGCTGTGTCTGGAGGGGGCATGTGTTTCTAAGACACACGCAGAGGAGCACAGCACCTCTGGGGATCCGTGGGGCAGAGCGTGAAAGGGGCTCAGATCTGGGACTGAGTTGGCAGCCAGAGCCGCTGGAGACTGTCTTGGGCAACCTGGGTGTGGTCACCCCACTCTACCCCAGTGCCAGGAGGTAGCCACTGAGTCACGCGGAGTCGGGAAAGGGCCTGATCAGATTTGCATTCCCAACCATCTGAGGCGAAAGCATTGCTGGCTGGGAGGGGAACAGAACAAGCAGAGCAGGAGGCTGACGCCCAGGGCTGGTGCTGAGTGGCACAGGGGCTGGTGAGGAGGGGGAGGGGAGCTGCGCCTTTGGAGTCTGAGGGGGTGAGGAGGAGAGGGTGTCTCAGAGGGCTCTTCTGGGGACACTGGGATTAGCCGGCCTTGTGGGAGGGTGTCCGGGACAGTGAGGCCTTCTCGGTGGCCATTTCAGAGGACAGTGACTCTTGCAGTGACATCTCTGTGACCTTCTGCAACGCTGTCATCCAGGTGATGTGTGTCCAGCAACACCTCTGCTCTCTGACTCATCCTCACACCTCTGACTCACGCTTTCACCTCTGCGTCAGCACATGCGCATTGACCAGCTCGCTGAAAAAGGCGGCTGTACCGGAGACACCCACATGGCTGTCTCTCCTGGACCGAGAGGCTGGCATGGAAGTGGGCAGACCTGGCACGTGAGTGGTGCGTCTTGGATGGTCATGCTCAGCGTCTGCGTCCCGGCACCTTGTAATTTCCAGTTCTCTGCATTTCAGTCTGGTATTTGGTCTTGGTTTCTTGTTTTCTCTTCTGTTGAGTTAGTCATCACATTCACTGTGTCTTGTGTTCTTGATAAGGCCTCAGCCCCTAGCAAGGAGCCACTGTGTGGCACACACTATTTTTGGGTCTTAATTCCATCACAGTCAATGAAACTATACATTATTCCAAGCAATTCACTTAATATTTTATCAAGAAAATGCAATTAGGACTTGCTGCCTGCAACTTCCAGATAACCGGGAGCAGCCAGAACCAGGGGTGAGGTTGGGTGTGTAACATAGGCAGGATCCCGGTCAGCTGGGCCAAGACCTTCCTCTTGGGTTCGTGACATGTGTGAGTGACTGGCATCCTCATGTCCTACATGTGAGCACAGCAAGACCTGACCGTGCAAAGGGGGCTGGGAGGCCGGGGTGCCGCGCCCACCTTCCCTTCAATCCACGTGTCTGAACTTCCCCTCTGACCCATGGGGACAGGGGGTTACTTACGCAGGTAACTGCCAAACTTACTCAGGTTTGAAAGGTTTAGCAGTTCTGTCAAATGACTTGGGATTATGACTGAGACTGAACTATGTGAAGAGCTAAGGAAGAGTCACCCCAAGGACAAAGATGGGGGCGGGGCCGACAGCAGAGTGAGGGTGGCTGACCCCAGGCGTGCAGGATTCGGGGAAACAGCCTTGGGGAGGGAAGCTGGGGTCAGGCTGGGGCCATAGGGAGGGCAGGGGAGCTGGGGAGCCTGACTGTGGAGGTATCGGGCAGGGAGAGGGGACCACGGCAGGGTGACCCCAGCCACACCAAGAAGGAGCCAGTGGAGGAAGCAGTGAGGGCAGAGCAAGCCCATCACTTCCCGTCCAGCTGACGCCTGGGACCTCCGGTGGCACCAGCCTCACCTGCCGGCCGCTCCTGCCCATGCACGCCTGAGACAGCATTTAATTCATGCCTGGAGTACAGTCGACATGGTGACTGATGAGAAAGTAGAACCACCATAGCAGCGCCCGAGTGACAGTTACGGGAACGTGGTCTCTCTCCTGCTGTGCCCTCTGGCACAGGTGCATTAGGCCCCTGTTGGCCACTGGTCCCTAAAACCTCTCAAGTGACACCGGGGATGAGGGGGCCACCATATAACCAGCTGCCCTGGAGGCTCCTCGTGCCTTGGCTGGGCAGCCGCAGAGGGCCCAGGAGAAACGCGGGTGGCAGTGGCTTCCCCAACGTGCGCTGTCTGAGGTGGGGGACCCTGTGGGGCCACGTGGCTGGGCAGTGAGTTCCCAGCAGGAGGGCACACTCTTACTAGTATCCCTGGGGGGTCTCGCCAGGACGCCCGCACAGTCTCCTTCTGGAAGCCAGTGAGAACTCCTGAGACAGGAGCGGGTGCTTGGGGGTATTTTGGGGTGCAGAGTCGGGTGTGGTCATCGAGACCTCTGACTCTTCTTCTGGGACCAGCTCCACCTCTCACGCTCCCTCCTGGCCTACCACACCCCAGTGGCCAGTCCAGCCTGCCGGAGGGGCGAGGTGACCGGCAGCTGCCCTCCCAGGCTGCAGCCCTCACACCCGCCCTTCGCGATGCAGTGCCGGTCAGCAATGGGGGCAGTGGCAGCCCCCGCCCTCTGCCGTCCACATCCGACAAGAAGGACATCTAAAGGACACACACACGTCACATGCCACACATGCCGCACATACCCAGACATGTACACAGCCCACACGATACACACATCACACACACCACACATGTCCCCACACCTCCTATGCCCCCCACATCCCACACACATCCCACACCCCCACACATCACCCCCCACACACATCACATACCCCCACATACATCACACCCACTCACCACACACATACTCTACACACACACACTCACACTCCACACACATACAACACACATCCTACACAATCATCACACACTCCACACCCCCCCCACACACTGCATATACATCACAGACATTCACCACACAATCTATACATATCTCACACACACACTCCACACACACACACACACACGGCACACTTTACACACACTCATCACACACACTGCATACATACGGCTCGTGTTCCAGACACACACACACACACATCCCCCAGGGGGGACACACACACATTCCACACACACCCACTCCCCACACACACACCACACGGCACACTTTACACACACTCATCACACACACTGCATACATATGGCTCATGTCCCCCCCCACACACACACACAGACATCCCCCAGGACACACGTGCACACACACCCCGCACATACCCACTCACACACACTCACGCACAGAGCTTTGCTCCCCTTTGCGTATCCTTCCTTCTGCCCAGTCACCCGCGCCTCAACCTTCCGGCCCCCACCTGACGGCCTTGCTCTTCATGCCGCCGCTGGTGTGGCCGCTGCCTGGCTTCTCCCTGACACGTCCGCCCGTTGTGACTGTGGCTTTTTCTGAGGTGTGTGCATTAGGAAAGGAAGTGCCCAGCAGTCAGTAAATGCAGAAATAGTTGCAATGGAAGCAGGAGCCAAGTCCAGCCCCGTCTCGGGGTCACAGTGGCACTGACATCAGTGTTTTAAAAACATGTTTGTTCTTGTCGATCTCCGGGGACCGAGGCGCGCATCTGGGGCATTTCAGCATGGGGCCCGTTCAGCACTCCGTGTAGACATGGGCACCCCAAGACTTAGCAGAGGGGAGCGGCCGGCCATGCTGCTCACGAGCAGGACCCTGACGGTCAGCTCTGTCCTTCAGGGCGGGCTCTCAGCCCCAGCCTCAGCCCAGGTGAGTCTCTCCTTTGTTGGCTGACTTATCTGAGCAGCATGTCCCAAGCTCCATTCCACCTATCAAACTCTTTCTCCCTTCCTTCTTCTCTCCTCCCTTTCTTTGATTTCCTTTCCATTAAAAATAAAAACTGGGCCTTACATAGAAATTGCAAAAAATACACAGTTTCTGTCTGCCCTTCACCCAGCCTCCCCAAGGGGTAGTTTACTTGGTAGTTGGTCACACCTGGGAAGCTGACATTGGTGCAGCATTCCATATTTCACACATTTACACACACTCAATTGTTTCTTTTTGATACTTAGTTCAATGAGATTTCCTCCCATCCATGGCTCCATCTCCCAGTAAGGACAGAGAGCTGTTCCCTAGCAGATGTTATCACTTTTGAGTCAATGTTAAGACATTCTTTTAGTATAACCCACTTTTGGCGAATGAGTCAATAAAACAATTCATTAATGTACAGACAGTCTCATCTCCTGCCCCTTGGAAGGACTGTCTTAGTGGAGTTTAGCCTGAATGAGCAACAGCAGAAGTCCCAAGTTCAGACTGAGACCAACACAGGAGTGGAAATAGTTAGTTGAATCAGGACAATCACCACTTCCCACAATGTACATCTTTCCCCAAAGCCAGTTCCGAGTCAAATCAATTCAATTAACTAACAAAGGTAGTTGTTATGGTAACAATGCCACTAATCTACTTCAGCAAATACTCCGTATAATTGGCCTGTTGCTAGGCAACAGCCAATAGGTGGGATGACAGAGGGTAACAGATTTCATCTGGAGCAGATGTTGCTGCCCAGTCACGGAGAGGGTCCTTGTTGAGGAGGCTTCCCAGAGAACATCACCAAGATTTTGATATGATATGGCATGGTGCGGGCTGGGGTGTGGTGTGGGAGGGGCGCGACATGCCATAACATGTTATCGGCATGCTATAGCATGTTGTGATGCAATGGGATGTTGTGGAAGCCCCCTTCCCCACAGGAGTACCACGGCAACTCGGACCAGAGCTCTATTTTTCCAGGGTAGAGATGGAGTGTAACAGGTAAGACCACCTGAAGCAAGAAGTGCCTGATATGTGCAAGTCAAAATGATAGAATTGTTTTCAATTTTTATAAGCCTGTAAACAATATATCTATAAAATACCCCCGGATATGAGTGTGAAGATGAAATATGTACTTATAAAGTTATGCCTCGTGTGTGGAGAATAAACCATTTTAAGCAGAGTGGTTGAGAGTAATACCAATAGAATATTTTGTTCAGTCATTCACAGCGGCCATAGAAAACCCCCTCTACACCTCTGTCTCCTTTGGAATGTCTCATTTTGGCCATCCTTTGCAGTTAAAATGATTTACTCTCATTCAGGGTAAGCCGTGAGTTATTTCCAGGATGGCTAAGTTGCCAGGCGGCCTCCCACGGCCCTGGGCGCTGCAGAGTGTGCTCCAAGCACTCTGAAGGATATGCACCAGAGGTGCCCTGAGGGTCTGGAGTGAGCCCACTGTCAGGCTGGACCGGTGGCCCCACAGCTCTTTGACCACAGTGTGCAAACTCAGAAAGTGTTTGGGAGTCTGGCAGGTACAGTGAAGGTGCGATGTAGCCAAATCCAGCTGAAGGGGGGAGGTAGGGCCTGGGGGTGTGGAGGGGAGACTGTGAGTTCCACCAAAAGGCATCTGAATAAGGATCACTCTTTTCAGGAGGCTCCCTTTTAC
>NW_004567114.1:3629337-3631750 GCF_000260355.1 Condylura cristata
GGGCAGGGCACATGAAGATGAGGGTCCAGTTTGTCTGTGATGCTCTTAGTGGTATGGCCACTGGAGTCACTTCTGGTCAGGACCCCATTGGGATCCTCGAGGGCCTTCCCGCCCTTGGGAACTAACTGGAAGGTTCTGACTAAGCGCCCTGTGTCTCTGGCCACAGAGGAATTGGTGGAAGGCTTTGAGAAAGATGCCATCCAGCCCACTCCCACCCCCGATGTCTCCCAGGGAGGCAGGCTGGGGAGACCTGCCTGACTAACTTGGACGTCAGGAGGCTTTCTCTAGGCAGACCAGTCTGATGGTCAGCCAGTGCAAAGCCAAGTCATCCTGCAGGGGTCATTTCATGAGAACTGTTTTCTACTTAGAAGTCAGCTGCTAAGATAAAATCTGCCTCTCTGATTCAGAAAGGGAGAACCCAAACTGTATGGTCATTAAGTGAAGGAGGAGGGTGTGGAAGAGGAATAAAGAGAATGAGAGAGGAATGGGGGGTAAGGGAGAAAACAAAAGACAGAGAGCAACTTTTTACTTACTGGGAGTGAAATTCAGATGTATTGGAGGCAGGTATCATTGAAGTGTCCTCTTCTGTTAATATGTACTCAGGCTATTTGTCCAGTATTTGATTGTTGAGTGTATACACACACACAGACACGCAGACACACATACATACACAGTTACTTTGTAGCAATTCAATGCCATCAACTAAAAATTATTGCATAAGGGGAAGCTAATTTGGGAGGAGCAATTTTCTGAGAGCTGATTGCAGAAACAGCCATACAATTATCTCACAGAGCACTTAGAACAGCTCAGAGTCCGTGCAGTCTGATTTAGCCTGGTGTCCTGCACCCAGTCACTCCCGGAATGAGAGAGACAGACGCTTCCCCTGCTGAAAATGATCTCAGAGCAGGCAAGGCCCGGGGGTTAGTCTATAGCTCTCCTGACTTTTCAGTCCGCCTCTCTCCTGGGACACCAGGTTCTGAAGTAGGTGTCTGGAAGATGGAGACATGCTGTCAGGGAGCCCCAGAAGAAGCCTTTGGCCAAACCCATAATTGTTCTGATTTCTAGCCATTCAGTGTTTCTGATGGAAAAGATTTGCAAGCTGCCTTTCCAAGTGCTGTCCAAAGGTAGGGCGGTAGTGGAAGTCATAAGCAAGAAATGAGGGCGTGTCACTGCCTGTCCTGACCATTAGAAATGAGAGCGAATTCCAGCCCCAGAGTTTAGGGAGAAGCAAGGGACACCGAGCGGGTGCTGCAGGCAGGAACCCCACTGCTGGGGTCTGAGCGCTGACCGGAAGCTTCTAGCCGTGACACCAGATGTGAATGCCGCCCGGGAGCTTTTCACTGTAACACCGAGCAAGTTGCTGGCCTGCACGGAGTTCAGGTTGCTTTTAGGTAAACTGAGGCAGTGAGCACTGCTCGCTTTGCAGGCAACACAGATGGACGCTGCGGTCAGGGAGGCAGTAGGTGTCTGCAGGGCATTTGCAGAAGCGCTCGCGGTCACCAGTAGGCTCTGACAATAACCCTGGGGGGTTGGCGTCCTTCCCGCTTGCCCAGATGAAGAAAATGAGCCTGAAAGAGGCGGAGTGTCTTGCCCAGTGTCACCCCTGATAAGGGAGGGGCTCTCCATGCCAGGCTGCTTCCAAAGCCCCCCTCCATCCATGCAGCTTAATGAGGGTTTCAGCTTCACGCTTCTCTCCCCTTGATTAGATGTTAAATATTTACCATCCTGCCTTCTTCCACTCTACCCTCTTTAAAAACGGTTTAATTAAAATCATTCGTTGAGCTCATGATAAAAATATGTAAATGTGATGATTTTTGTGAAATGAATCTATTGTTCCCTTTTCGTTCCCAAAGGACCGTGGCTAAGAGGGGACAGAGCTGGGACTGCCCCTGAATTTGAACAAGCATTTGATAAAACACTGTCCAACTGATTTCAAGGTCTGGTGGCCACAGGACCAGCGGCTCTGGCGACTGGGCCCCGGGGGCGCCGCCAAGGGGTTTCCCGGAAAAGCAAGCGGAGCGAGTCCGAGGGGGCAGAAGAGAGGGAAGGCCCGTGTGTACCCCCCCCCGCCCCCCGGTTTGGCCGTGCGGCCCTCTCTCTCCCTTCAGGCCTGACCCCTTCTTTCCCGCCTCCCCAGTCCTGCCCACAGGGGCCGGCATGGCGCCCTGCTGCCTTCCTTCAGCTCCAGCTCTGGCCCTGTCCTGGCGCACACCCACCCACGGAGGGTCAGTGGGCTGGGTGCCGGGCTAAGTGAGCACCCCCTTTCTTCGGGTTGCAGCAAGTCAGGCCTATCCATGTCCACTTTAGAAACACTGCCCTGACCTGGGGCACGAAGAACAGTCTCCTTTGTTAGTGGGTCCGCACCCCCTCAATAGTAAAAAGACATATCTGACCGGCCCTCCCTGGTGGCTCC
>NW_004567114.1:3632586-3637174 GCF_000260355.1 Condylura cristata
AGATAAGTGAGACCGTCTGGTGCGTGTCTTTCCCTCTCGGACTTTATTTCTTTAGCACCATCACCTTGGGGTGCATCCGTTTTGTCCCAAAAGGCACTCTATCAATCTTCCTAACAGCTGGGTAGTGCTCTAGACAGTCTATATCCCACAGCTTCTTTGTCCAGTCATCCGTCTACCGGAGCTTTTTCTAAGTGTCCCGCTAGTCCCACGGCCCCCCAGAATTACGTAGACCACCTCACGTTGCACCCAAAGCTAAGTGCTGTGACTTTCTCTCTCACACACCAGGAGTGGGGGTTGGGCCACGGGTGGGGGCTGTGTCTGTCACAGAGGTGCAGGAGTGAGACCTCTCCCACCTGTGAGCCTCTCTCCGCTCTGCCATCTGTGGGTGTGGAGCAGGCGGCCAGGAAGGGTCGGAGCATTGCTCAGCCATGGCCACACGCTCAGGGAGCCTCAACGTGAGTCAGCCTGGGCCCCGGAGAAGAGGAGCATCCTCCAGAGAGTGTTGCAGGTGCATGTCTGTGGTGGACGGGCTACGGACGGGCTGTGGCTCCCTGCTCGGTGCCTGGCGTGGCCCTGTACACACTGTGTGGCCCTGTGGAGAGGTGCGCGCCTGAGTTAGTGAGTGAGCGGCCCAGTCAGGCACCAGAGGAAGCTCAATCCAAACCACCTGTGAAGCCCGTTGCTGTCACTACCTGCTTCCAGCAGGACCTTTGTGCACCCTCACTGAGCTGCGCTTCAGGCCACAGGCGCCTTCCTCAATGGCATGGTACCTCCAGAACTTGTCTCCAAACCCTCTTCTTCTCTGGGCGAAGGCTGTGGTGGGTGATGTTCGTTCCATCCGACTCACATAGTTCAGCCAAAGTGGCCAGAGACAATGAAGCTGTTGACCAGACAGTGTCCAGAAACCTCCCTCTGGGCATGGCTCTGCGTACAGAAGCAGCCTTTCTTCCTCTTCGGCGGGACAAAATCCTTTTCTGCTTCCAGAGAACAACAGCACATCTGACCATTTTCTCCTGTTGGGACAGTCTTCACTGGACCTCCGGGCCACGCCCTGTTCTCCTCTCCCGGACACGGCTCAGGGGGGTGGTTCACCAGACACAGCCATTCTGCCTTCATGACCCAGAATGTGTGCTGGGTCATGACCCAGAACTGTCGCTTGCACGGTCACTCTGGTACAGCTACGTCCAGAGAGCAGCCCCACATGTCCAGGTCTGTCATTCCACCCTAGATCCCACAATGGGGGTCCTGGTGGGCTCCCCCAGGGGTCCTGTGGTGGCTGGTTTGTGTGTCGACTCCACTGGACTGGACTTGGTAGATATTTGGACCAACACTCTTCTTGGAGTTTCTGAGGATGAATGCACATGAGAGTAACATTTGAAGACGTGGACTTAAAGTCTGCCTCCTTTACGTGGCCTGCCCACCCCATCAGGTGGTGCCTTATGGGGAGTGAGGGGGAAATACGTGGGCATCCCTCCCCCAACAAGGCAGGGGATTCCGCCTCCAATGTCCAGACTCAAGACTGCAACACCTGCTCATCCCTGGTTTCAAACCACCAGCACATATACCAAGTTTGGACTTGCAAGACCTATAAGTTCATGAGGCAACACCTTAAATTCTACCCCTCGCTCTACTCACAGTTACATATGTGTAGATACATGCCTTTGTCTACACAAATGCATCTGTGTAATAAAAATACATGCACATAGATACACATACATACACCCCCCACACACATCTGGCAAGATGTGAATTCCAAATTATCGTACACTTCTCCCAAAGATCCGAATAAATGGTTTCAGTCAACTTGAAAATAAAAACTTTAGGAATGATGATGAAATAGTCAAACGTCTACTTATATTTATTTCATTGATTTATTTGCCCATGCATATTTAAAATACCTGAAAATAGTACTGATGTTAATCTCGTGAATGAAAAAAATATTAAAAATAAATCACTTAAACTTAGACAACTTGGAATTTGCCAATCGTTTTACCCATTTGCATTTTTCGGGGGGATTAATTTGTTTGTTTTGAATTTTACAAAATCAAGAATTTTTAAAAGGTTTCACATCAACAGTACTTACTTTAATAATTCAGCTCAAGAATTAGCCCCTTGAGAATTCTCAAGGAAAATGAATGTTTTGAGAATCTTGTTTCTTAAGAATTCCTCTCTACTCTCCCTAATTTTGAGAAACACAACTTTTTGAATAATGAAAGCAATCATTAAAAAAAAAAAAAACTTGAGAATTCCTGATTTCTACTTATACCATGAAAATAATTTTCAAAAGAAGCAACTTTCAAATGTAATTGTAGTTAAAAAATACCTCTTCGGCTCTAGAAAATTCCCAGGAACTTTATAAGTTCATTGACCACAGTCGAAAGGAGCACGCAGGCAGGCACCACTTGGGATGGGGTATGGGCAGTGTCTCAGGATGGACTTCAAGTTTTTTTAGCTCAGCATTAAATAATGGAGAGATATTTTTAGGTGCCTGAACACTCTTTGGGGCAAGTACACCTTTGTCTACACAGCTTGACACAACACTGGGTTGTAGGGAGAGTGATCGCCCTGGGGTTGCTTTCAGGCCTTTCCCCCACCCTCTCTTTTCCCTCTCACCCCCCCTCCCCCACTGACACTGCCATCTGCTGAGTCCAGCGGGGGGATCCCCACACCCACCGAGACCCCTGCTGAGAGACCAGCAGGGTCAGATGGGAGACGCGTCACTTCCAGTCATCTGGCAACTCTTTGGCAAGGTAAAGTGAAACAGGGGAAATCATTTTAATAATGCATTTCATTAACACAAAATATTATCGTTTTGGCATGCAATCATAATAGAAAGCATTAATGAGATCCTTTACATGCAGGTTTTACTAAATAGGTCTTAGAAATCTGGTGTGGGTTTTACAGTTCCAACATATCTCAATTTGGACCCACCCTAAATCATTTCAAGTTTACATGCTTACATACACATAAAAACAACTGATTTTGTGTGTATATATGTGTGTGTAGATTTTTATATATGTATATTGTTATTTTTTCTAGCACGAGGGACCAAAATTCTAAAACTTGCCAAGTAATTGGAAGCATAATTTTAAGGGTTGAGTAGAAATTTTCGCTCTCTTTCTCTCTCTAGGCATTTCTGTTCTAAGTTCTTTACTGTCATTTCAGCAGCAGACACTTCACCCATCTGGATCGTCCTCTTGATGTTTTCTCCCGGTGCCTGGAGCACGCAGGTCTCAGAATCTTCAGGCCACGATTGTCTCATTCCTTTTCTGCTATAGTCCTAAGCTCATAGTCCAGGGGACGACACGGAGGTCCTATTTTGGGAACTGCTGTCTCTTGGAGGCTTCAATAAAAAGAAAAAAAAAAGTTGCTTGAATAAAATTCAAGTTTCATTTATTAGAATATCAAGAGAAAGAAGATCCAGCAGCTACCGGCCCCATCCGCCAGTAATGAGCGACACCTGTAGCGCTGATGAGGGGTGGAGGCGCCAACTCCCATCAGCCCGGCGGCTTGGCATGCAGATCCCGGACACCTGCCGTTTGCAACAACATGGATGGAGCTCGGGATTCTGCTTCAGGAACGAAATAGGCCAGAGAGAAAGAAGATAAGCACTGTATGATGCGCCTTCTGTGGGTGTAGAGAGGACCAGGTAAATGGATGAACCCAGTAAGATAAAAGCAGAAGTTTAGACTCTAGGGCCGAGAGGGGTCACCACCGCGAAGGGAGAAGGAAAACCACGAAGGGGACTGTGGCCAGGTGCGCCGAGACTCGGGCCTTCGGTGGTGTCTCACCGGGATCTCCACACGTGCTGATGTGGGAGTCACACCTGGGCCTCAGATAACGCGGTAGCGCACCGTGACTTCTGGTAAGCCAGGCTGTCGTTATCGGGAGGCTTCTGCACGAGTCTCCGTGCCAAGGTGCGCCTCAGACGAGGGGCTCAAGGGACTTTCGCCACGCCAACTGCAAGGGGGTCTTGGCGGCACCCTGTGCTCAGTGGTAAGGCCTGGAGGGAGGCGGATAAAGACGTCCACATGAGCATTTCTCTTCTGGTTCAGGGTCAGATGTCTGCCTCCAAAGCTCATGGTTTTAACACTCTCCAGGGAATTTCTTCTAAGAAGTGTGACTGAACTTTTATTTGTTCTGGAACCATTGGCCCTGAAGTGAAAATAACCATGTTTGAGTCCTTTTTACCACTTACTCTCTGGCTTCAGAAAATCCTATTTTTGACTTCTCCTCTGAAAAATGGAAAAATAAAGGTTCCTCAGCTGGGACTCAAGCCTCTCAGGCATCAGGACTTCCACACCTGATAAAACCATGACAGCCAGAAGCGACTTCATAAAAACATGTGTTTTTACTGCCAAATGACTAGGTATTATCACCATTGAAATCAAATTTTCAAAGAATATTAGATGTCTCAACTCTGGATGCAATGTTAAGTAATATTTTAGAATAGTATAAAAAAATCATCTATACCATCTGATCCTAATTTGGTGACTCGCTGAGGCTCACAAACACTGAAGAAAAGAGCCCTGCCAGGAGTCACATTTATTGTATCTCTGGGTCATAAATCACAAGTATTTTTTTTTTT
>NW_004567114.1:3637299-3651398 GCF_000260355.1 Condylura cristata
TGAAGTGTCATTTCCAGCTCCCAGGAATAAGTTCACTTTTAATGAAGACCATTTGATTCATCAAATAAAGTTTTCTACCTCCTACACTTAATGAACTATTTTAAGTCTCCTCTTTCCTTAGACACCTACTGTTCCTATTAATTCTAATACACTATCAGCCCTCATTATAACACCCCGGAGGGACTGTAGAAACAAGAGCATTTTCCGACAGGCATAAAGTGAGGTCACAGGCAAAGTAAGGAAAATCGGCAACTTTCGAGTTCCCCTGTGACCTAAGTGTTATTTCCTAAGAAAAGTTCCATGAGTTTTCAGGTATATGTGTATTAGCTTGCACACACACACATACACACACAGAGATCATAACAGAGCTAGCTGAAGAACTCAATTTTTCATGTAATATAGATTTCCAGCCTTTGTTAGAAATGCTGATGCGTTTCACAAGGAGGGATTTCAAGTTTTGCAGATAGCACTAGATCTTTAAAAGGGATTGAACCCCAAAAGTTTTTAATGAAATTAAGACTTGCCTACGGCACTGTGGAAGATGCAGGCTTGGTTTGACTGTCTGTACTCCCTGACCTTATCTGGAAAGGACGCTGAGGGTTTCCTCTCTAAGCTGGGCCAGGGTGGTGGACATCTTCCGACAGTGAAACAAGAATCTTCACCCCAAGTGCTACCTAATGACTTCTTTAGAATACTGGAAAGTTCTTCCCCCAGCTCTCCAATAAAAACTGATTTGGCTTCACTCAAATTGAACCTTGTGAGACTGGGGAACTGTAAAGTTTCTAGAGGGAGCCCGGTGCGAGCAGAAGGGTCTGTGAAGTTAAGAATGATGCAGAGCTTGCAATTCCCTGCGGTGTGAGTGCGCTTTCTGGTGGTTGATGTGTGTGTGTTGCGTCGTGTTTCTGCTAAGTGAATGAATGAGATGTAAAAACTCTATTGCTAAAGGTGATGCCTGTCTTGTTCTTTCAGGGACCTTGCAGAAGAGGCCTGGCTGGAGAGGATGAGCCCTGGATTCCAAGTCAGGAGGGCGGGTTCTGAAGCTGTTCTCCAGGAGGAGAGGACCTGTGCCAGGTCAATTCCATTCTCCACGCCTCAGTGAAGGGATGTCACCACTTCTCACACTTTATGACAGTGATGCCTGTCAACACACAGTGGGTCTTGTGATCAAATGAACAGATGTTCTGTGAGATGTAGCGAAACACAGAGTTTTTTAAAGAACGCTCTTTCCTATGCCTCTTCATTTCCAGTCCAGCATACACTTGATGAGGGCGGTAAAATAGAAAACTACTGATAAAATAAGATGGAAGATGTGGATTAGATTTCAATCTTATTGGCGAGACCTGAGTGTCCCCCCCATGGCACCCCGAACTTCTCACCAGATGCAGGGTAGAGGAATGGCGTGTTCAGATGTGTGCTTCTCCATCAAGCAACCTTTCTTGCAGGCACTCTTCCCACCCCCACTCTGGCCTAGAGGAAGGTTTACAAGGGAACTGAGAAATTCTTTTCATGTTTTAAAAGTTTTTTTAGAGAAGGGGTAACTTTCTAGGCCAACGTGAAATTCCAAAAAAAAAAAAAAAAAAAGGTCTTTTTATGAAAGCTATCCATCAAATGTCAAGGCTAATAATCAATTTTCTGTCACAAAGAACTGATAAAAGCTTTCAGTAATAATGTCATGGGGGGAAAAATTTGTGTTGCAACGTGAATCGCATAGCCCTGATATCAAACGAATTCATAACAGCTCAATGCTGCTGTAGCCCTCGGAGGCATGACTAAATACAATTTCTCATCCACAGGATATGGAATAATTCCCCTTTTTTATTTTTACACTGAGAGAAGCAAAAGGAAATCTGAATTTCAAAAAAAAAAAAAATATGACACAATCCCCCTCTTGCAGGTGAACATTAGCGATCATTTTGGCCGTTGATCTCAGACACCGTTCTGGTGATTTCTCTCCCATCATGCAAATGGTCGCATTATACTGGCTCCTCTTGGAATGTAAAATCAAATCAGCATTCTAATGCTACAAGCCCGTGATGAGCTCGGGAATAAATATGCAGGAGCGCATAAAAAAAATCAAGGCAATCAAGAGGAGCCGGCGTCCTCGCTCGGACTATAAATCTTTGTCTATTTCAATCGTAGGGCTGGCCGAATCAGTGTAAAATTCCAGCAGGGATGTCATCAATTTCTGTTAACCTCTCTATTCCTCTTTGTGTTGGCTCTGGGGTGATGGATTGGTTTTGTCACTTCTGCTCCGTTCACAGTGTGTTAACATGGACGGGTGCAGGCGGGTTAGAGGAAAGGTTATTGCTGGCCCAGGCTTGACCCTCCCGCTCTTCTCTTCTGCAGGATCGGGGTGCCTCGCCGTCGCCATCGGGGATCATCATTCGCCTTCTGGTTGCTGAATGCTCAGCTCAAAGACCACATGTTGACTGGTTGACTGGCCCAGTGTTGACTCAGAGGTCGCCCTTGGAAGTGAGAATGGGTCTACCCATTTGGCGTCTGGAGGGACAGCTGGCAGAGAGCTAGGAGGGAGAAGAAAGATTGAGGATCTGGTCTCCAGCCTGACCTTATTGCCAAAGTCTCTGCTCAGCCATGGGACAACATGTCTCTCATGGTGTCACTTTCCAAACCTTAGTGGCTTTTTGAAGCCTTAATGTCGTGGTTCTTTCCAGCGATACTGATGGTGTGTCGAAGGCCTCTACAGCCCCCAGAACTGCATTTTAATGCGTGGTGAGACTTGTCCCTCCTGAGACATCCAGTGAGCTTACCTCATATCTGCCGCACACACAGGTGATCGCAGGGGCAGTTACAGCTGGCGGTGTCGCTGCTCTTGTGACATAGAGCTGCTAATCAGCCCGTGCCATGCGGGGACCATGTGTGCCCACTTAAATTTTAAATGCATCAATGTGGGATAAAATTAAAAATTGAGTTCTTTAGTTTCACCAGCCAGACTTCAAGTGCCGTTCAGTTTTACCTGTGCCTGGAGGCTGTGCAGGCGAGCAGAGGCACTGAGCGTGTCCACCATGGAGAGTTCTGTGAGCCTGAGCTGGCTCAGCTATGTCTGTCGACCTGGGGCTGAGCCCCACAGTACATCGCTAAGACAGCCAGGTACTAATTTCCCAAAGTTGTCATCCTTGCTGTGCGGGGGCTTCATTAGACAGCTGTTAATCAGAGATGAGACAATGCATATGGTCAATGCGTAAGGCTGCCTTGGAAACTGACTCTCAAGAAACTTCAAATTCGTCTCCAGCTTGTCTCCAGTGATAGTGAAGCTACTGGAGTAAGTAGCTTGAAAGAGTCCGTGGATCACTTGCGTCAGAGTGATCTCAAGTCCAGACACAAATCTGACCCTTCCTTGTGCCCAGACCCTGGAAATTGTATTTGACACCCCTGAACCCGTTTTTTCACATTCTACTGCTTTTGCAACTGCATAAGTTGTTTTTCCCCTGAAGGTTAAGTGAGATAACGTAGGCCAAGATGCCTACGATGAGGCACTGAACTGCAGGGCTTAAAATGTGCTTGCTCACGTCACTTGAAAAGTTCTGCAACGATCTTCAAAAAGGATGATGAAACCGTAATAATGAAGGATAGCTAGGGTTGTTCACCCCAGGCTGGGACCACGCAGCATCACGTCTGGGCTAGTGTTTGTGACTTGAGCCTTTTAGGGGGATGCTGGGGTAGGTGGGTGATGCCCTGTGCCATCACGTCCGTGTCACTTCCTGGCATCAAGCTTCTGGACCCCCAGGACCTCTAGCTGCAATTCTAAGGCTTCATAACAGCTCACTGGCTCTCACTTGGGCAGGGTAGTCTCTGGCATCTCACTTGGGCACAGTGATCTAGCCGCGTGTACCCTCAACCCTCATTTTTGATCAGAACAGGGACTCCAACATATACAGAGGGTGCCAGTCAAGCCCTATTCCATTGAACACCAGGAACCACGCTGGTCCTTACACCAGGCCCAGGCTCAGCGACACAGTGTCCATGCCCGCTGCTCACCCTTGCTGCCTGGATCCTGCTGCCCAGTGAAAGGGTCATCCAGCCCATCCTGAAGCCAGGTCCAGTTAGCTCCACGCACCTGGGGCCTGTGTTCAGGTTGTTTGCCTCCCAAGCCCGTGGCTCTTTGCCTTGCACGTGATAAGCGCACTGTACAAGGGGACGTCGGCTACACTGTCAGCACATATGAAGGGTCACTGCATGTGGACATGACAAAGTCACGTTATCAAGACATGGCCAGCATCCACCAAGCCAGCTTGTGTCACAAAGCTGTGGTATTATTTGATAGCTGGATTTAAGACTCATCCTCTAATGAACCAATTTGTTGACTTATGTGGTACCCTATTTCTTGTTCCAAGATTTGAGGCTGGTAGCAAGACCTATGGAATAAACAGGATGAGGACACAGTAAATAAAACAGAAGAAAGGGAAAGTATTCCAACCTTTTAAAAAGTATTTATTTATGCATGCAAGAGCAAGGTTGCAAGCCAGTGATGTGGGAGAGGCTTCCCCAGAGACAGAGTGGGGAGCAGACCAGGCGGATCGGCTGAAATCCACTGCTGAGGGGAGCAAGCAGGTAGGTCAGGAGAGGTCTGCTGCGCCATGTGGGTCACTCCCTGCGGGGTGATTGAACTCGTGCTGCACTGGCTGTGGACAGCTTAATAGTGCTGAGACTTAACCCTGTGTGCCCCCAGGGATGCCCAGCAATTTCAGTCTCAATTTACCTTTGAGACACTGTTGCCCAGGGGTTCAGATAAAACATGCACCCAGAGTAACCCAATGCTACTCAGTTCCTTCCACTGCTCAGGGTATCTCCCTAATTGTTTCTAAACCTCACCACCATGTTGATTTTGAAGATAACTGCTGTTCAGTGAGGTCATGGTGGTTAATTTCATGTGTCAACTTGACCGAATGCACGGGCCCAGGTAACTGATGGTCATTACTTGTGGCGTATATGTGAGGAGGTCTCCAAAGACATTAGCGTCTGTCAGTAACAGGAGAAAGGCACCGACCCTAGTGGGGACCCGTGTAACACTGCCGGTCTGTGTGCAGCAAAAGGGCAGAGGGAGGAATAATCTGTCTCTGTGCTTGAACCAGGCCATCCCCCACTCTCCCAGCCCTCCCCCCACTCCCCCCACCATTGTCCCCCTCCACAACCTTCTTTACCCCCAGAGCTTCCTTCCTCTGCCAACTCAGACATCAGGGCTTCCGGTCCTTGAATCTGGGAACTGGACTGGTCATCACTTGCCTGTTGGGTCTCTAGCTGGCAGACCACAGGACTTCCAGCCTCCACAAATGGATGAGCAATATTTATTATCTCTAACAATCACTATATAATTCATAGACATTAAATCACAGATGATTACATACATAATAATTATATCCAACATATACTAATATCTTATATATGTGAGTATTGAATGGATACTTAATATAAATACATTATTTATTATAGGATATATAATACATATTATTTTGATCAATCTGTCTGTGTGTGTCTGTCTCTCTCTCTCAGTGGTTCTTATTCTCTAGAGAATCCTGACTAGCAGTTACAGTCACTGACACATAAACACTTCCTTAGGGTCACTCTGTAATGCAAGATCTTACCTACTCGGGTCTCTCTCCTCCACATGAGATGGTGGTTGTGAAATCCAGTATCGAAATGTGAGAGAATGGCAAAGAACCAGCGGTATTGACTCCCAGATTTGGGCCAATGACTGTATTTAGACATGGACACACATACATGAAATAAAGATCTGGAAAGGAGCCCTTCAGCAGAGACCTACACTCTGGCGCCCCCAGAGTTGATGTGCCCCAGAGAAAGAAGTGCTCCAGTTTCTGGACACTTTGGCAGTGTGTGAGTGGGGGGTGCAGAAAGGCACGTGCCAAAGTGCAAGTCACCTAAATGGGCCACGGAGGCCTCGCTCAGTCTCTGCGCAGCAGCTAGACTGTGAACAAGTCATTTAGCCCCCAACGCCTTGGGTGTGTCATCCGGGATGAGTCTCTTGCTTCTTCCCTGGCAGGGCTGTTGTGATAAACCACGGAGGGTGCCACGCAGTGTGGACTAGAAGTCAACTGACAGCCCCAAGTGCCATGTCCTGATAACAGTTGCCTTCCCACTGCTCCACACTCACCCTGGAGTGCGAGTCCCTGGGTGTGTCCTGGCCTGCTCAGGCTAGAAGTGGCTGGGAGATTGCAATACTCATTTTATAGATGAGGAGACCAGGTTGCCGGGAGGCCACATGACCAGTGGGGACTGGTCCCTGGTGTGTAGGAGACTTGATCTACATAGTCAGGGCTTGCTGTGGTCCACATCCAGGTGATACAGAGGCCACCACTGCTCTGGGCCAAATTAGTAAGGAAAGAATCTTTGCATACTCTGCTTTGCCCAGGTGAGTGCTGGAACCTGTGTCTAAGGAGTTAGAACAGAGGGGGCCTGCGGAAGTGATAGCAGGGGAAAGACCGAGCAGTGGGGTAAATGCCCGTGGGACGTCTGTCCAGCAGTATGGCATTGCGACTGGTACCTCCTTGCTCGCTCTCTCAGAAGTGCTCTGTGGGATGTAGGTGTGCTGTGAGGCTTCACCATAAGCTGGTAGAAGAATAAGCAAGAGGCTGAGACTGCAGAAATGGAAGATGAGAGCCTGCCTATGGGTGGTTCTTCATAGTATCACTCGGGAGCCTTTTAGTAGTCCTGTGCTTAGATCTCAACCCACACCAAAGGGTCCTAATCTCTGGACAAGGGGTTTGAATGAGAATATTTTGAATCCGGCACCAAGTGAGTCTACCACTTGGTAGCCCTGAGTGCCACGGAGCTTGGGTTGATCTATTCATTTTACCTGTGAGAAAAGGCTCCATGTGCAGGGAGAAATGCCTAGTGACGTAACGTAAATCTACAGTGCCTCAGAAGTTGGGGCTGAGGGCTTGTGCACACGTGTGTGCATGTGTGTGTGTGTGTGTGTGTGTGTGTGTGTAAAGGTACACCCTGATTTCCCATGTTGTTGCCATTTTCCATATGTGTGTGGATGTTCTGCCCCTGAGGTCCTCTATCGACTGGCCTTCGTGCTCTGGTGTCTGTCCCTTGCCTGCTTCTGTCTAGGCTTTTCCCCTTGCCCACAAGCTGGGTCACCTTCCTCCACTCTGCACTCCTAACTGGGTCTCCAAGCCAGTGGCTTACGATGCATTGTTCTTGTCAATCCTCATATTTATGGTGAGCCCATCAAGGGCAGAAAGGATGTCTCTTTTAGCAACTTGTTTCCAGAGCTTGACACATGGGCTCAATTAATAGCTAATGAATAAATGCGGGCCAGTTGCTTTACATACATAAAAGTGATTTGTATATGCATATACATATCTGCATGAGTGTATATCACTTGTGTAGGGCTTAGTTAAAAGTTGGTCATTTGGAATGTACATATGATTAAATGTAAATTAGATAATTTGACACAATTTATTGAGCACCTATTACACCGAAGCACTGTGTAAAAATGGGGTCCGCGATGCCTAGGAAGCAGTGCCACCTCACGGGGCACACAGGCTGGGATCGGGTTTACTGAGCTGCTACCACGGAGCATTCTCAGAATGCGCCGCTGTAGTGACAGACAACAGCCACACTCTGAGGAGTGGAAATGAGCTGGAATCTGTACCCAGAGGCTCTGAAGCTTTTTTTTTTTTTTTTCCAGGGGTCTCTTGAGACCTGGATTAAACAACCAAGAGGATTCTTCCCAGGAAGGGGTACAAGGCACATCATAGCTGGCTACACAGGGGTTACCCCCACACCTGCCAGCACCCACTGCTGCAGGACTCTGTGCTTGGCCCTCTGAGTGGCTGAGGCCACCCTGCCTTTGGGGTTTCTGTGCCAGGGGCTTTCCCACCCTTACAGATGCAACTCCTTTCGCCCCGATCTTCAAGGGTGGGGGAGAACCAGAGGGAGGTGCATGGGCAGAGCGTTTGCACGCAAACGAGCTTGCTCTCCCTTGGCTGTGGGCTGGCGTGGCCTGGAGAAGAAAGCCCTGAACACTGACTGCAAGGCCAGAGTTCAGCTACCAACCAGCCACCAGAAACAGTTTTTCTGTCCCTATGGCATGGAGCATAACGACTTCCTGACTAGGGTTCTGCCTGGCTTTCTGGAGAGTGCACATGTGGAATTCATTTCTCCTTCAATACCACTCATGACACCCTTTGGTGAAGTTACTCACAGGGCACTTCTATCTAACTCCTTTACCCCTGGGAAGGGCTTATAGGGTTTTCAACCTTTGGGGTCTCACTTTAACTGTTAAAAATCATTAGGACCTGACTAACCTTGTTCAAATGGGCTGACTTTGTCAGTGTTTACCATATTAGAAATTCAAAAAAATGCTTAGAATACCTATGTGTTAATCCATTAAAAGGTCAATAACAAAATTGCAAATAAGATGCAATAAAAATAATGAGGGCATTGTAAATTCCTATCACTGAGTTGAATGCTAGCAGTTTAAATTTTTGTAAATTTCTTTAAAAGTCTGAAGTCTTGAAGATGGCTGTATTCTCACATTTGCTTCCAAATGTAATAAGTTGCTACAGTTTCTTCTTAATTTGAAGAACGGAATGAAGAAAATTCAGACCTACATATTTGAGTCATTCAAAGAGAGAGAAGAATTCTAATAGCTTTTCAGGTCATTTGGGATAGTCTTCTTTGCTGCTACACCAAAACTCAACAAGTGGCTGTTCCTCAAAAGTTGATTGCAATATAAGATCTGAAGCCAAATCTACAAGCTTTCTGTGCCTTATTAAAATATGAAGCCAAATCTACAAGCTTTCTGTGCCTTATTATGTTAAAATCTGTAGGTCTCACCTAAACTTCAAATGGATGGAATAATAGTCTCATATATAACTTGGGATCTCTGTATTTGTTTTCTGGAAACCACCACTTGTCTGAATTACACAGCTCTCCCAGGCACTGACACATTTTTTCATGCATAGCTGAGCGGTCCCTTCCTAATGTCACCACTGATCTCATTAGCGATGTCTTCCCTATGAAGTACATGTGAGCTGAAGCAAGTTTCCCAAAGTTCTAATTTGAACTTGAAGGCTCTAACATTATCATTGGCAACAGATACAATTAGTTGTATTTGCATTTCAAGCTCATTATTTATTTATTTATTTATTTTTTTTTTTAAAGATTTATTTATTTCTGCATACAGAACTGGGGTATAGGCCAGAGGTGCAGGGGCGGTGAGAGACTTCACCAGAGACAGAGTGGGGAGTAGAACAGGCCGACTGACAAAGTACACTGCTGAGGGGAGCAGCGGGCGGGCCAGGAGAGGTCTGCCACGCCATGTGGTCACCTCCGGGGCAGGCGGGAATCGAACTCATGCTGAAGCGGCTTTAGCTTCTCAGTGCTGCGCTTTAACCCACTGCGCCACCAGGGAGGGCCCTCATTTTTTATTTTTTAAAAAAGTGTGCCAAACCCTCAAATCTGAGCAATCATAGATTTAAGTTGCTACCTCTGGTACAACCAGCATTCCATGGAGATAGTCCTCCTCCTGCGGCCACCGTGCCTCCCTAGGGACCGCCCTCAGTGGGCAGCAGGACAGCGTCATGCATTCTCCCTGTTCATGAGTCAGAATAGCTTGAAGACTCAGAGTAGGGAGCGTCACGGCACCTGGAACATCCACTTTCTCGTCCCCAGAAGCTGTGCATGTTACTTTACATGGCACAAGGAGATTTGCAGAGGTGATTAAGTGAGAGGGGGCAATTATCCTGGATTATCTGGGAGGGCCACCTCTAAATACATCAGCGTTATAAATGGAGAACATTCCTGGCTACATCCAGGGAGGGAGATGTGGCCGTGAGAGCGAGCAAGATGCATTGTGCTTGATTTCCAGCATGGGTGAAGCACCCTGAGCCGGGGAGAGCAGGCCACCTGGGAAGTGAGAAGGCTGGAATGGATTGTCTCCTGGGGTGGGGAGGAGGGCAGGGACCCCAGCTGTGACCACAGAGTGTGGCACAAAGTCACAGAGTGAGACCCACGTTGGATTCCTACCTGCAGAATTATCAGATTAATCCTTTTGTGCTGTTTTGGAGGGGAGGGTGGGTAGGCAGATAATGGGGTCTGTCTCCCAGTCAAGGCATCACAGCATGAATAAGTTGTTTCAGGAAGGCCATGGAGGGACTGATGGCCCAGCTCCTTGGTGCCCTGGCTCGGCCGAGGTGCAAGAGTTTCACCTCCACTGTTCTGAGTCATTGCTGCTACATGCCAGTAAAGCAGAAAAACAAAGAACACCTTAGTATTGTTATAAAAGAAGGTTTGACATCCAACCCCCACCACCTAGGCACTCAGGACCCCCGGTGTGCAGGCCACACATTAAATCACTGATTTTTGTTGTAGAATCACTTTTCAAAACATCTTATGAGTTATTATCTGTACCTACACTGTTTCAATTGATGAACAATCACAAGAATTATATTAGAGAGTTGCTGCTTTCAACAAGCAAGGTGAGGTGGAGTCTTTGGGGTCTTGGCTTTCTGTTTTGAGAATCCCATCATAATTTACAGATAAGTGTAAAATCGCATGGCTGGGAACAGTGCGATTGTGGATTTTAACACACCAATAACCTTTCAGTGATTTAATTTTGGCTTTTCTGTATCCATTACAACCTAGCATTTACCTATTCAAGTAAAATGAAGACGTAAATACATACATCTTTCCATTTTGATCCATATCTTCATCCATTTCAATTAAGTTATTCACTGGTTTTCTCTCTCAGAGGATAAAATCAATGAAATGAATGAAGTTCCCCCATGTGGGCAAACTTCTTTGGGGAAAGAAATTCAAACTATCCAAACTGGAACATGTGGAGCTAAAAATGTAGGCTGTGGGTTTTCAGAAGCTGAAGGAGTGCATTTAAAATGTTTTTAAGTGCTCTCATTAAAAGACATGTTCTCTTTGATTGATTGGTTTTCAAAAAAAAAAAAAAAAGGCTGCAGTGAGAGAATTCAGCAATAGTTGAAAGATAAATACCACAGGCTTGGCCGGACCAAGGCGAAAACCCACCATGTGAGGAGACCGCAGGGCAGGTGGGTCTCCCCACCCCAGCACCCCAACACTCAGCCAGACTGAGCAAACAGGTTTTCCACGGGTGATTTCCAAAGCAAGGACTGTGGGATCTCATTGGAGACCAAACACAGGTGATTGACTTTGAGATTCACATTTAGAGAATCCTAGCTTGGGTTCACCTTCCAAATCTCTAGAAAACACCACTCCACCATATTGTTTTAGAACAGTCCTGCTCTCCTGGAAGAGGGTAGCTTGTGAAAATAGGGAGCCCTTTGCTACCCAAGGAGTCTGGCATTTTACACGCTTGTAGGTACGGCGATATCAGGCAAGGCCAGAGAGAAGTCTCCTGTCTTCTCAGTGGAGGGTAGGCCAGTTGGGGTCCCCAAGGAGAAATCCCAGCAGAAGGAGACAGGAGACACCCCGCTAAGTGATGTGGAGGAAAAGGTGGGCAGAGAATACGGTGCAGCCCCGTTGAGGGGCTTGGCAGGGGGACGTGTTTATGAGATTTCCTTGAGTTTGCAGCCAAGTCTACAGCTCTCATTAACGCCTTGGGCGCAAATGGATTCCTGCTGGGGGAGGGGGTGGGTGGATGGCGAAGTCCTGCTTCAAAACCAGCGAGCTCAGCCCCACTCAGCTGAAACCTGAAAGGCAAAGCAGGGCGGCCTTGGGCAGCCCCCGTGAGAAGACCAGTAGACCTAGGTGCGTATTCCTGGCGTCTGAATTGCAATCAGTGAAACTTTCCCCTTCAAACTCAGGGAGGGCACTGCACTTCTCGTGATTAGTGGCAACAACTGGGGCAGAAGTGTCGTGCGCTAGTGGTGGACAGAGCCAAGAAACAGGTCAGATCTAGTGGTCAGACACCTGGAGGCCTTGAGCCCTGACCCCACCGGCGGGAAGAACAGACCAGAACCTCCCATTTTCCTGGTGTATAAATAAAAGCACAAGAATAATGATCCCAGTTCATGGGGCTCATTATCCACAGACCCTCTTTCAGACCCATTACCATCCATTTCTCTCACAGCAATTCTGTTTTACAGGTGAAGAAAATGCAAAGGCAAGATTAAGTAATTTGCTTAAGATCTCAAGGCCAGTAATTGCTTCTAATAAATGTTTCTCCTACAATTTCCTGACAATGTCACTAGAACCCTCCTATTGGGGAACTCCACAGCACAGGGGTGGCAGGCCCCAGGTGAGTGGTGGGACCCTCACTGTTCAGACCCCAGATGGCCTCAGTTTACCCCAGCGCCCTCCCCAGTATCCGCTTGCCCCATGACCCCACCCCCTCCACCCCATAGCAGGGAAGGCACGTTGTTTAGAGGGGGCTTCTGAAGAGAAGGAAGGCAGGGGAAAGTAATCCAGGACATTCAGGGTCGTTTCTGGGGACCACAGAATTTGCCTGCTGTCCCCTCTGCGGAATGTGGCTGAGTTCTCGAGGCAGGGCAGCGGGGCCAGCCCGGCACTTCCGCTCTGAAAACCCCAGCTATAAAGGCACAAACATCCCCGCTGGGCTTTTTTATCCGAACTGGGGGGGGGGGGAGAAGACTTTTTTTCCAGGGCTCAGTCGAATATTCGATATGCACAGAAGCCTTCAGCGTGTGGATGACCTCTTCACACCCCAATGGCGGCCACAGAGGCCAGGCTGCGGGTCCCCCAACTCCACCAGGCTGTGGGTCCCCAACTCCGCCAGGCTGCGGGTCCCCCAACTCCGCCAGGCTATGGTCCCCCAAATCTGCCAGAGATGCAGGGCTCCCGCCTTTGTCCTCATGCCCCAATTGCTTCCACTCAGCCTTATCTTCCCTACCTTGTTCTTTGTTTTACATTTATTTTATTTATGTGCACAAGAGCTGGGGTGCAGGCCAGAGGGGCAGGGGTAGGGGATGGTGAGAGGACTCACCAGAGTCAGAGGGGGAGCAGAACAGGCGGACCCACTGACACCCACTGCTGAGGGGAGCAGCAGGAGACAGGAGAGGTCTGCCGCACCCTGTGGGTCACTGCCCTGGCTGGGGATCGAACTCAGGCCTCAGTGGCTGCGAAAGCCTCATAGTGCTGAGACATGCCTGCGCCACCAAGGAGCCCTGCCCTGTGTTACAGCCCTGCCCTTTACAGGACACGCTCCGCGTCCACCTGATACCTCCCCAGGACTGTCCCTAGCTAAGCCCTGCCTTCTCCTTGCCTGATGCCACACCAGCCGCGCCCTCTGGCACGCAGGCTTCAGTCCACCTGCCGGGGCCGGAGGGAGGAGTACAATGTACGAAAAGTGGGCAAGAGCTCGGCTCACCTCCCCTCCACTGCTGGGCCCTTTGTTTCTCGAACCGTTGCTAACACACCCCAAGCCACGGAGTTTGAATAAATGAGTGGAAGAAAGTGCTGGGGTGGAGTGCGCCTAGCAGAAGCTGAAACAAAAGAAAAGTTCGTGAGCAGCCCCTCAGTACAGTCCTGGGTTGACAAGTCGGTAACAGCGTGAAAACAAATTAAGCCAGAGAAAGACCTCCCCGGAGACGCTTCATTACCTTCCCCATCTAGGTGTGGATGCCATTAAGGCAAATTATTGCCTCTCAAATATTTTTAGCTCGATGCCCATTTCCGTCTGCATTTGCCTTAGAGGTGCATGTTTTCAACTAAGTAATAGGACATACAAATTAAATGCAATTTCAAATTTAAGCCTGTACAAGTGTCACTTACCACGTCCCCCCTGATCGTCCCAGGGGGCTGCCCACAGCGTTGCTGGAAAGTGCATCGCTGTACCTGTCCCATTATTTAGTCCAAGAGATTCTTATTAAAATAAAAGCTGGCGATAAGGTTAATATTTTATAGACTGCACAGCCACAGCAAATGCTTAGGTCCGAACAAATAGCTGTATTTCTCATCCAGTCCTGGGCTTCAGTGTTATGTTTTATTTTATCACGAGCCCGCTGACATGTCCATATAAACACCTTTCATTTGCAGATGAGATGGCCCACACGGAGGCATTCAAAACCTGACAGAGTTCTCAAGAAAGGTGGTCAGACTTAGGGGAGCCTGCTCCCCACTCTGTCCCACCTGTTGAATTCCATGGGGTGTCCATGGGGCGG
>NW_004567114.1:3653738-3694757 GCF_000260355.1 Condylura cristata
GCGTGCTTCTTCTTGGTACTGATGGGATTTGGAGTTCCAGCATCTGGCGTAGGGGCGGAGTCCGTGACACCTGTACCTGTTACACCATTACTGCTTAAAAAGGGATGTGGCTTCGATATTTTATTAGTATTGTAATTGTCATTCATTTCCAACAGCATCTCCAAGGCACCTGCCACCTGTCAAACAACACTGCAGTTGCTGTAAGATACACACTCTGACCCCTCACTCAGGATTCACTAGGCAGAGGAGGTAAAGGTTAAATTTGTGGGTTCCAGCATGAGGGACTAGAAGTCCTATCAAGTCACCTTTTTGTTTTTCAAGCTTTTGGTCCTTGTTGTGTGTATCTGGATGTTGGAAGGTCAGTTCATCACGATGGGGCACCAGTGGTAACACCTCAGAGCTCAGGAGACAGCGTGAGGGTCCAACGAGAACTTGGAGACCTAAGGGCTGAGTGCTGATTCCAGTACACAAATAAAACAGACACCGACTTAAAAGCAGACACTTGCAGAAGAACATCTTTGCCCTAATCCTTGCCCAAAATATGACCTTGAGCTTTGGGGGACACTTGAAGCCAGTGGGCGAACTTTCCAGAGTAGTGTGAAAACAGCTCATTTGCATCCAGGCACAGATGCTGCTGCTGCTTGTTTAGGCTTCACCAAAGCATCACAGATGGGGCGCTGGCCTCTGGGAAAAAGGGAACCTGGTGACATGCACCCCTTACCTGGGGCCCACGGGGTCTGGCATGGGGCTGGGGGAGATTTCAAGGACAAGGTGCCAGAAGGGGAGGGGGAGCTGAGTTCAAAATCTTGAACTTGAACCTAATCATAATAAGGAAATTGAGAGACATGGCATCAGCAGGAAGCTGGAAGTGACCTAAACTCTTGAATCGGGGTCTAGTCTCCAAGATGTGTGGAGAGTCTGCTGGACAAGACAGTTGTGCTTTCTGCCTCCTTCTGGAAGGGCTGGAGATCAGGAGGGGGGCACCCAGGATCACTAGAATCTCAGTTCTCAAAAAACAAGCTCCCAGCCCCCAGAGGAGTGCTGAAGATTCACCAGATTCATGAGAAATTCTAGAGCTAAGTCTGTAGCCTCCTGAAGCTGGCTCGGCGCCTCATCAGGGGGGCCAATGGGATCCACCTGCCTCCAACAGAAAGCACCATCTGTGTCTGCAGAGAGCTCCTGTTCTGACCAGCGCCCTCCAGGGGTCATGCGCTGACCTCTGCCCTGCACTGGTAGTCCTGGAGGCTGGAGGGTTGGATGAGCAGAGGAGACAACCATGGCCTTAACTTCCTGCACTCCAAATGGACCGCGTTAGCCATTAGCTATGAGCCCCAAGTGATCAAGGATGCCAAAGAGCTGCTTGAAGACACAGTGGCAGTGGTGGCTTAGATCCTTGCTAGCCGAGTGTGCTTCCACGCCATGACGCCCCAGTAACCCAGCCATCTCATGGGCCAGTGCAAAATCTAGAACTCATTCCACAGCTTTCCCACACGCCTTGTCCACGGCTGGCAGTTTCACACATCACAAAGTATTCTGAGTGTGTCTCTCTGCCCATTCCAACACCATGGCTGACCAGGCCGCCCTTGTGGACAGGCTACCCTTGACAAGTGCGTGGATTTGCCATGTGTGGAGTCCGTCTGACGGGGACACCGGGCATGATGTGTTCACTGTAAAGACTGCTCAGCTGAAAGGAAAGGTGAGGCGGAGAAACAGCCTCAAGACGAGGGATGGCCACTGCTCCCCGGAGCCACAGCCCCCACCTGCCCACTCCAGTGTGGGGCAGCTCTGTCACGACACCCTCCACATCTGCTTCCTGCTGGGCTGGGCGTCCGCAGGGTCCACAGTCACGCAGCGCTCATCTCGGTGGTCCTCAGATGCTGTAGAGGGCTTGGCCTGCTGTGAACAGGCAGCAACACGTTGTCCACCGACGGATGGCTAACAGAAGTCAACCCAAAGAGTGTGAAGGTGTGCTGGGGTACTCGCGGTCATTTTTGGAGGGCACTTTTGATTTTAGAGAGAGGTTACAAATTGCAAGGTTGTGTGGATGGGCCTTCCCACTGAGTTTGTAAACTCTTAGCTCCAATCAACAAAATCTCATAGATGGATTCCAGCTTTCACACCCCCAATAAGCATACAGAGGCCATGAAATTAGCATAGTTAAAGATATCTACTCCCCAGGGTGTGTGTGTGTGTGTGTGTTTGTGTGCATGTAAGTGTGCGTGTGCCCATGTGCTTGCATAACTGTCATTTTCTTACACATTCTGAACTATGGTCTTTGCCGCCAACTTCTCTCCTGCAGTCCCTGTCCTTGAAATAGTCACAGCCAAGGCACTTGATAAAGCCAAATGCTTCACTGATCTGAAGAAAAGGCGCTGGGAGGACAGACCGCCTGGCGGTCAGGGAGCGGGTCCGCAGAGGGCAGTCTCAGCCTCCCTCTGCTTCCTCTTTTTTTCTTTTGGCTGAGGGAACTGAGGGATATGCATTGGTTAGAGAGAAGTTATTTCTTGGAGAATTTTCCTTTTTCTTATTTTCCCTTTCCCAGGGACCAGGGTCAGGAAGAATCCACCCCAAGGGTAGTTGGAGGGAAGAAAAATAACAAGGCTCAGGCGTGTCTGGGGACGACGCCAGGGCTCACATCCTCTGTAATCAGGAGTGCAGAGCTCCACTGTCTTGGTGATTTACATCACACCAGCCTGACACCTTCCCTTCAGTTATCCATCACCACGCAGTGAGGGTTCCTTCTGGATCACGCTCGTTTGCTTGCTTGCTGCGCCCTCGGTCTCTGCCGACCCGGTGTTCGGCCTCTCCCCTCTCCTCCTGCCCTCTGGCCTGTTCGTGCCTCTCCTCGCCCCATCTGCGCTAAGCTTGATTGGGCCAAGCAAAAGAAGAAGTGTAAAAAGATGAATTTCACAGCATTTCTGTCCTTCTTGTTCAGCAAACAGACATTTGGTAAATGATGAAGTGTTAAACCAGTGAAGATGGGGAAGAGGCAGGGCGCTCTCTTTTATATAATAAATAGTAGCATTGGGTTGGGGGGAGGGAGTCACTTTAATAAATTCATACGCGAACACCCTGGGGGAAACGAGGTCTTCAGTTTCTACAATGTTGTGAACATAAATCAATTTATATTTTGCATTGAACATAAATTTGCAAATAGAGAAAAATTGGACACTGAGTATTCAATGCATCTTTCAGTATAATCCAAAGAGTGCATAAATAAATAAATCAGAGCCTCGTGAGCTCCTAGGAATGTAATCAAAGCAATGTGCTAATAATTTCCTGAGAATGTTTCAATGGGTTGTATTCATATGGTTAGGCCATAAGAAAATGGAAAAATGATAGGAGAATCAATAGTATTTTCCCCTCAGATGACATTTTAGGAAAAAAATAAATGGTTGGGAAATTGCATAAAATATATAGAAAACCTGTTGCACAAGAGACATGCTTCAGGGTCGTATTAACAAACAATAAAATTGATCATGAAGCTTCTCACAGAGGCAGGAGCATGGCAAGGTCACTAGGGCTGGATGCTATGAAAAGCAGTTTATTAGAATCCAAGTTTTAAAGATGACAATTATTTAATTGAATTGTCTCTAATGGTTTTTCATAAACTTTATTCCTTCTTTTTTCTTAATGCTTATTCCACCCCCATTACTCCCTTACTTTTTCCTCCTTTGTTTTAGTCTAGAATAGACATTTCAGGCAAATGGGGCCCACAGATAAACAGTACAAGCTTTCAACAATCGTTCCAGGAAGGCAGGCCCAAGAACTGCTGATGCTTAGATACACACACATGACGAACTGCAGGGCGGTCGCTGAGTTCTATTTATTCTGATGGCACGCTCTCTCCAGGCGCTTCTCTCTGTGCCATTAAATTTTCACCAGACACTTCTGGAATCTTCTAGAATCTTCTCTGTTGATGGCGTGACTCCCTCAAAGAAGCCTGATAGCTTCATCTTTATGTAAAAACATAAATCATGAACTGAGGTCTTATTCTGGGTTTCTTCAGGACTCAGAACCACAAGTGCTAAGAATCTCATTTCCAGTCACTTCCATTTTCATGATTCTACAAGGATCTGTCTGGGAGCTTCGCCATGTTGGGGACTGAATGTACCCTTGGTGTACTCTCAGCACCTAGAATAGGTTAGGACTAACCTCACTGACAGTCAGCAGACCTTTGCTGGCTTGAGTCCCAGCCTAGGCCTGAGGCCTGCTGCCCACAGGCCTCAGTGACTGGCCAGCCATCCTGCAGGGACACCAGTGGCCCGCAGTGGCTGTCTAAGGCTCTGTGCCCCTCTGAGAGAGCCTCCTCCTCTCCTCTTTGCTGTAACAATGAGAAAGGACCCAACCAGTTTGGGGCGTCACAGTCCACTCAGCCACTGCTCCTGTGAGGGGCAAGTCAGGGTCAGAGGTGAGAGCTGGAGCCAGTTCCTGCTTCCAGCTCAGCGGCTCACGTCTCAGGCCAGCACCCTCCGCGCAGGTGTGTCTCGGCCACTTAGCACCTCCTCACTGAGCAGAGCCGCTGCCTGGAGATATTCAGGCTGTGGACCGGCACAGGCTCTTGGTCCTCATCATGGAGCGCAGTGCCCAGCACAGAGCCACTGTGCTGGGGGTCACTAACATGACCTGTGAGGTCAGTGGGTAAGTGAGCAGAGGCGTGGAATGTGTTACTATTCCAATGATGACCTCATTGATGGATTCGCTATGGACAGGACTCCTGAAAGTCCCCTCGGGGCCACAGCAGGACTCCCCAAAGAAGGGGGCTATCTATACTCTTTTTTCCTATTTTATATATTTATATATTTTTTACATCATCAGTTGGAATCCCCATGGACTTCCCACCACCAATTCACCCCTGTGCCATCACCATCGAGCCATGTGCATTTCACGCCCCAGGTTTGACCCTGTTCCCCTCTCTTCCTCTGTAGAATGTCTCTGGTTACTGTAAACTGTAAATTGATGTTCATTTTTAATTTATTACAATTACTATATATATATATCCCCCCACCCCGATCCCTTATACTCCTGCTATGAGTGAAACCTCTAGTATTTTTCTTTTCTCTCTAGCTTATTTCACTAAAAGACATGCATGCTCTTAAGCCGGCCCTCTCAGGGGGCAGGGCTTCACATTTTGCCTGCACACCCAGATGAAAGACATCTCAACACTACACACTTTGGAACACAGTGAGGGAAACACATGAGCGAGAAAGGCCAGAAGAGCTACCGCCTGGCTGAAGGAAGCTTTCCCTGGAAGCCTGCGTGCCGTTTATGCACACAGATGCTTCGTCCTTGCTCTAGAAATGTCTGATGCCAATTTACACACTCGGGCTATGTCTTACCCAGCTTCCAGGCCCCTTCTTCGTCTCCCCGTCCACCTGGATCGACTTGTATGCACATGCCTGTTTACTTTCATTTATTCATTCAGCAAACACTTCTAGAACCCACTCGGTCTCAGTGATTTTGCGCCATGTGTGACCCTGGAAGCTGACTGTCGCCCACTGCCAGAGGGGATGCAAGAGGAACGGAGACAGGTGTCCTGGCACTCTTTGTTCATCACCTCGTCCCACCAGCATCAGCTCTGTGGCTGGCCCGGTAGGAAGACTTCGCTGCCGGAACTCAGGAATGAATGATCCGGACGCTGTGCTAGACACTAGGGATGCAAGGATGATTCAGAAATGGCCCATGCTTTACGCAAAGCTCCACTCTCTCTGAAGCTGTCTCTCTGCCCACTGCAGCTCACCAGCATCGTTGAGCGCCAGAAAGCTGTGACTGCGGGCAAAGGCTTTCCCCAGCGCTCGTTGGTCTCGGGGAGTCAGGGCTCATTGCAGACCAGCTCTCAATTCCCGACAGCCCCTGTCTTGGGACACTGCCCCACTAGCACCCTGTATGTGCCGGCAAACTGAAACTTTGAGTCAAATCGAGCCTTTGGGTCTGTCTCAGGAAGCCCAGAGCTGACCGCAGCATGGTTGACCGAAGACAGCAACAAGGGGCATTAGGCTAGTGCTTGCTCTTGCTGTTAGTGTTTTCCACGCCAGGTGAGGGCTACGTCCCATGTCCTCCTCGCACAGGGTCAGACACTGGCCAGCGTCGAGACCGGCTTGCCGTCGTGACTCAGTGGAGCTGGCTGACCCAGGTTCCAGGACCAGATGGGCCCACATGCCACGAGTGACGTGAACCCCGAGAAGGCGTGGCCCTCCACACCCACGTGGACAGGGCATCACCCCAACCACCCTGAGTCCCATCACCCCCCATGGAGATGGACCCAAGGCTCTGCTTATCTCAACAACCATCTAGGGGGCATTTTATAAACACCCTCATTTTCACCATAGTCTGGCATTTGCTAGAAAACTCTAAGCTTGCTGCCGGAATGTTCATGATCTACTTGTGCCCTGAATATACTTTTTTTTTTTTTTTAATAAATCGATGAAGCTGGACTGAATGCACCTGGAATTTACATGCAGAAAGGAATTCTCAGAGCAGACAATGAATACCCTGCTTCTGCCCGTGATGCTGTGCTGGGTCCTACAAGATTTGATCAAACCCCATCACCAGCAATGTCCTGCACTTCCCCCCAAAAGCAAACGGAACGAAGAAAGGGAAGCCAGGGATCCTCAGGGCATTTGGGGATAGGTGCCTTCTCTCCCCACGCGCTTGAGTTTGGGTGCTGTTTTCCAAACCTGTCCTCTGCAAATCCAGATGAAGTGGGGGCCCTCGCTGTCCACAGCAGAGTTTCCTTCTTTTATTACATCTAATGTTATGAAGTTACTTTATTAAGATTGGGGTTTATGCTATAAATTGAATTAAGGCACCCATATGTACCGTTCATTTTGTCTTTTAGCGACACCTCACCCTTACTTTCTCTTCTGATAAAGAAAACCATTAGCTCCTGCCAGAACCGCAAGGAAGGAGATCATTTTTATTGAAATAAGAAGGAAATGATGGTGTCAGGCACTGAGTCCGAGAGATAAAATATTACATCTAATAAACATGCTACATATGGGATTCGACAAGGGGTCCTTGAATTACGGGACAGCAGAAGCTTCAGAAAAACAATAACATTAATATTGAAAAATAATGACTCACACTTGCGTCCTGGGGAAACCTGCATTTTAATAAACAGGAAGGAAATTCAGGAATCTCTGAGAACCTAGCTTAATGACACCAGCCTTACTAGTCAAAGGGAAGCCGGTGGGATGGCAGGCACCCACATCAAGGCACCACCGACCCCGAGACAGGCACCCATGCAGAAACGCTTTGTTGAGAGGTCGATGGTATTTGAAATACTGCAGCGAAGCAAGTTCAGGCACACACAGGAGTCTGAGTTATGACGGGCAAGGCATTTCAGATGGACAGCTCCTGTCACGGCTGACCGGTGGGCTGGCTGGTGAGTTCTGGGTCTCCTCTCTGCCACAGAGGGTCGTGGTCGGCAGGTGGTTCGGCTTTGGGACTGGGCTGAGGTGGGCTGCAGGCAGTGGCGGGATGCTGGCATACTCTGCCGTTGCCATCACTGGTCCAAAGCACAAGTGCTTATCTTTTTCTGGGGGACACCAGAAATGGCTGCGGCGTGGCCCAGGTGGGCTGGGGCTCCCGACAGCTTGTGGGGACTGCTGTCCAGAGCAGCCCTTCACGACTACAAAGATCGCCTGGCCCCAAACATGAGGAGTGGCACGGCTGACACCAGCCCCTGCTCCATTTCCCAGTCTGAAGAATCCAACTTGCCAGGCGACCCCCATCCAGGGCTTGGGAGCCCTCAGCCTCTGGAGCTTCTTTTCTTCATACCCAGTCCCCAGGTCCAGAGGGTACCCCAAGACCATAGTCATTTCCTCTCATATCGTTCTTCATGGGACGGTTGGTAGTTTTGGACTGGTGATACTATTGGTCACAATGCCTAAGATGGCGGTTATCAATGAACAGTATCCCCAACCCCAGTGCTTCCTCAGAGGATCTCAGATTCAGATGATAGATCTGGACATGGCTTCACCATTCCCAAAGAAGAGATGGAGATAGGCACAGAGCCAGCGCTTAAAATTCACTCGCTGGGATCCCTGCCATTCCAACCGTCCCAGAGCGCACCATTTTTGGGTGTGCTCAGGCTTCCTTCACCTCAATACCAAGAACTTGGGTATACCATGCTTTGTTGGGGGATGGTGGATTGACCCCTTCATTGTTGGATGTTCCCCAGTCTCTATTCAGCCAGCAACATCTCCGGCCCCAGCTGAACCAAACACATCTCTTGATGTGGTGGTTTATACCCTGTTGCCTCAGTTGCGTGTCCTTAGTCATGACAGTATTGTTTCAGGGTTCCAGCACTGGACACTAGAGACACTACATGGGTACTAAGTGGTTAACTATCATTATAAAATTAGAAGACAAAAAACCAGCTCCTTGCATTCTTGCTCTTTCCCTGTCATGCCGAAAGCTGTGACTCATCTGAGACATGCATGGACTTGAAGGCCTTTGCCACTGATAAGTTGTTTCCAAGAAAACACAGTGGGAAAACCCCGTGCGTGTCCATTTAGCCTCTGCTCCAGCTGGCCTGAAGTCCCACCTCTGTCTGTCTCCTGGGCACAGAAGCTGGTAGTCAGACACCTGCTCTTCCTGTGTCCCCACTGTGTGGCCAGCCTGGGTTTGCCATTGGGTGAGTAGAGGACTCTAGGCTAAGTGAATTAACTGTGCTCTGCACTACAAGCCTCTGTGGCCCTCACCTGCTGGCCTTAGTCCACCTCACTCTCTTCCTTGAGAGAGCACATGACACCAGGACAGACTCCAAAGGACACTCAGAATTTCTGCCTCTCACCCTCTTACCTGTGCACTGTCCACACTCTGGGGAGAGGGAAATTCCTTGGGAGTTGGCCGTCAACTCCTTGATGGTTCACAAGTGCATCTCTGTTCAAGAACAGGCTCAGGAGCTCCCCAGGGAAAAAAGTAGGGGAACAGGGCTGTGGCCTCCTGGGGTAGACAGACCCAAGATATTTGTGTGCTTCCCAGTGAAGTGGAAGCCTTTGTAAGGCAGTGCTTGGCCCTCTCCTTCTTTGCCCACCCTCACCCCTGCGCCCTGCCAGGGAGTCACCAACCAAGGTTCCCTCCAGCTGGTCTGGGTCCGAGATCTCTGTGGTCCCACTGAGCATGGTGGAGCTTATCAGTCCATGCCTCAGGTGCTCTGTAAGAATCCAAAGGTCGCCTTGACATCACAGGTCCGAGTTTCTTGGGGAAGGACAAGCCTTAGTCTGTTTGGGCTCTTGATAGTGCCTTGTGAACCCTAGAAACTTGTTCCTCCCAGCCTGGGGTGACCACATCTGTGTGCAGACCCTCTCATGGCCAAAAGGGAAACCCGGGGTGGAACACTCAGCCCTCTCAGAGGGCTCGGCCCAGAACTTAATCTCCCTAGACTCTACCTCCAGTCACATGGCGGGGTAGAGTTCAACCTAGGGACTTGGGGTACACATTCAGTCCAATGCCAGAAGATCCTGGGTGAACTCTCCCAATCATCTTTTTAGATAATTTCAAAAATAGCCTGTGCTCTTATTGTGTGATAAGGGCAGGGACAGAAAGAAATAGGGTCACGCCGGCCAGCTACCACTGTGACTGCAAAGACTTGTTCTGGCTGCCCACTCTGGCTGCCACAGAGTGTGGGCAGCAGGTGGAGCAGCTGCAGGGAGCACATGGGGCACGAACGTGGCACTGGACCAGTCGGGGGGGGGTCAGAGAATGGGATCTGACACTGTGTAGGGGAAAAACATAGAGGTCTTGAGGTGAGCAAGATTTACCTGGGGGGACGGGGCAGAGACGGGGTGAAAGAGCACTCTAAGGAGAGGTGTTAACGTTGAGGTCTGGCTGGTGCCTGGGACCTGCAGTACATTTCAAATGGTAACTGTGAAGGGGAGGGCAGGAGCCAGACGGGAGTCACCTCCCCAAAGCCCAGACTTGACCAGAGCGTGACAGGAAGCCACTGAAAGGATAAACTAGAAGGGACAGGGCGATCGTGGGCAGTAGGGGTTAGCTGACATTCACTTAACCTGTACAGTTTTTAAGTGAGTGAGCACTTTGATCAGTTCTGACATCTCCAGGCAGCCTGCAGTTGAGATAACCGACAGGCCCACGAGTCGCCAGCATTTCACAGAGTGACAGTGCACTGACTAATGCACAGATTACGCCTTTGCTCTCACTCTCATTCCTCTGGAAGAACGCCGCCGCCATGTTGTGAGGACACTCAAGCAGCCATGAGAAGCGGACACCAGCCTGGAGAGGATGGAGAGGTGCCCACCATGGTGGCCGTGCCCACCTGAGTGAGCACTGAGTGGACCACCCTCCGTGGAGCCGCCAGAGGCCATGGACTCTAAGGCCACCTCCTGAGAGCCTCTGACTGTGAACCTGGCACGCCCAGACCCCCGGTCCTCAGAAACCATGCGCCAAGAAATGATGCAGAAGCTGCTAAATTCCGGCACGCTGGCCTGTGTGTCCCTGTGGGATGGCCGCCTCCTCCCCTGCACCCGGCGGCCCGCACAGACAGCAGGCACTGAGGTCACCCACGCTCCCTGAGGCGTGCTCCAGGCACCCTGCGCCTTGTTTCTTTGTGCTTTGTTTTGGAAAGTGTCTGTTCCATAGGCTTCGCGCTCAGCGAATTCCCCATCTGCCGTGTCTCAGCTTTCATTAATCTCATTCAGTGTGTTTTTCAGCTTAGACATTGTAGTTTATGGATCTTCTTTTAAAATTTTGTAACACTCTCCGGAGGGATGATCGACAGAGAAAAAGGTGTACATATTTAATGTACAAAACTTGGTAAGTTTGCATTCATGAATCCATCACACAATCTGGGTCATAAACACATCCGTCACCACCACGGTTGCCTCCTGGTCTCTTTATTTACTTTTATTATTCTTACTATTATTTTCAGTAGTGGTATTTGTTATAAAGTCACTTAACAGGAGACCTCTTCGAGCATGGTGAAGTATACAGCATAGTACTATAAACTATAAGCAAGTGGGATGTGGAGACCCTTAGCGGGGATCACCTCACATCACAGAAATGTATCTACGTCAAAGGGGGCAGGGACGTTGGAATTTCCATCTCAAGAGGTTGGCTGGGTCTTTTTATTTCTTACGTGTCTCTCCTTAACTCCGGGAACAGAAAGAACATATTACAAAGTCTGGTTTAATGTCCTTGTCCGCTAATCCTATCATGTATATAATTTCCAGGTCAGTTTTGATTGATTTCCCGGTTCAGACCTTCTTCCTGTTTATTTGCATGCCTGGTAATTTTATTCAATGCCAGACATTGTCAGTTTGGCCTGGTTGAATATCACCTGTTTTAGCAACTAGGGCAGTGCAGTTTCCTGAGGAAAGCTTAAGTCTTGTCAGGGGTCCCGGGCAGTGCTGACTCTAGAGCTACTTCAGACCTGAGACAAAAATTTCTGAGCATCTCACTGGTTTACCACGAATGGTGTTTTCCACTCTGGGGGGTGGGGTGGGGAGGGGGTGGAGATATGATTTCTTCTGAGTGTCAAGGTCTCTTCCTCCTGCCCTTCTGGGTGGCTCTTCCCCAGTCTTGAGACACTTCCTCACATGCACACAAAGCCCCTTTGCAGAAATTCTCTGCAATCTCTCTTCCTGGCTGTGATCTGTGAATCCAGCACTCTGGGCCCCCCTGACCGCCAGCTTCGCTGCTCTAACATAGGAAAACCACCGGGATGACCCCAGGCTCCATGTTCTGAAAACTTGGCAGTAAGCTGACAAACCTGAAGGATTTCATTGTTATTTGCTGCCCATATTTCAGGAATCCTGGATTTCTGTCCATGTACTTAAACCTGTTATTCTAGTTACTCTATGTATCTTGCCTGTTTTTATTTTTCAGTTGTTTTGGATAAGAGGACAAATGTGTTCCCTATTATGCCATGTTGTCTGTAAATAGACAGCTCCCCCCTCGGTTTTTGAGGGCTCTCAGCCTGGAGCCTGCAGCAGTGACTGGGGAGGGGTGGGCTGGAGCCTGGACCCAGTTTGCAGCCCCCTGACACATCTTCACAGAGACGCCTGAGTGGGCCTTAGGCCGGGAAATAATGAATGGAGAAGGAAGGGAATCTGGAAATATTAGGAATTGGAACTATTTATGTGGTCAACATAATAGAACAAGGAGTCCCCTGACCTGTCCAGGTGAGTCACCTGGTTCCCTAGCTTTTGCAGGTTCCCCAAGAACTCTTTTGATATTCTGCTTTGACAAGTCCATCAACCTCACTCTTTCCTCATTTTCTTCCAGATTATGCCACAGAACCTAATCCTTTTTTTTTTTTTAATCCATAGGCATCTGTAAGAGATGCAAAGTCCTAAAAGGAATATGAAAATAAGTGAGTATTATCTAAAGTGGAAAAATGCAAAATGCAACCTCAACAATAGAGCTAATCAGTGCAGTCCCCTCCAAGAATTTAACAAGAATCTTTCTATTCCTAGATAACCACTTCATCGTGACCATTGTTGGGCATTTTTTTTATTACATAATTCATGTTCTTTTGCTATTCTTCTTTCCAGAGACTTAATCTTATTTAAATTAAAAAATCACACACCTTATTAATTAAAACACCAGATGAGAGCAATTGATAATTCATGCAAAGAAAGCAAACATCTTTTCTATAAATATTTCTCCTCTTGATTCTTTAGGTGCTTATTATTTAAGTGTTGGGAAACCCCTTTATTCTCTAAGCCAAACAGTAATTAATAATAATCACTTACATGTGCACTGCAGTCAGTATAGAAGCTCTGCTTTTATCCATTATCTAATCTCATCTTTCTAAAACCATCTATGAAGTGGGACAGGCCAGGGTCAAGCATCCCCCGCACTTCAGGGGAGTGGGGGTAGAAGGGGGGTGGTGTACCCCCACATCAGTTAGCATGCTTAGCCTCTGACTTCCCACTCAGTGGCATTGCCATTGGCTTTGACTGGTCTTTTCTCACATCGGGAGAACGAAAAACTTTTTTTTTTTTTCCAAGTGGGATGTAGCTCTTGACATGATGCTAAGCTGTTGAAACAGGTGAGTCGGATCTCTACCAACAGGAGAGTTTAGGGAAGCACTCTTTCAGCTGCTGTGAGTGACAGTTTGATGACTCTATCAATACCGCTTCAAAACCAGGGAGAGGAGAGTCAAAGGATCTTATCTCACCAGTTATTTGGTGTCATGCAAGGCAAATAAAAAAGAATACATCTCAGTATTTCTTGAAGTGCATTAATTTTTTGCCAGAAGTCAGTCAATCGGTTTTGAGTCTATAAATAATGGAGCTGCAATGGGCACTATGCTTTCTTGCTTTTATTTATTTTTAAGATTTATTTATTTACGCATGCAAGAACTGGGGTACAGGCAGGTGGTGGGAGGTGAGAGGATCCTCCAGAGACAGAGTGGGAAGCAGAACAGGCAAAATTCACTACTGAGGGGGGCAGTGGATGGGACCGAAGAGGTCTGCTGCGCCATGTGGTCACCTCCCTGGACGGGGATCAAACTCTTGTTACAGTGATGGATAGCTTCATGGTGCTTCTCTTTAACACACTGTACCACCAGGAAGGGCCCTTATCCTCCCTGCTTTTAATATCTCCCTTCCATTTGCTCTTTGCCCAGAGACCGTGGGCACTGTTGGAAATCAGAGCCTGGGTGGAGGTTTCGGATTCAGACTCTGGGCTGACTTGAAGCTCATCTCCACTCCCAGGCCACCCCTTTCATGAGTCATAGAAGCTTAGCTCTTCCCTGAGCCACGGAAGCCCAGACTGAGCCCAGTGCCCAGCCCAGACCTGACCTCAACCCTCATCTGTTCCAGGGAGATCCTGGCGCACAGGAGACCCGAGATGGTTTGCAGTCTGTGGGCCTGGAGTCAGCTCCTGAACCCATCAGCTGCTTTCTGTGTAGCACTGGGCGCTTAGTTCAGCCATCTCAACCCCAGTCCCTCAGCATCACAGTGAGTGAGATGACCATTCAGCGAGACGCTGTGGGTGTAGCTCAGAGACCCAGACCTCCTGGGATGCCACCTTGACACAGAGTCACATTTCCACAAAAACCTGAGACCCAAAGGCAGTGAAAAGCACTTCCCATCTTATTTATCCTTTTCAGCAAGTGTCAAAGAAAAAGAGGAAGACTATGCAATTAGTGCACATCAGGAAACTAAATACCCCACTTTTCCCATCACTGTCACATTGAAAATACACTAACAGTGAATTCTCGGCGTTTTCGCTCTCCGGCTTGCAATCCCAAGCATCACCCTCATGGCTTGCTGAATCCCTCAACTCCTTGCAACCAAGCAGCTTCTTTGATATGAACTGCCAGGCCAGGATCTTTCATCCAGAAGACTGGGCCAGGCAAGTGGGCTGTGTGGGAAGGTCGTTCACAGTGTCGGCAGAGGGCACGTTCACAGGCACCCCCTCCCGACGTGGGGGCCGGCCGCCCAGGGCCCAGAGTAAGTTCTCACGACCGCACGGGCCCTGCTCTGGCTGCAGCCCCGAGTTGCAGCTGAGGCCCGCGCAAGCACACGGGGTCACCATGCTTCTGCTCTAGGGCCGTGTTTAACAGTTTATCAAAGTTTCAGGACCTAGAACCACTGTGATGGGTATAGGTCACCCCTGGGCGGGCCATTGCTTCAAAGCGATATTGTGTTTCTGCTTTTTGTCTAGTCATGCTGGGTTAGAGTCAGGATTTACTAGAAAGAAGACACGGTCATGACTTTCAAGGGTCTGACAGGGGAAGGAGGAGCCCAGGTTGTGAAAAGCAGTGGAAGCCGTGTACGTAACAGACCCCGGTGGGTGGCCGCCCCTTTCCCCATCTGCATTTGCTGCTCACGGCGCCCAGCTCCAAGCTGCTCTAGGATCATGCAAGGTCACTGGTGCCGCCTCACCCAGGTTACCATTCATCGCCCGTGGGTCAGGAGATGGCCGTCGCCAGTGGATGGCTGGTAGGGGAGCACATATACCTGCAGAAGACTCTCCATGCAGGCGCTGCAGCCAGGAAAACTGATTTAAGACACAAAGCTCAGGTGTGGCAGGCAGGGAGGAGAGAGGCAGCCTATGTCCTCCTTCGGGCGTCTGGAAGTCTCCCCTGGGCAGGGTGCCTTGGTGCAGGCTGGAGCCATGATACATGTGGAGAAATGTCCAAGCCCCCGAGCTCTTCCCCGCTGCTCACAGATGAACGTGCAGCTCTCCTTTCTCAATGGCCGCCAGTAAACTGGAGCTACCGAGCATCATAGGGGCACAACACAGGGCCTCCCCAAGGAAGGCGGAAAGGCCCATCGCCCGAGCTCCAGGAGCCAGGTGGGCACTTGATGGGCACTTGGGAGCGGGTACAGCCCTCTCACATGCAGTGGGGCGCCAAGAGATGTGTGTCAGGACCTGATGTTGCGCCTGTGCTTGAGAAGGTCCTTCTGGTGGCAGTGGGGTGACAGGCCGGAATATGGGACTGGGAGCTGGCAGAGACGGCCTGGCAGGGTGATGGCAAAAGAAGCAGGGAGATGGATGACCCCTTGCGGGATGGAGGTGGCAGACCTGGGGGTATATTCGCAGGGTTTTTGAAAGAATCACTCTTCTACGTGAAGTGACCGAGAGAGGGACGAGGAGCTGCGATCGTAGTGACAATACCTGGCATCTCGCAGAGAGGGAATATTAAACCTGAGTGAGGAGGATTCCATTAGACCCACTGGTAAAAAGACAATTCTCATGAATGGTGCCACCCGAGTAAAACATACATTATCCTCTTATAGGAAACCTCTGTGTAATTTAAGACATCACTGTTGTGTTTAAAAGAGTGCGTCATTGCGAGAGCCCGCGGAAGGTCGACGCTCATTAGCAGCCTACAATGACAGCCAACACGTGGGAGAGTGAGCCCGTGATCGAGGAAAACAATTTCAGTTAGAAAATAGGCTCTCACTTCTAACTCTTGCAAGGTTATTACAGCAACAAGAAAATGAAAAACACTTTTATTTTTCAAATTTACGAAAAAGCCTCACCACCACGGACGGTCTGGCTCGGAAAACAGCTTCAGTGGCTGTGGCCTGCTGTCCTCTGAACTTACATAAAAACAAGGAACTATTGAGCAACAAGAAGGAATTCTGATGATTTCTTTATAAAATCCAAAGACAAAAGAAGTAGGTAGAGATGAGTTAATTTTTAATACAGAAATCAATCATTGTCCTGCCCTTGCCGTGACTGTGGGTGTCGCCAGAACTGGTGTGTAAATGTGTGTTTGTAATCTGCACTGAGTGTATGTGGTCTGGACATGTGTGTGTAGCTGGTTGTGCGGTTTCTGACACAAGGTACCCTTTGGGACATCTCTCTCTGTTCTTGGGAAATTTCATCCCTTTGCCCCGTCGGGCAGGTGTCTGGAAGACACTTTAAAAGTGAGCGTCACAAAGACCAGGTGTCTTACTTGAGAGCTGCATAGTGTCTGATGGTGGGCTGGGGCAGGGGGCGAGAGATCTAGAACAGTTGGGTGCCCAGTGAAGCCCCACTGCCTCAGCTATCAAATGCCCGAGCTGGAAGTGAGCTGTGGCAGCTGGCGCCCAAGGCTCAGCCCCCCTACGAAGAGTTTCTCACTTTTCGTGGGCAGGTTCTTGGAAACTGTGCCTTTAGGAGAAATCACGTGCAAAGACAGTGATTTTGTTCAAGGTGAGCCAGCATTCTTTAGTGCCTCATCCACGTCACAACAAAACCACATTTAACAAAGCCAGTTGAATAAAATGCTGTCACCCGAGGACCTGCTGTTCTGGACCGCAGCACCCTGGAGCAGTTAGCGACCCCCAGCACACTCGTGTGTCTGCCCACTGGGTCACCCGGGAGCTGCCTCAAACCCGATCTGTGGAACACCCCAGGCATGGTGCAGGAAGTGACCTGTAGGCTGGGGTACTACTGTATATTTGGGAAATTCCAGAGACCCCGGTGCCTCTCAGTCATTCTGCTTGAGGGCCATGGCTGACCTTTTCTTTTAAAGATGTTTTTATGCACACAAGAACCGGACTACAGGCCAGAGGTGGGGTTTGAGATGAGTCACCAGAGGCAGAGTGGGAAACAGAACAGACACATCGACTGAAATCCACCGCTGAGGGGAGCAGCGGGGAGACAGGAGAGGTCTGCTGCACCCTGTGGGTCACTCGCTGGCTGGGAATTGAACTCATGCTGCAGTGGCTGTGGACAGCTTCACGGTGCTTGAGCCACCAGGCAGGGCCCCGATAGACAGTCCTCTTTACCCAGATTCTAGATTTACTGTCACCTGGAGAAAGAAGCTTGACCACTGTCTATCCCAGTTTCCCCAGAATACCTGGTTTATAGAGCTGTTGAGATTGGATGAATTAATAGCATAAAACATTTGGAAATGTTTCTCATTGTTTTATAAAAATAGAAATCAAGTGTATGAGCAAAATATGGACCCCTGGCTTGTAGGCGGGTGTCCAGGAGAAATACAGCCAGACTGAGGAGGTCCCCTCCAGAGCTTGGGTTGGGAAGAAGTCAGTGAGATCTGAGGCCGTGAGAGCTAGAGGGAACTTGAGGCAGTGGGCTTCTTCCCCAGCCTGCCACATGCAGGTTTTATTGGTCTAGGGGAGAGGTCCAGAGAGGTTAAGGGACTTGCCCAGCGCCACGCAGCCCGGGGGTGCAGGGTCTGGGATCCTGTTTGGAATCAGTTCTGCTTTATGGTGGTTGCTTCTGAAAAACTCCAGGGGATGGTTGGGGCTCATGGAGGCAGCGTGGCTGACTCACAGGGAAACTCACAGGCTCCTGAGACCACGCTCCCCACTCATGTTCTGCCATGACCCAGTTCACGCACTTTTGAGGGGCAAGCGTCAGACCGCTGACCAGCCAGGTTGCTGTGACTGCTGCTTTGGCATGCCATGGCTGCTGGAGACACATTCTCTTTAAAGAGTCTCTGAATTGGAATCATCCCAAAAGGGTTTGATTTGCCTTTCAGCATTTTAAAGAGAGACATTTTCGTTTGTGCACCAAAGCAATCAGCTCAGCCTCTCTGCCGCCGAGGAGCTGCTGGCTTTGTGCAGACACAAACTCTAATCACAGCACTTGACTCATTCTCTTCATGTTTGCATTTTCAAAGGACCTGTAACTGGAACACATCTTTTCAAACAAAATCCTTGGGAAAATGTTGGCTTTTGTATGGCCTTGAGGTAGCGGGGAAGAGAGGTGCTTTTGGAATAAACAGGCCTGGGAGGTAGGCTGAGGTGTGACACATGGGTTAGCCTCTTTGCTGCACCTCAGTATTCTTATCTTTGAAATGGGGATTAGACCTGCCTTCCAGGGACACTATGGGATCAAATCAGATAAGGCACAGAAGAATGAGATAATTAGTACAAAGATGCATGTCTGGCAGGTAATTAGGAAAGAGAGCTTTTCTCTGCTCTTATTTATCTTGTGGAAAAAGCCATTTAATCAGAGTGCATCCTGAAGAAAAATTTCCATTACTGAGGAAATACAGTCTGTAAAAGCCGAGGCAGAGAGCAGCCTTGTCCTCAAGGGGTTGTGGTTTTTGTGGAGGTAGGAAATTAATACAACAGGTAATAATTGATAAGGTAGATTCATGAGGGGAGGTAGGGCGTTCAAGGGAGTTATTTGTGTTAATGCAAGTCACAAGTGAGCACGTTGAAGCTATTTCAGACCTTTGTATGAGAAATCCTGAGGTGTAATGCATTGTGCTTTAACTGCAGCTATGCCCTTAGAAAGACTGTGGGCTCAAGCTGGCCGCAGTCCTCACCACCCCCTGTAGTGTTGACAGCGCTGATGAACCTTACCTTCACAGGCGCATCATTACTCTGCTCACAGGAAAGAGGGAAGTCAGATCTGCCTTGCCGTGGGAACATGTTTCAAGGAAAATGGGAAGCAGCACTTAGAGGTATGCAAGTGAGGATCATTCTTGCAAGATACTGTCTGGATGTAAAGGAAATTATCTTCTACCTTCTGGGGTTCTTCTAGGCTGGAAATTCATCAAACAAGCATCTGCCAGACTGATAACAGGAAAAAAAAAAAAAAAAAAGAATAAAGGAGACTGGACCTTCTTAAGAGTGAAACGGAAAGCTAGAAGCAGGCCTTGGGGTGCCGGTGGGACCGGGGCTGGAAGCAAGTTGGACACACGCCCCTCACCGCCTTCTCTGTTAAGTCCAAGTCATTTGGGCCCTTCAGGCCTTGACACCGGTGCTGACTGCTGGGCTGAGGGTCCATATTGAGGAGAGGCTGAGTGTAGGTGTAAGGGGGTGATCAGGTTCCCCTCGAGTGGCCTGAGCCTGTCAGTTTTTTATTAGTTCCTCTATAGAGTCCACCCTACCATATTGACTGATCTTGTATGTGTCAAGCATTGGGATACACCGTGGGGGGTGGAGGGGGCGTGTGAGAGGAACAACCCATAGCCTGGTGTTTGCTCTCCCTCTACCCCACACTGGAGAGTGCTCAGAAACCAGAATCACAGCTCCCAGCATGCCATAACCTTCACTCCCTGAATCCGGTGGCTGCCATGGTTGGCTTATAAGGAAACACATGCTTGCTTTTACTTCTCCTGCTTTTCTGGCTTCATCTTGCACCGTGGGGCTCCTCAGAGGAGACACATGGAGGACAGACATGGAGAAATACCTCGAAGAAACATGTGGGTGAGAGACACATGAGGAGGCCTCCCTGCTCCTTGGCAGAGACCATGGCAGCTGTTATCTTGGTCTCATGGTGGATTATAGGGTATATTTTAAATTTTGAGTCTCTTTTTTGTCCCAGATCTCTGTGTGATATGTCTAATCTCTTTTGGGTGGTTCCCCAGCAGAAGGTACCTTAGACATGTGGCAAATAGTTGGGCCTCAGAAGCCCTGCTCACGCTGACCTTGGTTAATTGGGTATTGGTGAATTTTGCTGTTATTTGAGCCCCTTCCCCCTTCCCTCTTTTCTCTCTGCCTATGCATAGGGATTCTTTCCAAACATCTTTCACACTGAGTGTCTGCTTTCCTTACCGTTTTGTGCAAGGATAGCAAGACCCCTTTTAGAGGATGCACCCCAGTGTGATGTCCCTGGATTCCCCTTAGTCATGTGTGAACAAAGAGAGATGTAAAGCCAGAGTTACATTCTGACTGATTCTGCCTGAAACAAGACCACGGCTCTGTCCCTTAGACTTGCTACCCTAGACACATCACTTCACCTGCCTCCGCTGCAATTTCCTCATTTTAAAATTGGAAATCCTAATAATGACTGCTTTGCGAATTTGGTGGAGCTGGCTGTTGCTATGGGTAGAACAAAGGGTTCCAGGAAAGTGCTGGAAGCAGAGTGAAGAGGGCTTAATGCATCATTTTAACCCTAAACAGCTCATCACCTTGAGGAGAATGTCAGGGAGACTTCTCAGTGCTCCTGAATGGAGAATGTGCAGAGGCTGGAAGATGAACACTACATGACTTCTTTGTCCTGGTGACTTGGAGCTTTACAGAGAAGGTGGCGAGGGGCTTGGTCAAGGCCTGAGTGGTGAGAACTTTTTGGGAGATGTATGGTTATGGGAGAGAGTAGAAAGACAGCTAAGGGTGTCAGGGAGCCCAAGCAGGGGGAGGCGGAGGCTTCTCAGCAGAGGGAAGAGGAGGCAGGCCGGGAATGTCACACTGAAGAGTCTCATTTCCTCCAGTGGGTGATCAGGGGCCGCCATGTGACTTAAAAATAGAGGAATGACACAATTAGGCTGGAGGCTGTTTTGAAATGCCCTCACTGTGGGGGGCTCAACAAACAGGAAGACAGGGTGAGCCTCATGCTTGGGGATGGGGTCAAGCAGGCAGCAGGAGGTCACCCTGCTCTTGAGAGGCGTCTTTCACCCAGCCACCCCACGTTGCTTACATCCATGTAGTGTCTTTAGCACTGAATATCACAGAATAATGGTTTTCAGGGTTGTTTAGGCTTTTATACAGGGTTGATGCACATGCTGTTTCAAGGAAGACTGAGAATGGAATTTCCTCAGCCAGGTTCATGCTCTGTACAAAATGTCCTTCATTAAAGCCCAGCGTGTGGGCTCAGAGTGTGCAGGGAAGATCCCTTAGAGACTGAGATGTCAGACAGGTGCAAATGCACCCTGTGGAGTAGCCCTCTAGAATAAATAAACCCAGAGATCAGGTTCATGGTCAAGACTTGGTGAACTCCATAGAATGGATGAGTCCATGAAGGAAAGAATGCATGGATGATTCTACTCTATAATTACACATAACATATGGGGCAGGAAAAAAATAAAAGTAATATATGCTTCTTAGTTTTTATTATTAGTTAGGCCTTTTTTTTTTAATTCACAAATGGAACACGACTATCTTCTTGAAGTTAGGGAAATAAAGATGACTGTCTGGCCTTCCCAGCACCATTTTTTGAAAAATGTCCTTCTTCCATGGTATACTCTTGGCTCTTTTGGTTTATTTCTGAGCTTTCAGTTTTATTCCATTGATAGTGCTTCTAGTTTCAGTCAGCTACTACCGCACTGCTTGGATTACTGTAGCTTTGTAGTATAGTTTGAACTCTGGGCATATAAGCCTCTGTTCTTTTTCTTTTCTGGTCAGAATTATTTTGGCTACTCAGGATCTTGAACCTGTACTTCTAAATCATAGATAGTGTTGCCACACACAAGTACAAATAATACAATTTAAAAAAATAAAGGGAAAGCAAACCTGGAGGGTCTTCCTTTCTGCCCACCTCCCTAGTCACATACCTCTCTTCTCACTCTGTTACATATTGTTTCTCTTGTGTCCATCGGTGCCCAGTGATGGCTCAGTGTGGTTGTTTTCACTTATTTCTACAGGTGCTTTGGGAGGTTGGGATATTTTCTTTATTTAAGACCTGACAAAACAACACTGGGACTCAGAGAAGGGACATCCTTGTCAGAGATCACTCAATGGAGGTGTGAACCCCACTCTGGTGGCTCTCAAATTCCTGCTTTTTGGTCACTTCAAGCTGTCCTTGGGGGAGATCCTGAGGTGGACTTACATATGCCTGGGTGACAACTTTGACTGGAGAATAAAATAGATCTTGTCCATTCAGCAAAGGGAGGAGATGGCTACAAAAAAAAAAAAAAAAAAAACAAGAATGAAAGAGAAAGCAAATGGGTCCCCAGAACTGTGGAATACGGTAGCACCAGCCACGTGTAGTGTGGATCCTTAAAATAAAGTTTAAATTAGTTAAAATTAAATAAAATTAGAAATTTCAGTTCCTGTGCTGCACTGGCCATGTTTCAAGTGCTCAATAGCCACATGTGGTGGCCAGATTGACAGTGCAGATATAGAACATTCCCTTCATCGTGAAAGTTCAATTGGACAGCCCTGCAGCTAGACAGCTAAACTTGGAAGCAGAGAGAGCACTCGCTGATAACACGCAGGAAAGGGGGTTCTCGTTGCTTTGCCTTTATATACACTGGCCTCAGTGTCTCAGAGGCGTTCTCCCACAGCACCCCAAACATGCACTTCAGGGTGCTGATTATCTCTTGGGCATTTTCCTGTGATTCTACTCCATGGACCCGTGAACAAGTTCTGAGCTCCGACTTCATTTCAGACCAGATGCAACCACCAAGCACCCTGTGGCCCCTGCGCCTCTTAGGGGCCCTTGAAAGGAACTGGACTTTGGTGCTACAAGCTCCCCTGGGGAACACAGAAGTGGGAAAGGCAGCTGGTATGGGAGGACCACAAGGACACTGTGGACCCCATGGGTGATGTTCTTGCTGTGAGGATATCTGGAGAAATGTGCCTGTGTCCTTCCGAGCCCTTTGTCTCGTGTCTGCCCTCTCTGGGCACTGCAGAGCTGGTGGCCCATGTGTTTCCTTCTTTGCTTGAGCTGCGGGAGCTCAGAGCTACACTTTGACTCCATCCTCGCTAGGGGAAGGCCCGCGTCGCCGCCCTGCTGCGCGGATTCCCGTGTTTACTGGACGGCGGACCTCAGTACTTGCTCTACCTCTTCACGCCTCACTTGAGGCTCCAGTCCCTGCTACCTTAGGGCTCCGTCTTAAACGCCTCCTCCGTCCCTCCAGACGGACTACAGGAATGAGAAATGAGCAGTCCCACCTAATGCTCAGCACCGGGCCCTGAGCAGAGCTGTTGAGGGAGGCGAGATCTCAGGAGGCCAGCTTTTCTCCTGAGATCTGGGAGGTCACTCCAAAGAAGGCCACACCTTCACAGTCACTCTGCTCTGCCCGGGAGGCTGGCTGTGACACGTGCCCAGCCCTCGCCAGGAAGGGGGAGGCAGGGGCCTGTCTGGGCATATTCCGGCTTCTGGGCTTGGGGCTGGGGTGGCCCCACCTGGCCCCACTCTTGATGCTAATCGGGAACTCGAAGGTGACTCACTTGAGCCTCTGGCCTCTCTCCGTGTAGGGAGAGGCTTTCCCAGAACCATAGTGTCCCCCACCCTGACCTCCTTCCTGAGGCGTGTGGTCAGTCATGGTCAGAGCAGGGTGCCACTGCTCTTTCTGGCCGCCCCCTTCAGGGACTCAGCCCCTCTCCTCACGCGGGGTCTGTCGCAGGCCTTGGTCAGTAGCCCCGGCCAGCCAGGGTGTGCCTTGCTGCAGGCTGCATCAGGCCTGCCCAGCTCCTGGCAAACAGCCTGTCCGGGCCCCGTGAAGTTGGTGTTTGCCAACCTATGTGTGCTTCTATCCTGGCTCGTATTAGAGTTGATTTAATTTTTACCTGATGCTTCACCTATTACAATGAGACATAAAAAGAGAATTTGCAGCTGCCTGCTTATCAGAAAAGATCAACTGTTTCTGTAATTAATATGGAAGATAACAATTTAAAATAATGAAACACCCATAATATGCTTAGGGGAAGCAGCTTGTTGCTATAATTAGAATGAGAATCAAATTGTTCTGATGGCAAACACATCATTTATTGAACTGAAGCTACTCTATGAATGGAAGTAAATAGCGCAGCAGGGAAAGAAAAGGGTAAGAGACACATTTCATGAAACTCTGGTTCTGAGAAGTGTCTTGAGGCACCCAGGGGTGGAGTTCTGCAGAGCTGGGTGACTGCAGGCCCAGGGCTGCTCCACCAGGCTTCCACCTGGCCTTTGCTCAGGCCCTTCCAGACCCTTCCAGGCCCTTCCAGGCCCTATCAGACCCTTCCAGGACCTTCCAGGCCCTTCCAGGCCCTTCCAGGCCCTTCCAGGCCCTCCCTATTTTCTGTCATGCGGCTCTGACTATGTCACTTCTGCTTCAGGCTCCTCCCAACAAGGTTCAGTACATAAACATATCTCTCAGTAGATGTGTGTATACCCAAGCCTATGACATGTGTAGAAATTTCTAGAAAGATTCACAGGAAACTTGTCTCCAGTCAAATCTGGGCAGAGGCATGTTCACTTTCTACACCCTTTTTACTTTCTTGTTTAAAAAAAAAAAAAAGAAAAAAGTCCATGGCTGTCTCTTCCTTTAGTTTTCATATTAAAGTAATTCACTGTCCCCCTCTCCCCAAGGTCTCTATTATTTAAAGCTCGAGTTCCAGTTCCCCAGGTCGTCTGGCTGACCCAGCCTGTCCTTCCAGCCCTGCACCCATATTGGGATGGCCGCCTCTGGATGGAGACTGCAAGTCAGGGGCTTGATACCTTTCTCGCTGCTGCACTTCAGCCTTTTCCCTCGGCCTGCAGATTTGTCCCTTCCCTTCCTGGTCTGGGAGGGTCCCAAGTGCCTCTTGTAAGCGGCTCCTCAGACCTGCCGTCCACCCCAAGGCTCAGTGAGCTGCCTCCCTGGACATTTTGCACAGTGCAGCCAGCTCTCTATTGCATTTGCTGCTTGATTGCATTCATGTCTTTGCTCAGCATGTGGGGTGTGTGTGTGTGTGTTTACGTGCCTGGCACATAGTAGGTATAAATGTTTACTAAAATGGTGTGAGATGAATTCGGGTGAGCAAGGACACATTTTGGGTTCATTAGACATGTGAAGATATTTTTAAAGTTTTGTGGTTTGAGTAAAATTTGAAAAGTGTTTTGCCAAGTATGTTTCTCCCTATTTTGTAAAGCCCATATGTCTATTAAGGGGGGAAAAGCCATATGGTTCTGATTTCTTTACTCATAGATCAGCATTTCATTTTTTAGGATGTCTCATGTTCAAGATGCTGCCGATACTGTGCAGACTGGCCCTCTCTTTTGAATCTGTTTTTCTTTGAACTGAGAAGATCGGCTTTCCCGCAGATAGAAAGTTAACTCTCAACAGTATAGCGGGAATTTTTAGTTCTTCACTTGGGAGGCCTAGGGAATGGTTTTGCCATAAGAAGCACTTCTGCCTTTTACAAAGAAAAAGTTTGTCACCCTCCACGGAACCCTATGGGCCAGGGGGCGTCAAGGCAGATGACAGTCCTAGATGGGCATCAGACTTACCTGTGGGGTGACAGAAGGTGACCCCCGTGCACTGAGGGAACGATCCGAGGGATCAATGAATTAGTAAGCACATAAGTAATGAAAGCAGTGTAGCGAGGGGTGATGTCATATACTCCAGTTTTAAAATTAGAAGCCTGGACTCAATTATTACTACTCTCGACTTTGTACCTTAATTATAGGAAGTCTTGTGCCTCTCTTGCCCGTGGGGACCTGACATTGAAAGAGGGGGTCCTCCATGCCTGTATCTTTGAATTGTAGTAAAAATCTAATAAAGATCTTTTTGAGCAATGTTTCCCAAAATATTATTTTTTTCATACCATGTCTTTATATTATTGTCCACAAATGTGTATTTCGCCTTCTATCACTTCATGATTATTTCTCAAATTGATGTTCACTATTTGCACAAATGTATTAGTAAAGGAAAGATTACATCTCTGCTATCGACTGGAAAATGATCTACTCTAAAGGAACTCTTTATTATGGAAAAAAAGGAACTTACTTTTTTTCTAGACATTAAGAATCTATGTATGATGTGCTGTACATATACACATTGGAATATTAGTCAGCTGTCAAAAAGATTGTTTTTTGCCATTTCCAACGGCATGGAGGAAACTGGAGGAGATTATACTAAGTGAAGTAAGTCAGAAGGAGAAAGACCAATACCAGATTGATATACTTATATGTAGACTATAAAGAAACAAACAAAGTGTCTGATAAAATGACAACCAATCATAGCCCTAGAAATATGATTGTAGGATTGAGGCTTTGAGAAGGGTCTGGAAAAGGGGAGAGGGGTGAGCAAAGCAGGGAAGGGTCTGATGGACTGTGGTGGAAGGCTGTGGGTATCTTGGTGGTGGGTGCGGTGTGGAGGCATGGATCTGAGGAGGTGTGGTCTGTGCTTCTGGGTCACAGTGTTGAAAACCAATGTGGCCTCGATGATGGAAATAAAATGAATGTGGAAAAATAACAGAATCTGAACTAATTCAAGCCATCTCACTCATCACCAGCGGCCCCCATTCCCACCTTTGAAAGCCCTACTGGAAGAATACATTGGGTGTTTTCTAGAGTTGCTATCTCTATCAATGACAGCAACCATCCCTACTGTCATTGAAAAGACAGAGGCTGGGTCCTCCTAGGTGGTACAATGGCTTAAAGCATAGCACTGTGAAGCTGTCCACAGCCACTGCAGCACGAGTCCAATCCCTGGCCAGGAAGTGACCTGCAGAGCACAGCAGACCCTGCCTGTCCTCCATTGCTCCCCTCAGCAGTGTATTTCAGTGGATCCACTTGTTCTGCTCCCCACCCTGACTCTGGTGAATTCTCTCATCCTCCCCACCTCTGGCCTATACCCCAGTTCTGTGTACATAAATAAGTACATATTAATACCAAACCAAAACGAAACAAAAAACAGAGGCTTCCGGGCCCTGAGCTCCAATCTCAGCCCAAGCCTTTTGCTAACTGTATAGCAGTAAGAAACCACCTAACTGTTCTGGGTGACAGTGTCCTCAGCGGACAGTCAGGGAGCCATCCAGGAGTGTGGGCCATGATGACAGGCCCTTATCCCATGTGTGATGCAATTGCTCTCTGGTCCCCACCTCTGTGGACACTAGCACCCAGTGACAAGTGACCTGTGGAGTCACTGTGTCCTGTGGTGAATTCTGGGGCCATCTGCCTTGCCTCCACGCCCTGCATGACCTTATGCTGTGACTCACTGCCCAACAGCCACAGAGGCTTTCTGGCCTCCGGAATTAATGTTTAGAACAGATGTAACCAAGGCTTCCAGGAGGTGACATGTCTTCTTGGGGCCTCAGGTTGACGGGAGGAAGGACTGGGCCTAGAAGAAATCAGCCCCCTGTATGTCCTTCTAATCCACAAGCTCTTATTTTCTGTTGCTTAGCACCAGCTACACAGATGATGGACAAATAACAAGAGGTGATGAGCGGCAGAGAAGGTCCCATGAGCAGAGTCCAGAAAGGCCTCCCTCTGCCTGCCCATGGAATGAGCTGGAACACACAGCCCAGAAGGCCTCTGTGGTTTCTTGGGGCCTCTTTGGAACTTGGGAACTTTAACAAATACAGTCGTAACACAGAACGCATCTGATCGTAAGGTCGTTTTGGGAGAAACAGGAGTGATTTAGTCTGATTCTTTGTGCAAGAGTTGACAGTCTGGAGTGTAAGATCGACTGATAAGAACATGCACTAAAACATAATCAAAAGAACACAAAGACAATGCATGGTCATGACCCACGTAAAGTCACGTGGGTGCCACGACCCCAAATGGGAGAGAGAGAGGGCGCCAATTCTTCGTGCCCGTAAGTGTGACTGATGCACTGTCATCGTGGGTGAGGAGGTGAGTGGGATCAAGACTCCCCACACTCTGCTTCCCCTTTGCCTTTAGCAGAAACCCATTGATAAAATTATATATATAATATCGTCTAAGTAGTAAACCCATCATTTCCTATCAAGATCCCTTTCTGGAAAATTCTAAACTGCCCTTATCCCTGTGTCAGCACCAACTGGTACAAATAATTGCTTCCAAATAACTGGAAACACATAATCTTCCCTCTGGCTATCCTGGGTCAGCCTTGTGTCTCTGAGAGCACCTTGTCCCGACCATGTGGGCCCAAGGTTTGAGCAGCCCTTTACTTTTTTCAGCAAACATTGGAAAAGACTCAGCAATTGGAGTGACTGTGAAACAGAATCTTAAACTTGGCAATGAGAAGCAGAAGAATTCATTTTTAGATTTTAAAAATAAAAATGTCCATCTTCAAGTCAACACGTTTTCCTGTTTTGGCATCTCGAATCATCTTTAAAAAAAAAAAAAAAACAAGAAAAGAAAAATGTTCAGCTTACCTTTGCATCTCAACTTTTTTTGAATTTTTTTGAATTACTAAATCTTTGTGTGAGTTGCTTCAAGAGACAAGATGATGACTTCTTCATGCGTCGACTTGCCAGCTCCAGAGCTGTACCCTGGAGACACTGGCAAGAACAGGAGGGTGATCTATAGCAAACCCCACTGGCTTGTCATTGCACCGCCCTGGCTGAAGGGCCTGAGGGTGCCAAGGAAGAAGCCCCGGAAGCCTTGGCCAGTGGCTGGGGATGCTGTGTGGTGAGTCATCTCTGCCAGTGGACATGGCCCTTGAAAAACAGCTTCAGGCTCCTGATAGGTAGAGCTAGTTGGTCTGGGAGCCAACTTTCCACAGTTCCTGACTGTGCTTGCTTTGGATTTATTTCCCAAATGCTGGTGAGTGCCTGCAGCTCTGTTACATAGCTAAGAGTGATGAGCCCAGCCCCTAAGGGCGTGCCCTGACCCAGTGAATTTTGGTTTTTATTGATAAGGCAGAGATGAGAAGTAGGAGGATTAATTGCAGGAATCATAGGTAACATGATGCCCAGCACATGTTACTCAAAAAAAAGATACCTATTTCCAACTGATAATAATGATTACAGTTATCTATCCTGTTTATCCTCAAAAAGAAACAAAAAAAATGTATAAAGTAGACTTGACTGTATCATTTTTGCTGGTGATAATAGGGTTTGTGCCCAAAGACAGATGACTAGATTATGAACATGTGGCCTATAGATACAATGGAATATGGAGTACTACTCAGCTATAAAAAAGATAAATGCTTACTTTTATGATAGCGTGAATGGAACTGGAGGAGATGATATAAGCAAAACAAGTGAGAAAGAGGAAGACCAATGTTATATATAATAGAGAGAGACCAAACATGGGTGGGGTCAGATGGAATCAGACCGATAACAGACCCTGGAAATCTGACTGTGAAACTGGGGCCGTAGAAGAGGAGCAGGTGGGGGGAAATGCAGTAGGGAGACAGCACAATGAATGATGATGGAGGTCTTTCAGTGCCTTGATGGTGGCTGTGGTGGAGGGACATAAACTTGGAGAGTGTCGTCTTGTACCCCTGAATCATATACAGTGTTATAGATCAATATTTCCTCAATAATGAATAAACATAATTTAATAAAAATTAAAAAATAGACAAGCTAATCTGTTTAAAGGTATTGTCAGAAACTGTTAAAACTTAAAGTTGGGGGCCCTCCCTGGTGGCACAGCGGGTTAAAGCACAGCACTGAGAAGCTAAAGCCACTTCCGCATGAGTTCGATCCCCGCCTGCCCCGGAGGTGACCACATGGCGCGGCAGATCTCTCCTGGCCCACCCACTGCTCCCCTCAGCAGTGGACTTCGTCAATCTGCCTATTCTGCTCCCCACTCTGTCTCTGGTGAAGCCTCTCGCCACCCCTGAGCCTCTGGCCTGTCCCCCAGTTCTGTATGCACAAATAAATAAATCTTTTAAAAAAAAACAACTTGAAGTTGGAATAAAATCTCTACTGAGTTTTACCACCATCTCTTGCTGCTTAAAGTACGAATGTCTTTCAGATCTCTGAGCCATTTTACAGAGGTCACGTTTAGGCAGAAAGGGGTAAGGGCTCAGTCATTCAGCCCATTGTTTTACCTCTTCAAAGACCAAATATCAGTTTGCAGCTTGCATTCTGGTTCTAGTTGCTGCTGGTTGTGTGTGTGTGTGTGTGTGTGTGTGTGTGTGTGTGTGTGTGAAGCAAAATATATTTGTAAAACTCAAGTTCTTTCAAACAATTGGCTTTTTTATAGTTGGTTCAATGTCTTGAAGCCATAGGTCAAGAAATCCTCTTGTGTTTCTTAGGAAAGCCTTGAGATCCCTGGAAATAAGAGTTGGTAACATATAAAGAGGAAAGAACTTTCTTAAGCTCAAATGAAGTCTTAGACAGTTTGGGTAGATTGTGATGCAATTGTGGAATTGGATTCTGCTAGCTAATGATAATGATGAGCTTATTTCCTATCTTTTAACCTCTGGGGCTAATTATTGGCATTCTCTATACACTGGGAATACCTTGGAGACAAAGATAAATTTATTTTACATTAAAATACAAGCCATAGGAAAACTGATCAAAAATTCTTGAAAATGAAACCATGAAATACATTCGGAAAACTATAAAAAGAAATTTCAAGAATAACTTCATCGTCTTGCAAAGAGTTTTACTAAAGTGGAGAAAGGATGAAGACAGAAGAATGATTATACACTGGATTCCTGGGGTTTAGTGCTTGAATGTCTAAGTCTCTGTTCTTTTGCTTAAATTCTCCAAATATAGAGAATTAGGAGAACTGGGAAGAAGTCAACCCCATGTTGCACCAACGAGAAATACTGGAATATTTTTACTTTTAATTATAGTTTTCCTTCTCAACTTTTTCCCTCTGCTTTAAAAAGTGCATGCAATTACACTGTATACATTTATCTATACTCTGAATTTAATTATTTGGGGGGGTTTAAAAAAGTATATAAATTAGCAAAATAACAACAATATAGATTTGTTTGTTTTTTGTAAATTTGGACACATACTTTCTAGTCTTTTCTCCCATCAGAAAAATTAAGTGTGTCAGATAATATAGAACTGTCTCCTCTCCTGATGAATAAAATAAATTAGGGTGTCATGAATATCTTATTGATGTCCTAAGACAAGGATTCTATGCAGTTTATTTCTCTCTACTACCCATTCTAATACCCTTGCTTTTTCACTTCTCATGTTATTGTTATTATATAATTAGTCTTAGATTGTTAGCACTTATCTACATAGTATCATGTCTAGCAGCTTCTCTTAGTGATTTAGAATCACCAGTGCTGGGATCTCTCAGCTTGCTGTCGCCTCCTGTCTTTCTTCCCTCTATTAATATGTTCTTGCTAAATAAAACACAAACTTTGTGACTTCCTGAATTCTTTCATGTCCAAAAGTACCTACATTTTACACTCACCATAAAATGCAATTTTTTTTTCTGGGCATAAGACTTTATTTATTTATTTATTTTAAAGATTTATTTATTTGTGCATACAGAACTGGGGTACAGACCAGAGGTAGAGGGGTGGAGAGAAGCTTCACCAGAGACAGAGTGGGGAGCAGAAGAGGCAGACTGATGAAGTACACTGCTGAGGGGAGCAGCAGGAGACAGGAGAGGGCTGCTGAGCCATGTGGGTCACCTCCGGGGTACGGATCAAACTCATGCTAAAGTGGCTTTAGCTTCTTAGTGCTGTGCTCTAACCCTCTGCGCCACCAGGGAGGGCCCAGAATTTAGGTTTTAAATCTCTTTGTTGATCAACTTATGGATACACTGATTGATCCAATTCAATCTCACTTTTACATGTATAAGTCCTTGTGTTTTATGATATTTCTGATAAGAAACAGAAATGAATGTTGTTCCCAGTTCCCTCTGGAAAAAGTGAGCTGTTTGGATAATTTTTTACAGGGGGAGCTTAACTTCGTAATTTAATTGTTGTGTTCTACTATTTATTCTATTTGATCACTGGGGGGGACACTTCCTACCTGAGCAGTGTCCAATGCCTTCAAATATAGAAAAGTCTCAATTCTTATTTTAAATGGCACCTTTTTTACAGGAGTGTCAGTTTGATGGGTATTGAAATTTCCAGATTTAGTTACTATGAAACAAAGATTCACTTTCAAATTTTCTAGTTGCACTATGCTCTGAGAAAACTTGTTGAATGAATCTCTCCACTCTGTCTTTTAACTTTTTCCCACATTCAATTTGTTTTCAACCATTTCCATTGAGTATTATATTTCAATACTAGAACTTTTAATTTACAAAATACATTGTGCTTTCTCAAAATCAATTATTTAATCATTATTTTGGTGGCATAAACAAAGACAATTAAAAACCCATTCTGATGACACTGTGGGCCTGTTTCCAGGGCCTTCAGTTGCTGATATTTGGCATTTCATATTGATAGCGTTACAGGATAGCCCAGAGTAGACTGGGCCGTCTCTCTGTGGGGCCTCACCCATGCACTCACAATTCGGTTGCACTGCAGGCACACACAAAAGGGTCAATAATGGGTTTATTTATAAAAGGGGAAAGGAATAGGAAACAGCCCAGGGAAAGAGAGCAGGATACAAGTAACTGGAATACCTTACAGCTGGGCTGACTGAACACACAGAACCACGCAGTCAGGAGAGCTGCTTCCTGAGCCAGGGAGAGATGCAATCGTGCCCTATTTATCCCCAAATGTCCCAGAATTCCTGCTAGCTCCGCCCTGGGGTCCTGCAGTTCTCTCCCTGGTACTGCTGGGAGTTGTAGTTTCCAATCACTGGAGCAGGGGGCGGAGTCCTGAAAGCTGGAGTAGAGGGTGGAGTCCACAAGACTCTGCAGAGTTCCTTTAGGATATCCTTCCCCTTAACAATCGGAGGTGCATTTTCCTGAAATCACATGGCCGTTTGGATTCACTTGTAGCCTGTCTGTTCTGTAGAGTATCAATATTTTCTTTTGAGACTTTCTCCTTGTCTTTGTTATGGGCAGTTATTGGGGTGACTTTCACGTGAACTAGGGTGTTCAGATCATGAATGTTCAGTGAGATGGGTTTGACAATTTTATAGACATCTTTATAACTACTGTCTTTCTTTCTCCCCACCCCCACACACATACACACACTCAGTGGAGAACATTTCTACTGCCCCAGAGAGCTTCCCCTTTCCCTGGGGTGCTTTCTGATTTTTTTTTTTTTTTAAGATTTATTTATTTGGGCCCTCCCTGGTGACACAGCGGCCTTAAGCACAGAACTAAGACGCTTAAGCCACTTCTGCATGAGTCCGATCCCCACCTGCCCCGGAGGTGACCCACATGGCATGGCAGCCCTCTCCTGACCTGCCCACTGCTCCCCTGAGCAGTGTACTTCGTAGATCTGCCTGTTTTGCTCCCTGCTCTGTCTCTGGTGAATCCTCTCACCCTCCGTCTCTCTGGCCTGTACCCCAGTTCTGTATGAATAAATGAATAACTCTTAAAATATATGTATTTATTTATTTATGCTTATAGAACTGGGGTAGAGGTCAGAGGTGGGGGGGGGTGAGAATATTCACTAGAGACAGAGTGGGGATCAGAACAGGCAGATCGACGAAGTACACTGCTGAGGGGAGCAATGGGTGGGTCAGAAGAAGTCTGCCTCGCCATGTGGGTCAGCTGCCTGGCTGGGGACTCGTGCTGCAGTGGCTTCAGAACGCTTGATCATGCTGTGCTTTAACCTGCTGCACCGCCAGGGAGGGCCCGCTTTCTGATGTTTTAATATTAGAAATTATTTTTTTCTGGTGTATATCACCTGCAGCTAGGTCCTTTCAGTTAAAGTAGTACTTTTGAGGGCCACTCATGCCTTCAACACAAATGACTGTATCTATCAAGACCTTTTCTTCCATGCAGTTGAGTCGCATTCCACTATAGATATGTGAATTGTTTACAGTTATTTTTTTCGCACTCTACCTTGCTTTTATGTGTGAGAAGATTGATTTTTTGGTAAGAAGCAACATCTACCACTGTGAGGATGTCATTAAGAATGGGAAATCATTCCATCTCTGCAGATTATAGTAAGGTCGTGATGAGAAATCTACAGGAGTTTATGCAAGCATGTGCTTTGTTTCTCTTAGATATTAGCAGTGGAATTTATGACTCACAACATAGGCGTATACTTAACTTTCTAAAGCAACTGGCAAACTATTCTCTCTGGTAACTACAATTTTAGATTCCCCTAGCAAAGCCTGATTATTCCAATTAATTTGTGTCTTCACAGAACTTAGGTGGCTTGTGGTTTTGATATTCCAGTGTGTATGAAGGTGCATTTCATTGTGGTTTTGCATCATTTATATACACTTCTAGCCCGAATCCTACACTTATTGGTCATGTCTACGAGCTTATCTTTAGGGCTATTGAACAATTTAGAGTGGGATGAAGTTTATTATTATTACTGATTTTTAATATAGTCATGCTATATCATGAGCTAGTTGCATGTACTGCAATACTTTTTCCCAGCCTGTCATTTTCAAATCCAGTTTTGTAAGGGTGGCTTTTAATGAAGAAAATTATGACAAAGTCCAATTACTTTTTTTTTTCTTGTGGTTAGTGTTTCTTATATCTTCACCAAGAGGTTTTTGTGACTGAGAAGTCACAAAGATATTCTCTTTCCTTCTAGAAGATTTATGCTTCTAGTTCTATAGTTTAGACCCCTGATTCATAGCAAAATAATTGTTTATGAGGCTGAGATTCATTTGCTCTCTCTCTCTCTATGTAGACATATATCACCAGTTATTTTAGCAATTTGGTTTAAAGGAAATTCTTTAGTCATTGAATTTTCTTGGTGTCTTGGTAGAAAATCAAGTGAACATATGTGTGTGAGTCTATTTTGGAACATCTATTCTGAGCCAGTATCAGAATTTCTAAATTACATGCATTCTAGAAACCAGGTAAAAATGTCATTTTTTGAGACAATTTTGACTATTCTTGATGCTTTGCATTTCCCTATGAATGTTTACTTCAGCCTCCCAATTTCTAAAATAAAAAAGAAAAGCCTTCCTGGATTTCTGTTTAGGGTAATGTAGAGTTTAAAAATCAACATCTTTCATCTGTAAACATGACATGAGTTCCATCAATTAATTCCTTTCTTAATTTTCTCAGCAATTTTTTCAGTGTACAAACTAGGTACATTTTTTGTTCAATGAATTTCTTTTTTCTTAAATGTGTTTTAAACAATATTGAATATTTAACTCTGTTTTAATTGTTGATCAGTAGCTTATAGAAATACAATTGAATTTTGCATATTAATATTTTACAACTTTACTGTATTTAAATATTATTTTAGTCAGATATATGACTAAATAATTATATTATCTGTGTATATGTATATTACATATAGACATATAGACATATACAAACATATACATGCATGTACATATATTTATGTATGTATATGTATGCATTTATGTATGTATATGTATATAGCAAAGAATAGATTTCTTGCCTTGTCTGTGAAGTAGGGCAAACATGTTAATATCTTGTTATCCAGAATTATGGTAGCTGTAGGTTGCTGTAGGTTTTCCTAAGATTTTTATTAAATGAGAAAATTTTCTTTTATGAAAAAATTCTTCCTTTTTTTTACCAAAAAAAAAAAAAATGAACATGGGCTTGTATCACTTTTTCTGCACATTTTGAAGTACTCTTACTATGTTTCTTCTTATTCCTCTATATGACATATCAATTGCTTTTCAAATGTAAACAGGTAACTACTTGCCCAACCAAAACTAAATCTAATAGAGTTATGCTGTATTGTCTTTTCCATATTTTCCTATGTTCAGTTTGATTTTATCATGAGATTTTTGTTACTATGTTTCTAGGACTACTGATGTCTAATTACAATTTTTTTAAAAAACTTGATAGTAAGGATGTGACTATCAGAATTGATCATCACAATTCTGACCAAATGAGCTGGGAAATATTCTTTATTCTAGATTTTGTTTGTCCTGAAATATTTTGGAATTCATCATGCTGCATTTTTGTCAGCCTTTTATTTTTGCATGCAAGTGTGATAGAATAATGTCTCCCCGAAAATGTTCACATCCTGACCCCAGGACCGTCTATATATTCTGTGTCCCTTGGATATAGGCGTTCCTGACTGTCACATGAAGGGTTTAGCATTGCAGCTACAATCAATGTCCCTAATCGGTCACCCCTAATATAAGGACACTATTCTGGGTTATTGTAAGGGTATGTGCACCGGCAAGTTCCTTCAAGTAGAATATAAGCATCTGAGGATTCTGGGTCAGGAGAGGCCAAACACGCCTCTCTGCTTACTGAAGGCAAGGTTAGGGCCACGCGCTTTGGGACGCAGGAGGCCGAGCGGACTCTTCCCTAGAGCCTCCAGAAACATGCAGTCCAGATAGGCTTGACTTTAGTCCCTGAGTTTCCTTTGGGATTTCTGATCTCAGGAACCAGAAGAGAACACATTTTTTTTCTTCTTCTTATTTCAGACCACTAAAATTTTGTCCATTTTTTTTTTTTATAGTTACAGTAGGAAACGATTGTGGAAGGTGAGAGTTTTTATATATATATAAGATTTATTTATTTGTGCATACAGAACTGGGGTACAGGCCAGAGGCTCAGGGGCGGCGAAAGGCTTCACCAGAGACAGAGTGGGGAACAGAGCAGGCAGATCGACAAAGTACACTGCTGAGGGGAGCAGCGGGCAGGTCAGGAGAGGTCTGCCACACCATGTGGTCACCTCCGGGGCAGGCACGGATGGAACTCATGCGGAAGCGTCTTTAGATTCTCAGTGCTGTGCTTTAATCCGCTGCGCCACCAGGGAGGGCCAATATATATATTTTTTTAATAGACATGAAGTTTGTAAAAATTTCTAGTGAAAGATTTTGAAAATTGTAAAAAAATGTGTTTCTTTTATGTTGTCAGGGTTGTTATTTATTATTATTGTTATTATTGTTGTTGTTATTGTTGTTGTTGTTGTTGTTATTATTATTATTATTATTATTATTATTGTAGGTCTTCACAGTCCTGTATGGCTTAATGGTGGCTGTGTCACTGATGTGTGGCATAGTCCCCAGGAGGCCTGACAGCCTGCTCTACAAAGTCTAGCGTGAGCAGGTGCTGATGTCTAGGTTCCGTAATGACACCTGACGTTCACATGACAAGCTCGCACAAAGGGGCGTTTCTCAAAACATGTCCGTGCCACTAAGTGACTCATGAGAATCTATTTACTTACTCCTTTACTCTTCCCAATGTTCTTTCTTTCCAAAAGCCAGGGTTTCATCTGTTTCTATTTCTCCAGGCTGATTAACTTCTTTTGGCACTTTTATTGACCGTGGCTATTGAACTCAAAGTCACTTTGCCTTTGGAAGTTTAAAATATATCATTTTTGGAGAATATTCTTGCTTGATTCTAGTTTGACAGATTTTTATTTCTCTGGCAATTTAAAATATCTCATTGTTGTCTGGCTTATATTGTTTTTGAATATAAATTAGTCATCATCTTTGTATTCATTCTTGGAAGTATAATACATATAGATGTTGTTTAATCCTGCTTATTGTTAACATTTTTAACTGTATTAACTTTATTTTGATTTTTTAGACATTTGATTATAATGTATCTGACTGGTTCTGCTTGCATTTATCCTTGGATAAATTTGATCGGACTGTCTTCAGCTCATTGATTCTTTCTCTGCTATGTATAGTCTATTGTTAACACCATCTAACAAATCATTTATTTTTAATAACACATTTTTAATTTCTGGAACTTACATTCGATTCCTTTCCTTTAGAATTTAAACTTCTCCGTTGAAATTCCCCATCTGTCCTTTCATGTGATGTGTCATTTTCCCCAGATTCTTTAACATATTTATCATAGTTGACTAAAATACTTCTCCCATAACTCCAACATCTCGGCCACCTCACTTAGCTTCTATTTCCATTTCCTTTCTTAATCACGTATCACCTTTTCTTGTTTCTTCATATTTTTCATACATTTTACTTCAGTAGAGCCTGGACTATCTCTAGAATGCTGTACTCAGCAAAAGAAAGGCCCCTTCTCTGAGTTTCAGAGCGAGCAGGGTTGGGGAAAGGTAATGTGCATTGTGGTAGGGACTGTTCTTAGAGCCATTATTACATTTAACTATCACTGACTTGAATGTGATGAGGACAGGCGAGGACTTGGCTTTAGCAGGTTAGGGATCTAAAAATAGACAAGCATTTGGAGAAATCTTTAACCTTATCAGCTGAAGTTCAGTTTTCTTTTTTCAAGATTGATTTAATTATGCATACAGAACTGGGGTACAAGTCAGAGGTGCAGGAGTGGTGAGAGGATTCACCAGAGACAGAGCAGGGAGCAGAGCAGGCAGATCTATGAGGTACACTGTTGAGGGGAGCAGCGGGCGTGTCAGGAGAGGTCTGCTGTGCCCTGAGGGTCACCTCCAAGGCCAGGTCACTCAAGCAGCTACGGCTGACTTGCAGTGCTGTGCCCTAACCCATTGGGTCACCAGGGAGGGCCTGACACTCAGTTTTCTGAATCTATCATTACTTTTAAAGTCTGGGCACCAAATTTTTGGCCCACTTCTGATTTCTTTGTGTCCCCGGGTGTCTCCAGCTGTGTTGTCACTGGAAGATGCTGCAACCCTGCCACTGTGGTTCCAGTTTCCACACAACTCCACATGACCCCATGAAGCCTGGCGTGCCTGAAAGCACCTTTATTAGCTTTGAATTTGTAACCTGTCCTCAATAGCTGCTGTTTTATTGATACTTGGGGGAGGTTTGTATTTGTCACATTTAGCTGGTGAGTTTGATATTTATTGCATTCTGTGTCTGAGGACTTATGTCTTTCAACAGTTGTGGAGACTTTTATATAATATTGCTATTTCCTTATTTTATATATTGCTGTACTTGGAGCTGGTGTTAGAGTACATTTCTACACATTTTTATTCAACTATGAATCGCTATTTTTAAAATCATATTTTCAGTACTGTTATTGCTCTGTGCTGTATTCTAAGTAGTTTTCCAAAATTTATCTTCCAGGTCACCATTCTCTCTGCATATAATGTACTGCTCATCCGTTCTATTACAATCTAGCAATAAATCCTCGATACTGACACCTTTATCTTAGACCTCTGTTCCCTAGAACTGTGAGAAAACAAATTCAGATATTGATATTTTGCTTGGCAGCCTGACTTGATGAATGTAGTATTCTGTGTTCTAGAGGTTCTTTTTTAAAGATGTTTAATCGAGTAAGATATGTAACACACTACTTTGTAACCCATTCTTTACGGTCTAGATATTTTATTATATAAATTTCTGGTTGTTTACATCTAGTAATTTTTGTATCTTGTACCTTTGTATTGTGAACTCTTACAGGTGAAATTAATTGACAATGCTGGTCAGGATGAGGTACGTGCCCTCAAAGAGATTTTTGCCTTCATTTTGGCCATAAACTCATGGTTACAAACACATGTGCACATTTATAATAATTTATAGCATATGTAATTTGTATAAATATTTATAGATATTCATATATAGAATTTATAAATAGACTGCGTTCATATATATGATGTAATTTTTATATGAATATTTACATGTAACATTTAAAATGCATATATGTATAAATATACGGTGCATGTATTTATATAAGTATATAAATATATAAAGAAAATTCTGATATATTAATATACTTACACATTTTTGTGAGAATATATTTTCATGTAAATTATAAGAAAATGCATATTATACATTTATCTACATATTTAAAAAAATAGTTCCATGTTTACAAACCCTCAGGAATTATATTTTTCTTATCTCTGGTCCTCCTCTGTAACAGATAAAACTTCACAGTTGACTCATTACAACTATAGATAAATTTATTGTCAGAGAAATCTTTTTCCTGGTAGCTGCGTCTCAATGTGTCAATGGCTTTTACTTTTAAGGCCTTTTGTTTCCTGTTTCAACACAGCTATTCAACTGATTACATACATTTTGAAGATGGAAACTTATTCATTGATTAGTGTCTGCATTTTTTGACTCTTGACTTTTTGTGTTTTTATTTTTTTATATATTTTCTATGCTATTGGGATTTTATTCATTTCAGAATACACATTATATTACTCACTTTATGTACTTTTGCAGTGGGAACAATTTTAGATTATATGCTATCTTCTATTTTTCTGGAAAGTCAATACTTATTTTATAATGTCTCTACAACCCATGTCAAAAATAGACATGCTTAGAAAAAAGATATTAGATTAATATCAACAATGACTATCAAACTAAAAACACTAAATGAAATTTACTCAAAGGATGCCAGCAATAGATTACAAGTTTTTATATCCTAAGCACATAGGGTTTATTTAAAGAATGCAAGATAAAGTATGAGATTGAAAAATCTGTCAATAGCAGTATTACATTAATAGTCTAAGATACAGACGTTATCCTAGTAGTGAAATACACAATGAAAATCATTTAATCCAGCAACATGATAGCTGGAATAGAGAAAAGCATGCTGACATAGTAGATGTAACAGGCAGTTTCTCATTCACAATTGTCAGACGATTGTCAGATGATTAGTAATAAAGACACTTTTTTAAAAAATAAGGGCCCTTTGGTTTACAGCACTTTGATTTAGAGAGTAGGTTCCATGTCCTCTTGACACCTCCAAACTCCTGGCGTCTTACCCTGGATCATCCGCCTGCTCTCTTTGTTGTGAACCTCTCTCCCTACCCACTGTAGTAGCCTCAATTCTGTATTCGGACGAGGGTTTTGGGGGAGTTAGCTTTGCCATTTCCTTTGGTTTGTTTCTCTGTATTCTGATTTGATCCATGTATGAATCAAAGCAACTGGTGTTTGTCTTTCTCCTTCTGACTTATTTCAGCTGGCAACACCCCCTCCATGGTATCCTCTTACCTTCCATACAGTAAATACGAATTAATCACCTAACAGACAACGTTGTCTTAGTAGTGAAGCATGTTTAACACCGTCTTAGACATTGAAGTTACATGGCAAAAAGAATAAGTTAATTAAAAAGCAGCAACCCTCTCCTGATTTGTGAATGACAGTCTTAAAAATGCCAATTGACTGGCTTTGGCTACTCGTAAAGGAGTTCCTCAAGGTGAGCCCACTCAATTTAAATTGCAACCTGATGTTTTCTTGTAAAACATCATTGTCAATTAGGATATGTTATCGAAATGTTTTCCAGTGGCCTTACCTATAGTGTGTTTGGTGCCAAACTTCAAGAGAAATGGGCTCAACATTTTTGAAGAAATTTGTAGTGTTTTAAGAAGTAACATTAAAAAGAATTGACTAAATTAACAAAATAGGATCAATTGTGAATGGGAAGAGTCAGTATTAA
>NW_004567114.1:3694857-3695868 GCF_000260355.1 Condylura cristata
ACAGAGAGGGGAGCAGAACAGGCAGATCAATGAAGTACACTGCTGAGGGGAGCAGTGGGCGGGTCAGGAGAGGTCTGCCACGCCTTGTGGATCTCCTCCAGTGTAGGCGGGGATCGAACTCATGCAGAATCGGCTTATGCTTCTTAGTGCTGTGCTTTAACCCACTGTGCCACCAGGGAGGGCCCGCATCACATATTTTTAGCCCTCTCATCTGTGGTTGGGCATGTAGGGTGTTTCCATAACATGGCTATGATAAATAAGGCTGCAATGAAAATTGCATTAGTGTATTTTTAAAAATTTTTGGCTGGACCTTAGCTATGGGATTACTTGATAATGTGCCAGATCTATGTGTAATATTTTGAGGAAACACTGTGCTATTTTTAATAGGGTCTGGAGCAGTCTACATTCCCACCAAGAGTGGACAAGAGTTAATGTTCTCCACAGCCTTCTCCACATATATGTGTGTGTGTGTGTGTGTGTGTATGTATATATATATATGTATGTATTAATGTTGGCATAGGATGTCCTTTATGAACCAGTGGTATAGCTTCACCCCTCTTTAGAGTCTTTACATATTATTATCATAGTTGCCACCAAGGCTCCCCTAGTCCAGTGAGCCCTTCCTGCCCTTTGATCCCCTTTTACTCTCCCCTGCTGGTAGCCATATTTCTGTAGTCAGATTTCTAGGATTTGTTTTGTCCGTTCTTTTGTTTTCTTTCTGTACACTACATATGAATACAGCCATCACATATTTGTCTTTCTTGTTCTGGTTCCTTTTTCTTAGCATAACCCCCTCCAGTTGTCACAAGTGGGGAAATCACTGAGCGGTCACTGAGTGGTATCCCATTGTGTGTATCCATCACATATTTTTTTTTTCAAGCAGAATCACATATTTTTTTTTTAAGATTTATTTATTCATACAGAACTGGGGTACAGGCCAGAGATGCGGAGGGTGAGAGGATTCACCAGGGACTTATAGATATTCATATATAGAATTTATAAATAGACTGC
>NW_004567114.1:3696930-3698628 GCF_000260355.1 Condylura cristata
AAATTTCTATGGAACCACATAAGGCCACAAACAGCCAAAAAAAAAAAGAGGCATCAAAACCCTAGATTTCAAACTATACTACAAAGCTATAGTAGTCAAAACAAAATGGATTTGGAATAAAAATAGAAACATAGAAATGGAATAGAATTTTTGGTCCAGAAATTAACCCATATAGCTAATACATGACAAGGGAGCCAAAAACATGCAATGGAGAGTGTCTCTTCAACAAAGTGGAAACGCTACACAGATCTACATAAAATACTGAAATAAGACCACTATCTCACACCATACACAAATATTAATTCACGATGAAGCAAAGATTTGAACATAAGCCCTGAAATTATAAAATGCATAGGAAAAAATAGGCAAATAATCATTTTATTATATTGACTTCTGTGATGTTCTGGGAGACTTAACTCCAACAAGGGAACAGAAACAAAAATAAACAAAGGGGAGTACATAAAACTAAACACCATCTACTCAGTGGAAGAAACTATCCTTAAAACAAAGACACCCTACTGAATGGGAGTAAATATTTGTACATGCCATATATAACTGGGGGCTTGTAGCCAATGCATACCTAGAATTCATAGACTCAATACAAAGGAAGCAAATATCCCAATCAAAACGTGGGCCAAAGTGCTAAACAGACACTTCTCCAAAGAAGACAGAGAATTTTGTGCATTTTAAATGTGACATTTTAAGAGATTGGGGAAAGAGGGTCTATTTCAACTGTGAAATAGATCAATATGCTATAAGTGGTAAAAAAGGATTATCAGTCCTACCTCAAAACATTTAAGAAATGAACAGTTCTCTTATTCTTATTTATATAAGTAGGGAACAATTAGGTGGTGATGTTCTTGACCTGAATTGTGGCATGCCTTTTTACAAGGGACAAAATTAAAAATTATTAAGAAGCTTTGCAGATCACTATGTAATTTCCAAAAATGTTTGTTAAGGAAAAAAATAAAAAAATGTAAGTGAGTCTTCAGGAGTAAGTACCTACAAAATCACATTCCCAAAATATGTAGAAGAAATAAAGAAACTATAATAAAATCTATGTGGATCATAGGTTAACAGGGTATTAATAGCACAAGTAGAAGTGAAAAGCTATGATGTGCTGGTAGTGACAGATTAAGGGAAATGTGGAAGTTCAACAAATATGTAAAAACTGGCATTCTGTAAGTAACATCAAGCAAATGTAAACTAGGATAGCAAAGTCACAGTTTTTTTAGCCATTGGATTGGAGAAGTAAAAATGTTGGACACAAACTTCGACAATAGTGTGAGGGAGTATCATCTCTCTCTGATACACTATTGCAAGGTGTTAGCTTGAAACAGGTGCTGCATTACTCCAATGACATTTAAGAAGGGACAAGTTTAAAAGAAGGTATATCCACATAACAGATCATGCACATCCGTTCAAACCATACATCACGGCATGTATGGTGATTGGGACAAAAGCTTTCATGTGCTTTGTGAATTGCAGGTCACTATCACCTATGACACTATTTCATGTGACACTCCGCCCCTCTGCCACTTGCACAGTTTCTCACTGGTGTATTACTATAGGCACCGTACTGCAAGCAGACAGTGAATCAGGAAATGTCCAGAAAGGCAAGTGACAAAACAATGGCTAACTGGGGGCAGAGATAGACTTTTTACAGGGGGTTGAGTGTTATACTGTTTGATTTTTTTT
>NW_004567114.1:3698728-3702598 GCF_000260355.1 Condylura cristata
GTGAGAGGATTCACCAGGGACAGAGTGGGGAGCAGAACAGGCTGATCGACGAAGTACACTGCTGAGGGGAGCAGCAGGTGGGTCAGGAGAGGTCTTCTATGCCATGTGGATCTCCTCCGGGGCAGGCAGGGATCAAACTCATGCAGAAGTAGCTTAAGCTTCTTAGTGCTGTGCTTTAACTCACTGTGCTACCAGGGAGGGCCAGTATGCTGTTTGATTTTTAACGGTGAGATGGTTTTATTAATAATAAATACGTGTAGTATTTTATAGAGAACTAGCATATGTAAGGAAAATGGAGGGAACTGATCTCCTTATTTCAAAATATGTATTTATTCTAATAATTTTCTTACTCATACCATTATCTTAAGTAATAGTCTCACAAAAGCAGTTGTTTTCCACATGTGAACATACAAATAAAACTCTTCTTATACAATTCTTACGGAACTTAAAAGAAATCATTTCTCCACCAACACCAAAAGTTTATATGGGCTTTTGAAAAGATTTACTTTTAGTTCAGAATTACTGTGATTACTAGTGAACGAGTGGTGACCTTATGGATAATGATATAGCAATGATGGCGGTGATGGTTTGCAGCAGCAGGCTGGCCTAGAGTGAATTGCATGCAGATCACAGCCATAGCCCTAGTCAAGCAAGCTCCTGACTACCTTCCTATCCTATTCTCTGTGCTCCTTCCTTTCTTCCCCTCAGCTTTCTTAGTGTCCACTACATATCAAGTACAACGTTAGATCCTGGTAATACATGTAGATAAATAATGCTTATTTCCTGTTTTCTACTCACTCTCCATCCTCTGAAAAATGTTACATAGAATGAGAGCACTGTGAGAGTTAGACCACTATATATCATGGACCAGAGAATGACCTTATATACCAAGGGCCAGAGAATGAGCACCTGATGGAATCTAGCTGCAAGGGAGGCGACAAAATTCCATTGTTCAGACTTCCATAGTTCAGACAGCTCAGCAAAGGGAATGTGTTTTGAGTGAGCAACATTGCGTACTGTCAGCGTATAAAATATATTCCACGATTGTTTACGGAAATGTTCATAGGAATCTGCAGATGTTTACTTTGTGGACTACTGTAGCTCACGGCAGAGCAAGGGTAGCCAAGTGAGGACAGAGATCATCATCAGCTAGCTTATCCCCATTCGTCTCCATCATCCGTGCCTGGTCTCTGAAACAGAGGCTGAGCAGCACACAGCAGCCGTTTGGAATATGCTGAATGAATGAAACCATGTGACATATGTCTCAACTTCCCCATCCCAGCAAACAGTTATCTAGTGCCCAAGTTATTCCAGACTGTATAAGAGATCATTTCATCCACACTATTTTTTTTTTGTTTTTGACTAGCAGAGACTGAAATTTAGAGATATTAAAAAAAAAAAAACTATTAAAGATCAAATATCCACTATGTTTGAAAGTGAGAATTCAACTTCTACTGTCTCTGAAATTTTTCTCTCCACCAACCTCAACTCTAGGCTGTGGGCATCACATGCTTATGGATTATTCATATTTTGATGGCTACATTCATTTTTTGGTGAGTGTGACTCTTGAGAAACCTAGTTTTAAAGAAATACAAAAAATAATTTAAAGAAAACACAATTTTAGAAAATATATTTATAGGATTCTGCAATTAATTTACAAAAATTTTACATCAAAATTCGCCCTAATGATTTTATTCTTTGGAGACAACAATTGTCTCCTCCGTGATATTTTCCTACACTAAAGGCAATTATTGTTGCTTCTAGCTGTAATAAAAAAATAACCAAAACAGATAGAAGTGTCTTTGTTGAAATTGAGCTGAAACTCCCACTGTGGAAATAATCAGAAAATTAAAAGCTCTGCAATCTTGCAAATAACATTGCAACTTAATATTATTGGAACATAACATTATTATCTCTTTTTATAGGGAAAACAAACATAAATATATTTTCAAATGACACCATGATATTAGTTTTATTTTATTGGATGGGGGAGGAAGAACAATAAGTTTTTTAGGATTGAGCAAATGAAACAATGGGGATTTATGAAAAATGATCAACGGCACAGATGTAGGCAGCGAGTCTCGATCTCAGGCAGAATCTTCCATATATAACATGCGGTACCCCAGTCCCTCCTGTATGATTTTCTAGGGTGGCTGGCTTCATTCTCAGTTCTCCATGGTGGCAAACAAGTAAAAGGTCTGCAGTCAGTTAGGCATGCAGTCATTATGGGATAAATGAGTTTCTAATGGATAATCAGAGATCAAAGGCAAATTCTTTCTTTTTCTGCCTCTCTCCCTTCCTTTATTTTCTCTCCCTCTCTCTGTTTTCTCTCCCTCCCTCTATCCCACCTTCTTCGTTCCCTCTCTTCTCCTTTTCTTTTGTCTATACAGCTTTGAGTTATAAGAGGGCATTTAACATGATCGATGCCATAAATAAAACACGTCACTTGAATGCAGATATTCAGTTAGATACATTTACTGAGGATGCGTTCAGAGAAAATATTCTACTGGACCCTTAAGACAACAGATCTGTCTTCATATCTGGCTTCAAGAAAAGTTGTTGTGCTGTCGTCCGACTTTGTCCTTATGTTTTGCAAGGAGCAGGGAGCCTGAATGAGTCAGTCTTGGAGATGCTTCACAGGGTGTGTGGTCCAAACCCAGCGGACGGGAGGTCAGGGTGCCTTTGCAGCAATGTTGACATTGGGTAGCAGACTGACTGCCTGGCAAGTGGAAGGGCGGGTGCTGCTGAGTGAGATTTTACACAACTGCATGGAGGTCAGAACATTCCATGAGACCTGTCCCCAAGCCATTGGGAATTTGAGCAATCCTGGGGCTGATGTTGCAGTGGTTTCTTTTTATGAAATAGAAATCATAAATCGGCCAGCAGTTATTTTCATAAAGCAGTGTGGAGTGAATGTGGTTCTTTTTCTCAGAATGTCCCCACCCTCCTTGAAATAAATGGAAGAACAATTTGGTCTTATGGGTCATCAGAAAAAAAAGAGCAGAATCCAGGCATCTGGCCACTTAGCTATTATCAGGCATATTTTCACTGTCTTTCCGAGATGCTCAGAATTAAACCCAAGCTGACTGCCTCCTTAAGAGCGCTAACTGCAATGCCTCTGAGCACCTTTTTGGGGTGTAAGCAACATTTTTGTGGGGTAATAATGTGAAATGGTCATAGACTTTAGGCTTGAATTTGGCTCCCTTGTCTACAGCTTACTAGTTTTATGATGCCATGGAATTATCTTTATAGCTTGTTTTCTTGGTTTCTTCCTCTGAACAGGGGATCTAATTCAGGGTCAGGTGAAGTTGACTTAACAGTTCAGAAAACAGCCTGCCTTTGGACACGCGACGTGACTGAGCTCTCTCTGCAGTTCGAGGTCCCAGCTCCGTCACCAAGTAAGGGTGTGGGTCCTTCCTTTACCGTGGTTCTTTTCCCAAATTCTTCTTTCTCTCTCTGTCCCCTCCTCCTCCGCCCTCCCTGTAATGACATAATGTTGGTTCCTTGGGCTGAACTCTACATCATGTCACCTTATTCTGAATCTAATGTCTGATTTGATTTCGTCAATTTGCAGCAAGGTCCAGACAGAGGCCAGCCATGAGCGGCTTCGCTTCTGGGCCTTTGCCTCTGAATCAGAGATGCAAGAGGTTTCAAAAGTGCGGGCAGCTTCCTGGAGCCTTGTATGGAGTCAGAACCAGGCAAAGAGACAGTCCTGGGCTTTTAGCTTTCTTTCCTGACTTGGTCTCTGTCCAGAGTTGAAACGAATAGGCTGGAAATGGAAGTTATATAAAGTACTGGCAGCTTCCTTCTGGGATTGCTTTGTTTAAAGAGGTTTTTTTCGATCAGATAAGTACTGTGGTATATATATAT
>NW_004567114.1:3702698-3721191 GCF_000260355.1 Condylura cristata
ATATATATATATATATATATATATATATATAACTATATATAAGGGGGTTGAATATGATTTAGATCAGAACTTCCTGCAGAGTGAAGAGTTGCTTCCCTTTTATCCCAAGTGTGTAATACTAAAATCATAAGCTAAAGACACTCGGCTTCTGACTCAGTCAAGGCAACATTCTCCAATTTAATCCAATTCAGTGCATTCCAAAGAAATCCCCCGTTACTGAACAGCTAGTATAGAGAAGCAGGCCATGGGGGACCCTGGGTGCATGGAGACAAGACTTACACTCCATCCGCATCTGTCCAAGGTGTCTTCACGTCTGCGCTTCTTTCTCCTGCCCCCTTTCCCACTCAGCCTACCTCACCTAGACCACAGACACAGCTATCAGCTTCTCCCTTCAACAAGTGAGCCTCCCCGTAGTCCTAATCCACCAAATACCTTCAGACACACAACTCGGACACAACCTTGCCCACTTAAAATGGCCAGCAGCCTCTGGGACACCCTTGAATCTCATCAAATGCCTGCATGGGCGGCCTTCCCCGGCTCCCAGATCCATTGCCCACCAGTCCTCTGCCCCTGCCTTCTCTGGTCGCTGAGGTGTGAGGTGCCCGGGCCCCTTGGCCAGCCATTTCCTGCTGCCATGTTGTCTCAGCAGGCAAAGAACAATAGTATCTGTTCAGAATTGTGGGGCTGTGGAAGTAAAGCCCCCCCCCCCGCCATGAGGGTCAGCAGCAGCCAATGTAGAGCTTGTTCTTCAGAAAGAGTCAGTGGCTGTCACCTCCTGTTCCTTGCATCCTATTCTTGGGCCACTGAGTCCTCCCTGGAAGTTTTTGTTGATTTATTAGTCTGTTGCTTACCTCTGCAGCGTCACATCCCATCCCCACTCTGATCCACTTTTAGATTGTACATATTACTGAATACTGGACCATAATATCACATCACTTTCATGTAGACCGTGACTCCTTAAGGCTCTTTTCTTGGCCTCCAGGAGAGAACAGGTGCGGGGGAGGGAGGGAGGGAAGCAGGAGGTGGCCTGACATCCAGAAGGCTCCCACCCAGTGCAGTCAGCCAGGGGTGCTGAGGGGGTGTGAGAGGCCAAGGACCACAGAGAGAGGCCAGGGGCTGTCCGTGGGTCCGCCGGGCAACATTGCCTGGGTAAAGGATCCCCTATGTTGTCCTCAGAAGTCTAATTGACAGGCAAGGCGATCTCTACTCTTTCAGGAATAAACTTGCTCATGAGGACGATCTGGAAGCCAGGATGGAACTAATATCAACTTCAAGTGAGAAACGTCAGTGCTGATGAAGAGGATTAGGTAACGTGATCCTCCACCCAGTACTTTTTCCTCTCCAGGTGGCTGCTGGAGCTCATTTATCCTCCAAAAGTTACTTAGTGAGTTTTGAGTCAGATCACAGGGTTAGCAATCACTTTACAGTCTTGATGAAATCGCCAAGTCAAAGCTGGGGAGACCTCTGCCCTTTCGTGGGCAAAGTGCAGAAGGGGCAAGATAAATGGTTGGGTACCCATTTCATATCCAAGGCAGGGGTTAGGCAGCCCCGGTTTTGATATTGAAAAAGCTGTGATTTATGTATAAGGCAGGTCAAGTCATTTTTAAAATCATATTTTTAAATTTAAGGGCTTAGACCAGTGTTTGAAACCATTTGGAAATTTCAGAACTACTGGGTGTGGCCCTGAGTGTGAAGTGACATCCTCGTGGGCCCTGCTAGACCAGCTGGCCCCTGCCTGTGCCAGATTTGGAGACCTGTGTGCCCGTGTTCAGGGGATCCATGGGGTACCAACTCTGTCCACCTGAAGCCCACTTGAAAGCATCTTGTTCTTTGCAATGGAACGTTTTCCTGCTTCGACAGAAAGTCAACTAACATTAAATTTAAAGCTCTGATTTTCAACTCCCATTTGGAAACTCACTTGGAAGAAAGGACAGAATCCTTGGTGTCTTGACTCTCTGGCAGTACATTGGGCTGGGCAGCTGCTGTCCCTGGAGCCGGCCGACAGGCTGCCACAGGCCCAGGGACACTATTGCACAAGTCACATGTCACTCTTCCCGGAGCAACAGATGCTGGACAGCTGGACAGGAAGTGATGGGTTTGCTCTGCCCTCACTTCTTCCTTCACTGGCTCCTTCTTGGTGTGGCTGGGGTCACCCTATCTTTGTCCCTTCTACATGTCCCGATACCTCCACAAACTAGGCTTGCAATCCCAGCTCCCCTGCCCTCCCAATGGCCCCAGTCTGACCCCAGCTTCCCTCCCCGTGACTGTTTCCCCAAATCCTGCATGCCTGGGGTCGGCCACCCCTACTCTGCTGTCGGCCCCGCCCCCATCTTTGTCCTTGGCCTTGAGGAGCCCCTCACCTGGGGTAGCTCTTCCTTAGCTCTTCACATAGTTCAGTCTCAGTCATAATCCCAGGTCATTTGACAGAACTGCTAAACACTTCACACCTCAGCAGTTAGTCATCTCCTTCTGACAACTCGGTGCCTCTAATGTGACAGTTGTTTCTCTCATCTCTGATGGAGCTGCATCATCACAGTATTCATGAGCTCACACCATGTATGTCCTTGAGAGAGCGAGTGGACAGGTGGGCAAGGGATGTACCGTTTGTGATGACAGGGTGCTGACCCACAGCCTCAGTAGAACTAGGCTAGAATAATTTGAGTAATTGGTTGGAACTGGGTAAATCACTGCTGACTCCCTTTACCTTCCCAACCCCCAGCTGGGCCTGTTCTCCATCGAGCTTAGAAACAAGCAGAAAGCGTGAAACTTGTTTCCCCAACAAGGCACATACGATGCCTGCTGCTGGCCAGCAGCCTTCCTTCTGGCCACGAGCCTCTGGTCAGGCTGCCCAGCCTTGACTCATGATGCTGACCCATCCCTGCCCTCCTCTACCCGTCCTTACTTTGAGTCCAGATCGCACTCAAGTGACACCCACTGACTCCTCTAGGAGAACAACCTCTACTTCGGGGGACCTTTCCTTTCATGGCCCCGAGATCCTGAACAACAGATACTACTGTTCTTTGGCTGCTGAGACCAGTGAGCCTCAGAATAACTTTACAGTTCAGCCAAGTTCTTGGAGTTGAGTCAATCAAGTCTACATTTGAATTCACATCTCTGTGACGCCAAAGTGTTTGCTCTTCCTAGTGGGGGCGACGCGTCTTCATGGTCCTACAAAGCACTTGCTGACACACCTCTGGCTTCCCCTGCACCTGCATAGCACCTGTGGGTGGGGAGTCTCCAGCCATGGAACTCTGGCTGTGGCCAATGTCCCTACTTGGGAATCTATGTTGTTTCTAATGGGACTGCACTTCTGAAAGCAGACAGTGTAAGTTCTGTTCTCAGAATCAATGTGAACAGTTATTTATTGCAAAAAATACCAAGACTCATTTTTTAATATACTGCTTAACATAATAATTCCTGGAAACGGTTCCCCTGTGGTGAAGTAATGAAAAGTAAGTGAAAAGAGCTACAAATGTCGCTTCTGAGCAAAAGATTAGTTGAAAGCACTCCTCTCCTTGGGTCTGCGGCACGTGTTTGCATAATAGAATTGGTCGCTGGCCTCGTTGTTATAAACGACACAGCCGAGCACAGGGCTGTTCCTGATGGGGCAGCCCTGTTCCATCAGGCCAGGCGCATCCAAAAGCCCTCCCAGCATGGCCGCAGGCCAGGCCCGAAGTCCCCCACGCACAGGGGAGATATGTGTGAATCAGCCTTTTGGGTGTTGCCAGTTTCTCCTTGGTTTCACTCCTTTCTAGGGAGCTAGTTTGGGGAAAACTTTAAACTAGAGCTAATGCAAAAGGAAACTTCTACCTCGGCTGACTATCCTGTAGAAATGAAATATCGGTCATAGAGTGGTAAAGCTTGTTGATTTCAGTGGTGAAGACTCTAGAATCCTCGATTTGCATCAGGTGTTAGGCAATTGTTAACATCTGCTGAGACCTAACTCCTAGGATAACGCAATTCACCTGTTGTAAAGCTCGGAGAAGACTTGCTCAATGTCAAGTTCGTTGTTTCCAGGAAAAGGTAACGGGGCCGCCAGGGCCTGGATGTGTGTGAAAGGAGTTTGTCTTAATGAGTGTGTCAGAATGGATTTTTCTGAGGACAACAAATTCCATTCAAAACACTTGTGAAATCAGGAATACGAGAAGGTGGTCGGAGACCGTGGGTGAGGGTTGAGGGAAGTGGCTAAGGGCAGCGCTGGGCCAGGGGTCTCTAGAGGGTGGGTCAGCAGAAGATGGACTCAGTGATGGATTCAGAATTTTTCTATAGCTTATTGCATAGCCCGTTGGTGTGTTTGTTGACCACACGTCTTTGACCTAACGTCATCTAGAAATTGCTGACAGCCCTTCACGGCGGTAGAGGCACCTGGATGAGGTGGAGTGTCTGCTCCTGCTGGGCTGAGCCTTCGCCCCAGGTGGAGCAGACATCGCTGACTCTGGAGGAGGCCGACTCCTGCGACTCACTGACCCTGCCATCTAGCCATGATGTAGAGTCTTTCCTGTGACTTTTCTGCCCAGACCTCAGTCTGTGCTTTGTTTGAACAGGGCTGGGAGGGAGGGCTGGGCCAGCACTCTCGCCGACTTTGGAGGGGCCATTTCTGAGCGACCTGGCATACACAATAACCTGTCCTCCGGCTGGCCGATGGGGCCTCTGATAAGGCCACCTGATACGTCTTAATGGAGTGAGCCAGCTCTGAGAGGCACACGCATTCCTCGGATGTCTGGCTCCAACCTGACAGTCTTTTGAACTTCCTATGTTCAGAAAGCCCATTACTTGACTCAATAATTTGGGGGGAATTTGAAGGCTGTTCTTGCCAAGGCTTTTCAGACATGTCTAAAGAGGAAGATGTGGTTTGTAAGAAAGGATTTTCAGTTATCTCTGCAGATATCAACTCGCCCAGGTCTCTCCTTGACTCTGTGACCTGCCCACCGCCCCCACCAGCCCTTGTGCTTCAAAAGGAGGGTCCTCACCAGCTGTCTCCTGTCTAGCAAATGCCCACCAAAGCACGCCTGCTGGTCTCACAAACTGGCTTCGCGTGGTTGATGGACCGCTCCTCGCCCCCCTTGCCAGCCTCTGCTCCTAGCGGGACCTTCCTGCTCATCGGAGCCTGAACCATCCCTGCCTTCCGGGGTCTTGCTGAGTCTCTGTTGCTCATCAAGCCTGTCTTCTCTTTCTCTCACAGGTCAGCTTCTCCAGCGGCAGATGCTCACAGCAGTGTCTGGGCGGGGAGGCCAAGGGGGATCGGATGGTGAGACTGTCTGGGTTCACCTTCCTAGCTCCGGGGCACCCTGAACCTAACTTCCCTGCAACTTGTCTTCCTGTTACACAGTGGGAACAACTCGAGCGCCACCTGCTACTTTCTAGCAAGGGGGTCAGTTGGCACCTGGCATGTGAGAAGGTCCTGGCGTAGGTCAACCCCAGAGGAACACGGCCAGACAAAGCGAAACGTTACAAAAGCTGCTTGCTGGCTGCTTCGGGGCTGGGCTGGTGAGGAGAGTCTGGCCCGTCCTCTGATGCACCGGGACCCACCCTGATCTACTCTGAAATCCGGATGATGCAGTCAAAGGGGTTGGTGGGGTGCTTAGAGATAGTCATGGAGGCAAAAGCATCAAGTGCCCGCCCGCAGGGTCACCTTCTCCTCTCCGTTCCTGTCTGATGGATAACAGCATTTTCTGTCATAGGAGCTAAGAGCTTGGTCACCCATCCAACCTGGAAGGCAAGCCAGGCTGAGGGGCACTGACAAAGGCCCCAGAAACCCACATCCCCCAGGGCGGGGAGCACCCTTGGGGTGGATGGTGGTGAAGGGTAGACGCCGGGTGTCCAGGGCCCGGCTGTGGCTGCTGCTGGACGACAGGAAGGGACATCTCCAGCAGGCCCCCGGCGGGCTGGGGAGCGAGGCCAGAGCCGAGCCGCCATGTGGCTGGCAGAGATGGCGTCTGACATCCATGCTGTTCCAGAAGTCATGCCAAGCCAAGAGCCAGCGGATTATGAGGATTAAAAGTACAGAAAGTAAAACAAACGGAGTTTTTTAGACAGTCATTCTCAAAGAGAGTGAGTGAAATTTGTGTCACTTTAAATAAGGGATGTGTCAGAAGAGAAAATAAAGAGGAAGGAGAAAGATCCTGCCAGCTCCTCCTCCTCCTCTCCCTCCTCCTCCTCCCCCTCCTCCTCCTCCTCCTCCTGCTCCTCCTCCAGCGAGACAGCAAACTGGCCGGCAGGCGACGGCAGCCACACCCGCCGCCACCAGAAGCGCTCCTGCGTTTCTTTGCTGTGACTCACCCACTGCCCGACGTCCATTCTCCTCGTCCTGGGCGCCGGAGCGCTCTGCCCCGTGGGGAGGCGGCACCTCTGCCAGGACTTCTCCTGTCATCACTCGTGGGAACCGAAGTTCACGCAGCGGCTAATCCACACACGGAGGGGCCGAGAGGGACAAGCCCGCCGGAGAGTGGAGAGAGCCGCGGGCTTTATTCTGGAAGAAAGGCCTTCTTCTGGGATGACAAAGACCCGCGGAGACTAGAAAATCAGGCAGGTGTCCAGTGTCGGCGGCAGGGCCCAGGGGGCAGGGGTTCACCGCCTGGCCTCCCTTGACACGAGCCAGCTGCAGAGGGAGGCGGGAGCTGGCGCCGGGTGCAGGCGGAGAACGCTTTGCTGAAGTGTGACTTCTCCAGAATCATGCAGCTTCTCAGCGATGGAAAACTGACCTGCCAGTGCAGGTCACCCCGGGGTGGGGGACAGGTTGTACCCGGGACCACCTTCGCTAAAGCATGACCCCTCTGGCCAGCTCAGGATTGGTCTCTGCTGCCTGGGTCAGCTCCCGTCCTGCCTCCACCCTGTTGGGAGAACCGGGCCAGCACTGGTTCCGGGGGGGCCAAGGTTTTCAAAGTCAAGGGGCCAGGAGGCAGGAGGCGCACCGAGGACTCACTCCGGAGGCCCGCGCCTTGCGATCCTATACGTTCAGCCCAAGTCCAAAGCAAGTTCATGACAATTCTCCCCCAAACACCGTGAGATCTCGAAAGACCTTTAGTTCACTGGGAATTGTGGGCGACCCCAGCTCCAAGCGCTATCCAATACTTCAGTTCCACAGTTTTTCTCCGTTATCATAATTAAAAATCAATGATTCTGATTGCAGTGTGATACCTGGCTTGCTACGGTCACTTCCCTGACCACGCTCCTTCCTTCCTTCCTTGCTTCCCGATGCCTTTCCTTCTGTCGCTGAGTATGTCGAGCACTTCCCGTGCTCAGCATGTCCCAGGCCTCCCACTCTACGCGCTTCCTGCCAGTCTGTCGACCCCGTCTGTGATGTTGTCTGCTGTGTCAGTCTCTGTGCTGGCCTTTCCCATGGCCCGCCCTTCCGCACCATGGTCTTCCCTGTGTTGCCTGGGCACAGACACCTCCTTTGGGAAGTCGTGGGTCGGCCTCTGGCCAGGCCCTGCACCGGTCCCATGCAGTGGCTTAACTCGGGGTCACCTTGTTTTGGGTTTCTGGACCTCAGGGGTAGTTTTCGTTGAAGTCTGTACCCCTTTGCAGGCACTTTGGGGCCTGCTCTTAGCAGTTACTTCCCACTGTGGTCTGGGGCAGGTCGCAAGCTTCTGGTCAGCAGGCTGAGACCTCCCAGTACTGGCGTAGAGAAGGGGAGGTTCTCTTCTGGCTGCCTTGGAGCTCACACCCAGAGGTGGGGCTGTCTAGTGACCCCACTGTAGAAACGGTTTCCCTGTGTGGGAAACTCATTCTGGCTGCTACATCTTTTCTTTCTGGCTTTACAACTCTGTCAAATATTTGTTAGATTGTTTATATAGGCTTTGCACCATTCCCCTGGGTGCAAGTCACCCTGAAATTAGAGCCTGCAGCCTGTGGGGTGAGCGTGCTGAGGTGGGCTTGAGAAACACTCTTTGCTTGGGCTGCTCACCTGGGGAGGAAACATGAAGCCGGGGCTTTCACAACTGCCGGTGTGTCATGTGCTGACCATTATGCTGCAGGGCAGGAGGCTCATTCACATGGTGGTGCTGGCCTCTTGGCTGAGCGGGGCACCCCAGTAGCTTTCCAACGTCTCTTTCCAGGCTCTTAGGGGCTACTCTGCACTTTTAGTCCTGGATGCCATGATTACCCAAGACCAAATTCAAGGGTTTTCTATTCAACCAACCAAAGGAGTAGAACCCAATCTCTGATCTCATGAAAACCCAAAGTAGATTTTCTGGCTCCCTATGAAAATGAATGAATTGGTTTGGTCAGCAGACAAGGCCCATGGAGTTCTCCAAGTTAATGTATTTCCACTTCCACAGAACCTGACACAGGTCGTGGCCACCTGCTCTGGAAATGTCCATATTTTGTTGTGTCTTAGCTGTTGAGGAAGCCTGAGCCAGTCAGCAAAGCTTTGAAACTCACAGACTTGACTTCAAATAGTCATAGGACTATATGTAATAGTCCTATGACTGTTTGAAGGTTAAAAGCTTCCAGGTAGCTAAGATAGAACAGATTCTTCTTTTTTTCTTTTTACTCTTTTCATTGAAGTAACACTGCATTAGAACATTCTACACATTTCAGGTGCTCACTGTTGAGAATCAACACATGCATGTACTATATTAAGGTCACGGGTTAAAAGTTCAAGTCTGTCCTTATCCAGGGCGAGCAGGTGGCGGAGGAAGAAAGAACCAGTGTTGGCGAGCGCGGCTGCTCTCTTAGCGGAAAGATCTGGTGTCGTATTTGGGCAGGGGGCCAAGGCGCATGTGCCCATTGGAGGAATGTCCATGGCGGATCCTCAGCTGTTCTTGGAAGGACTCTTAGGGCTCGATGTCTGGAGGTCGGAGCCTGCTCTGTCTGTTGGTGTCGGATGCAGTAAACTGACACTGCATGTCTTTGCTCTTTGAGTTCAAATGCCTTATAAGGGAGGCCGAGGAGGTGGCTCGTCAGACTCCCACAGATTGTGCTGCCCGCTTCGCCAGCTCATCCCGAAAGCCTCGCTAGGTGGTGATCGGGGTCCACAGGGCAGGGTGGACCAAATCGCCATTTAGAAGAGGTAGACGGGGGTGGGGGGTGCATGGAGGGGTGGAGTCAGTGCTTGCCCTGCTCCTGCAGGGAAGCATTTGATCATTCCTAAATATCCTGCTTTTATAATTATCCATTTCCCCACGTCCTGCTTTCGAAGAGAATAACAGAAGGATTTCAAAGTTTGTACAGGCAGGGAGGAGCTGAATTTGCCTGCTGCCTTAGCCAGGTGTGGTCAGGAAGGCCTCTTTCAGGAATGCAATATGGGGTTCATCCCTAGGACTACAGAGGTTGTCTGTCCTCTTGTCTGAGCTGGAGTCTATTCCTGTGTGTGTCAGCTCAGGGTGAAGAGCTGGCATCTTCCTCAAACTGTCTGATTTATGTGTGAGCATGTAGATCCACACGTGTGTGCAGGGGGTAAAGGAGGGCTCCTGACAAGCTTGAGTCTAGGTTTGTGAATCTGGAACTACTCCCAGCCTCCAGATTCACCTCTTTCTCCACATTCGTCCACCCTGCAGTCACCAGACCTCTCCCCACGCGGCTCTGCCCGGGCCTGCCTTCGCTCCCTGCTCAGCCCTCTGCAGGTGACATGGGGCAGGGGGATACCACACAAACAGCTCCCAACTACCCTTCTTCTGTGCTCAGAAAACACTCCCACAAGGCAATGCAAGCACCATTTAGTTGTGCCACAAGCCCAGGAAGCTACCGGAGAGGACTAGGCGAGTGGCCAGAGAAGAGTGTGGCCAGTGAACAAGTCACTGCCAGGTCAGCAGAGGGCCGCCCCAGGAAGAAGACGAGGGAGCTGGGTGTTGATTAGCCATTGCCCTTAAGTATGCTCATAAGCTCCTCCAGGGGCTCTTTCTGGCCTGCTGTCCACCCACCAGGCTGTGATGTTCAGAGGAGCCTGAGGTGAGGATAGTGAGGACACTTGGAGCAGGCTGTCGGCACGGGGATGCCCAGGAGGGGGTTGCTTCAGAGCCCCGCCCATGTCACCTCTCCACCCCCAGAAAAGGCCCAGCATCAGCACACACATCATGTATGGATGATGCAAGTACTGTGTCTTCACCATGGCCCCATGTCCATCTCCAAAGATGTTAAATATCCTAACCCCCATATGTAGCTCAAGTCCATATTTATTTTTCCACTTATTTATTCCATCAAGGTTACTGGATTTTAGCTCCAGTCTATACATGGCAGTGATTATTGGAGATGCCATGTTAAATGTGGCACATGGCCTTGATTCTCAGTGAGCTTATCATTTCCTGATGGGCAATGGGCTCAACAACATGTGGCCCAGACCCCAAGGAATTCCATTATAGCGTGTTGAGTCCCGTGATAGGGAAAGAACAAAGTCGCATGGGGAAGTGTGAGAGGTTGTGTAAACCGAGTGAGGAGCTGGTGAAGGCAGCCAGGGCAAGTTCTGGCCAAGCTGTGACTTAAGTTCAAGATGTAGACGATGTCACTTGGCCAAAGAACCCTTGTCTCTCTTGCATCTGACGACAAACATTAAATAAGACCACACACACACACACACACACATGAGTGTCCCTAAGGCAGAGAACTTTGGCAGGGACACTTTGTGCTGAGCCTCAGTGCCACATGTCTCCTCTGGGACTTGAGTATAGGCTCCAGAACACTGCCTTGTTTCACGTCAAGGGGTGACATGTTGAGATAACGCCCAACGTTATTTCTCTTTAGCAGACTTCTAGAGAAAATCCCAACTGCTTGCTTTGGCTGGAGCCAGACTGTCTCTCCAGAAGCTTTTTCACAGTGGAGACAAGGTGGACTACCCTGTGAGAGAGGAGAGAGCTATGGAGGATTCTCTTTCTTGGCCCCCCTTATGTCTAAGAGAGTCGTGCCATCCTGTCCCCTCTGTACATGGCACCGCTGCTTCCACAAGAGTGATGCCCACCGGGGATGGCACAAAGGCTACTGATTTCTAACGAGCATTCCAGCACTTTCCATCTAGAGATATATCATCCTCCGACATGGCTGCTATGAGAAACCACAAGCTCTTGTTCTAATACTGGGCTCCTGAGGTCTCACTGGTGGATGTTTGTATTCGTGCACACACACGTGTTTTCATGGCAAAGTAGCATGGCCATGGCTTTTTGAGTCAAAGACTCTGGGCTTGGGGGCTTGAGACTCATGACCAGGAGCCCTCATGTCAGGCCACTGCTTCTTGGAGCCCCTGCACCCACCACCCAGGGAAGGAGTGAGGATGACAGACGGCAAGGGCTGCCAAGGGGGGGTAACGAGCTAACTAGAAGTCTCAAAACTTAATTTTTTCCCATTTTTATTAAGATACAAAATATATTTTAAAAATGCATGGACTTAATACACACATTTTAATGATTTTGGGCATGTGCCTACACCAGTGCGATCATCCCACGAGCACGGTGATGAGCACATCCATCTCCGACATGCTTCCTTTGTCCTCTGCTTTCTTTCCTCCCTCTTCCCCTCTCTCCCAGCCTCTCTCCTGCCCTCCCTGCCTCCTTTCTTTCTTTGTCTCTCTCTTGTTCTCTTCTTCCTGTCTTCCTTTACCTCTCATGGTGAGGACACACCTTAAAAGTTTTTATAGCACAGCACTATACTGCTAACTGTGGGTGTCATGGGCTGCAGCAACTCTCCAGAAACTATTCACCTAGCGCACCTACAAGTTTATACTCAGTGATGAGTCTCCAGTCCTTTCTTCCCCCGTCCTCTGGCAACCACCAGAAACAGAATCAATGCCTTTTAAGAAAATGCCAAAGCCTCATTTGGAACAAACTGAATAGGAAGTGGGACAAAGCTAACGTGGGGTGGTGCACTTGGATCACTGGTGCTCAGCCTGGGCCTCAGCTCCTTGGATGGACCCGACAAGCTCGGAGACTTCCTGGCTGCGAGGGGAGATGTTGCATCTTCTGTGTCCCTGCTGTCTGAGGAAACTAGAATCCAGGGGCACCAGACTCATGACTACAGAAAAGACTTTGGGGCTTGATACCAAATATCAGGAACACCAAACCATCTGGTCGCCATTCATGTGGGGTGATTTATGGGGCGACTTACTCAGTCTCTTTGCAGTTCCCGAACCAATTTGCAAATGCAAAGACACATCCCACTTTCATGAGATGAAATGAAAAATGAAAAAACTTTGCTTTTAGGTTTCATTGTACCCTCATTTCACTCTAACCCAAGAACACAGTCAGATGCTTGTGCTCTGGAAAGACTGTCACTCCCTCCCCTGAGGAGCTGACCTCCCTCTGCAGTGTCTTCTGGGATAGGTTCTCTGCAGCTTGCGTGTTCTGTGCAAACGGTAGCCTTGCGTGGCTATTTATGCCAAGACCGGCGCTGGTAGAGCCCAGACAGCCATGGACAGACATCAGGTTGGAATGACACTGCTTCCAAGCTCAAGACAAGCCTTTTCGGGGTCTTGATGCTTCCTAGGGAGAAGAAAGACATTGTATAAATCTGTCTCCTGCTCATCCATGGAGGGAGTCGTTTGGTTTCGTTGGCTCCTCTCTGGCCAAATGGCTGATGGCTGAGTGGCGTCCACTTCCCTCGTGCTGGAAACGCTCACCACCGGGGCTGGGCGCCTTGGCCCCAAGTGTCAGTTGTGTTTTCACTGCACCCCGCTGTGCGCCAGGGTCTGCTCCTGCCTGTTGTCTGTTGCTCATCAAGCCAGTGCCTGGGAATAGTACAGGGGTGATGCTAGCAGTCATTGGTTTTTATCTCATTGATTTTTCTAGTAAAATGTTAGTAACATTTTCCCCAGTTTGGTTTGGGGCTCTAGGGAATGCAAGTATTGGCGCCTGCTTTGCAAACCCCGCATCATCTAGTCTGAGGAAGCAGGCAGGGAAAAGCCACCGCAGGGAGAGACCGCGCCCTGGGCTGTGGACAGACAGGGGCCCAGCTCACAGGCAGCCCCATCGCCTCCCAGATGTGGGGCTCGGTGGCAGGCACCTGGCTTCGCCCACATCGGCTTCCTCTCCTCCCGCGCACCTGCTCCCTAGGACATCTGCGCTCCTGCACAGCCTGGCCTTCCACGAGATCGTGCCTAAGTTACCAGGGCCGGCAGCAACAATGGGAGGAGCTAACAGCTCTCAAGGCATGGTGCTGTGTAGCCTGCTTCCTAAAAATGCACACATGTAAAGGTCGATGCCTTTTTAAAAACGTGTGTAAAATACTTACAGATAAGAACGTGCTACCAGAACAACAGTTCTTCACCTGTAACAGAGGTGAAGGCACCTGGCGGGAGGGGGTGCAAAGAAGGCTTGAGCAGACAGAATCCAGGTGTTATGGGAGGGAGAAAATAAGTACTCTGAGAATAACATGCAGAGAAACCAAGAGCAGGATGGTGGGACAGATATAGTTGATACTGGGCCCTACTGGGTGATGCAAAGATTAAAATATGGGGGAGACTTTTCACGTAGGGAGCTTCTCTATTGCAAGACATAGGCAAGTTCCTACTTACCTGTAGGCTGAGAGCTAATCCAGCTTTAGGAGTGCGCTCAGAGCAGAACAAGGCTTACAGTTAAGAAATGGTTTTCCTGACACTTCATATTGCGTCAGGGATGCTGGCTCTCACTCATGTGACCTCATTCGTAGTTTTAGGACTAGGGACTTGCATTTGCCCTCACGAGCTGACCCACCTCTTGTTCAGCCACCAGCCAGCACACTGCTCCTTATTCTCTTTCAGGGCGCGAGAGGATTCACCAGAGACAGAGTGGGGAGCAGGACAGGAGGATCCACTGAAATCCACTGCTGAGGGAGCAGTGGGGCACAGGGGAGGTCTCCTGCACCCTGTGGGTCACCTCCTGGCGGGGGATCAAACTCAGGCTGCAGCGTGACAGCGTGAGCCACAAGGGAAGCCCCTCAGTCTTTCTTTGAGGCTATTAACCTGCACATTAAGGACAAAAAAAGTGACCTCCCGAGGCCCAGGGAAGGCTGTGTAGGGTGACGTCCTTGCAGAGGGGCACCCTGAAAGAGGAGAGGGAGTCGGGAGAGAGCCTGTGAGGATGAGCCAACACAGACTCTCAAACAAGAATTCCCTTCAAAGAGCATCTTTGGGAATATACATTTAGGTCCTGTCAAAACCGAGTCTGTGGTATCGGGCAATGCTGCCACAGAACCTCTGTTAGATAAGACCAGTGGGTAAAGGTGATCCAAATAAAATATTAACCTAATTAGAGAATATCTTTTCTACCTTGATGAACCTTGTGAGGGATGGTACATAAGTGCAAAAAATATCCACTAAAATAGCCATCGTGACACACTTGTGGACTGCTTCCCAGGAGAGCACTTCTCCTTCAGAGGCAGCGGGAGAGGTGAACAGATTTGAGATCACCTTCCATGCAGTGATATCAGGCCAAAACCGGCTTTATTTAGTCTCAAGAAAGTCAATTCGGGGGCACAGCTGTCTGGCCAACTCTCATTTCGTGTTTAAGTTCAAGGGTTAAATAGGGGAGTGGGAGAGGACAGCACATCAGCTCTGTGCAGGTCAACAAGTAACTAAATAAACGGAAGCCGAGCCAGTCTGGTCGGCCATCTTGGCGGAAATGAGTGCGGTCCCTGGGGGCGTTGCTTTCTTTACTTTTCAGTATGTATTCATAGATATTTTACATCATTGCTCATTTTGCGCAATGTTTGCTTTTTCCTCTCCAGTGTAGTCCCGCGAAATTCCTACACCAACTCAACCGTGAGCCATCACCATAGTCTCTTTTACCACTCCACTCCCGTTGTAATCTTTCTCCTGCCCCTTCCTTGCTGAATGTCTCTGATTTATAGCTGCCAGCTAGTTTAGTCTTTCTTTGTTCTCCTGATCCCTTATTTGGTTCTCCTACTTTCCTCCTGTATGCGAAACCACCCAATATTTTTCTTTATCCTTCTGGGTTATTTCACTGAGCAAAATCCCTTCCAGCTCCATCCATGTTACTGTGAATGGCGTGAGCTTATCCCTTTGATTGCCAGTACCCCAGTGTGTATAGAACTACATCTTCTTGGCCCAGCCATCTGTTTTAGGGTGTTTCAGTTGCATCCTCCGGATGCGGGTCACCTGCAATCTTTAGGGAAGTCCCGAGAGCTGAATTAGTTTTCTAGGCTGCATCACAGATGAATATGGGGGCTTAACTGACAGAAATCTTTCCTCACCATCCCGGAGGCTGGAGGTCGAGGTGTAGGTGGGATCAGCCCCTACTGTGGTCCTCTCGTTGGCTGAGGGTGGCCCGCTCCCTGGGCCTGCACGTGGCCACCCTGTGTTTCCTGATCTCCTCTTTACAAGGACAGCAGTCAGGTGGCACCAGGGCCACCCTATCAGCCTTACTTAGCCTTACCACCTCTGCGCTTCTGGAACTTAGGCCGTGCATGATGAGTCATTACTCCCAGCACAGCCATGGGGAAACTAAGATAGGGAGGACCAGTGATTTGTCCAAGGTCAGAAAAGTGAGTTCAACAGTACAGAGCTGGGATGCAGACAAGGCCCTGTCTGAGATCAAAGTTCACACTTTCACCCACAACGTGGCATTGCCCAGTATGACAAGCCAACCTCAGGTGGCCATCTATCTGCCTGGCGATTTTGTGGGCGAGAAGAGGTGGGCCCCCAGGAGGACCGCAGGCCGCAGAAAGCCACGCCCCCCCCCCCCCCCCCCGGGAGCCAGCAGGGCCTAAGTGAAGCCGCACAGGGATTCAAGGACGGCATAAGCCAGGTGCAGGGGTGGGCTCCGTGTTTCTTTACGTGTTCCTGGCTCCCACGGGGCGTGTGTCAGCATTCCTGCACCGTCCTCCTGCAGACATCTGAGATGAGAAATGCAGCTCACTATTCCCAGGACAGAAGACAAGGGATCCTGCATGGGGAGAGCGAGCCAGCGCCCCTTCCCACTACACCGACACCACCAGCAGCGATGGCAGGTCTGTCCATCACTAACTGTCGTGGGAGAGGAACCTGATCATCATACGGGTGTGCAGGCACACCAGAGGCGCCACAAACACAGCCTGAAATATCACCAGGCCGGCAAGGGCTGATTTGCAATTGTAAATGCATTAGGAGCTCGCATGCATACTAAGAGCTTTGGAATGCCAGGCTGTGAATTGCCAAGGAAACTGACATGCTTTTCTGCAAGAGAAGAAACACACGTACCCTGTGGAAAATCATCTCCGTGTGCAATTAGCTCTGTCTCTCAATTTAAATCATTTTTAATAATCTCCTGATCAGTGGTATATTTTTAAGTGTGAATAATATAACACTTATGTTTACATTAAACATGAGTCATTAGACAAAAATAAGCGCTTCATAAACTTGAACCCCCTTCAAACTGCGGCTCAGATGGAAGACGGCACACAGACAGACAATGCAACAGAGCAGCCAAGTCTGCACAGAGAGGAACTGTTTGTCCGTCCAGCCCTGCAGAGCTGGGTCCCTCTACAAGCCAGACTAGAAGCAGAGCCCGAGTGCTGCTCTGTCAATAAAGCTTTATTGGAACATAGCTGTATCCACATAGTTACAGGTCATTTGCCGCTGCTTTTGCAGATACAGCTGTAGAACTGAGTTTCAGGACAGCAATGATGTGGCCGGCAAGCCTGAAATCCCATGGAGGCTGGCCCTGCACAGGAATTGCTCACTCTCCTGCCCCGAGGGTCGAATCAGCTAGCCCCCTTCTTCATTACCAACAGCAGTTCCACTAGCAAGTCAAGAGGATTGCCCCAGAAGCAGACTTTGCTTCTGAGGGGCCTAGATAATCAGGGACAAAATCTCACTCTCATGGCTCATGGTATCACTAGTCATCAGTGATGCTAGAGGCTGCCAGGGACAGTCCTGGTGGTGCATTTACCCCACTGTCCCCATAGTTTCAACTGGGGACAGTCACCCTGGGTATGGCTGCTGGTGTTCATCCATTGCTCGCTCCAGACTCTTCAGGCCACTCTGCTGGGGGGCTCACCTAAGCCAGCTGCTCCTGTGTGGCCACTGGGGACCAGAGCGAGGGCGCTAGACGCCTGTGGGTAGAAGGTGGGCATGGGGGCAGCTTCTCTGGTCTCAGAGAGGTAAGCAGGCACTCACTCTCCCTACCTAGGATGAGTCACACCTGTGTGGTTGCTTAAAAAGACTTGGTTCTTTGCCACACAGTTGGCTTGCAGAGCAGGTGTCATCTCCCTCTTGTGCTCTCCAGCCCCAACACGACCCTCCACTGGAAGCACCGAATCAAGGCGGAGTGAAGAGTTCCCCAATTAAATTATGCTGGGCAGAAGGCAGAGAACAAACTGGTGGAGACTGCAAGTTGGGGCTAGAAGGGAGATCAGGTATTCAAGAGAAACTTCTGGAACAAAGCCACCATGATAAGCATCAACCCAAGGATAAGTTGCCACCCTTCCTTTGCCTCCTTGCCAAAATTACCACAAATGAGTGGTCAGCAATGGGGTGAGTGTGGTTTTACCCCCATGGGAACATCTAACAATTCTGGAGACCTATTTTGGGTCACAGCTGGGTCGAAGAGTGCTCCTGGCACTCAGGGGTGGCTATTAAGCATCTGCTCATGCGCAGGAAATCCCAGGGCAAAGGACCCCCCACACTAGGGTCCTCCATGTAAATAGTGCTAAGGTTGAAAAATCTGACAATTTATCAAAATCATGGTCCAACGGGATTTATATGAGTGGGTTTGAGCAGATCCTAGAAGAGACTTTCCTCTGAGAAGATGTATTTCCTCTGCAGTTGCCATTGCCTGCCACACCCTCCTCCTGCTCAGACACATGTAGATTATCTGAAGCCCCAAGTTTCAGTAAGTTCACGTGGCTGACCACATTTCACTGCGATTTCAGTACCAGTTTACCTAGGAAAATGTATTCCAGATACATCAAAGCAACTGAATCAGAAATAGCGTGTGTACTCTTTTTATTACTTTGATGCTTTTAAAGGCAGGTTGCAATGTATTAGAAATGATGGAATACTTCAGACTTTTCTTTTTGGGCAAATCATGTTTGATTTGGTTAATCTCAGTTGAATGGGAGTTTAACACTTGGGCTTTTAAGTGAGATCATTCCTATATTAATGAGATCCAGACTGAGTCAAGTGAAAAAAAAAAATGATTAAACAACTAAAATGTCCCCTTGCTGTTATTCAAATGAATGGAACGAAAGAGGTGGTGTTTTTGAAGCTTGCTTGTTCTCTCTTCCCCTTTTTGCCAACCTCATTGACTTGGATCCGGTTCATCTTGAGTGGGTTATGTTTTCTTATTGTAACAGCCTTTCTCCAGCAAAATCATTCCCTCGCTAATGAGCTCCATCCTCCTATGATGGGGAGAGAGTTTTAAAAACACCCACTGCTCTCCCCTGATCCTTTGAATAGCACCAAAGGGACCCCTTTTCCCCACATTGCCATCAGAGATGGGGCTGGAGCTCATTAATAAAGAGATGATCTTGCTCCAAAGAGCCTCGCCTGGATTACAGCTAGCCCAATGTGGAGTGCTGGCCGAGGCGGGCTCCCCTGAGCTGCCCCCACTCGGTGACACCGTTTGGGCTTTCGCCGAGGAAGGGTCCGGTC
>NW_004567114.1:3721291-3735848 GCF_000260355.1 Condylura cristata
GCCGACTCTGCTGGGCGCACCCTGCTGAAAGCTTCTCTGGCCATCGGAAGACCACACTTCCTGGTGGCCGACCCAAAAAGCTAGGTCTTGCCCAAAAGTCCCGAGGCCAGAGTGTGCCCCTCAGTCCCTGTCCCAATCCAGGATGCCCTTGGTCTGTTCCCTCACCTGCGGCCGCGTGTCTGCGTGCTGAGCAGGCTGGCCCAGCGGCATCAGAAGAGGTCGGGGGTACAGGGCCTCCGCCCCCTTTTAATGAGGTCACACTGAATCATTCCGAAGTCCATGCCGACTTCAGACGCACGGCGTCACAGCTGGACGTGACAGGCCTAGCGGCCATCTCCACTGGGAGTTAGCTGCCTTCCGCAACCAACCGCTGACAACGCCATTTCTCTTTCTTCCTGTTCCAGCTCATTTCTAGACCTCGTCTTGCCCACCGAGTTCCAGCCCGCGCCTTCCGCTGCGTGTGATGGACCCCACAGCGTGGACAGCCGGGGTTCACATTAGTCCCAGAACCTCCCAGGAAGCCCTTCCCACCCTGCACTCTCTTCCAGATGCACTGATAGCCCAGGGGAGCGGCAAGGGGCCTAACGGGAGGCCTGGGGTTCCAGAGCCCCTGCTTGAATGCCAGCCCTGGACGCTGGCCCTGGGGACTGCCTGCGCGGGCGAGGCAGCTCTCCAGCTTCCTGCCCACGTTTCCAGTGAGGGGCAGACTCTTCCTCCTTGGAGACTAGTGACCAGCCTGGGGAAACAGAGACAGCATCTCCCTCCAGACCAGAGGGTGGCAGCAGCCTGCCCGTCAGACACTCCCTCCCCTCGGCCCCTCCACTCAGGGGCGCCTTTCTTGTAACACAAGTCTGTCATGCGCTGGTGGTGCTGCTGCCTCTGTGTCACTGTGATAGGGCACTGCTGGTGTTACAGGGCACCCCGGAATGGATTGGGCCACCTGTCTGTGGGGCCTCGCCCGCGTGCTCATAATTCAGTATACTGCAGACACACAAAAGAGCCAATAATGGGCTTATTTACAAAAGGGGAAAGGAATAGGAAGCGACCCAGGGAAAGAGAGCAGGATACAAAGTCACTGGAATACCTTACGGCTAGGAAGACTGAATACACCGAGTCACGGGGTCTGGAGAGCTGTTTCCTGAGCGAGAGATGCAATCGTGCCCTATTTATCCCCCAAATGTCCCAGAATACCCGCTAGCTCCACCCTTGGGTCCTGACAGTTCTCTCCCTGGTACTGCTGGGAGTTGTAGTTTCCAATCACTAGAGTAGGGGGTGGAGTCCAGAAAGCTGGAGCAGAGGTGGAGTCCACAAGACTCTGCAGAGTTCCTTTAGGACACCTGCCCCTTAACATCACCTGGAGGACCGAGATCCTGGGGAAGGGAGACTGAGAAGCGGGATGCTCTGGTGTGGCTCCTGTCACTGTGACCCAACAGCAGCCACTAGCTGTGACCCAGCACCCATGAAACTCATACAACTGTCAGCAAGAAGGCGTCACTGAACCTCAGATGCTTTCCAGAGTCAGTTTCCCATGTAAAATGGAGGGCTCTTCCCTACAAGGCAGTCATGAGGATTAAGTGTAACCATCGGTGTCAATGCTGAGAGGTGTTGACCAACTAGTTCCCATCATGTCACCTCAACTTCCCACTTTGGTCTCGCTACAATGGGGAGCAATATAAAGTCTTGAAAAGACCAGTGTGGTCAGAGGAACCACCAGCACCAGCAAAATAATCAAGTTCTGCTGTGAAATGAACCAATTTGATGATGAGAACAACTTGTAATCAGACTACCAGGTGGAAGATGTGGGTTTTCCTCTTTGTAACCGCAGCAAACTCTTTCTGTCACAGTCCCTTGCCATGTGTAGGGAGTTACTCAATAAGTCTTTTGAATATAGAAATATCCATTTTTTAGCAAAGACAACTGTTTGAGAACAGTTTTAGTTTCATAGCAAAATCGAGGAGGATGTGCAGATTATCCTGTATCCCCCCTGCCTCCATGCATCACAGTCTCTCCCATCACTGACATCTTCCCCCAGCCAAGGCATCCTTTTTAAAGCTGGTGAACCTACATTGACACTTCACAATTACCCAAAGTCCATAGTTACTTGAGAGTTTACTCTTGGGTTTGGACATTACCCGTCATGATGGTTCCCCATAGAGTAGTTTCACTGTCCTAAAAATCTTCCGGGTTCTGCCTGTTAGTTCTTCTCTCCCCACTCCTGGCCCTCAGTTATCACTGAGCTTTTGATTGTCTCCACAGTCTTGCCCTTTTCTAGGAGGCTCTGTGCTAGAATCACACAGCACGTGTGCAGCCTTTTCAGATGGCTGCTTTCACTAAGTACAAGCATATATACATTTTTCCATATCTTTTCATGACTCACTAGCTCATTCTGTCCCGCATTGAATACTATTCTGTTGTCTGCATGCACCATATTTTATCCATTTTTTATCCATTTTTGTCTATGAAAGAATATCATGGTCACTTCCAAGTTTTGACAATTATGTTAAAACTGATGGAAAGTTTTTTTTTTTTTTTTTTTTTGTGTGTGTGTGTGTAGGCTTTATTTGAACATGAATTTTGAAGCCCTTTTGATAAATAGCAAGGGGTGTGACTGCTGGAGCCCATGGCAAAGATAATGAGTAGTTTTCTACTGAAACACTGAAGCAGCTATTCCATTTATGCACTCTCACCAGTAATAGTCATTCCTGTTGCTCCACATCCTCATCAACAGTCGGTGGTATCAATGTGTGTGATGACATCTCAGTGTTTTAATTTGAATTTCCCGATGCCATATGATTTGGAATGTATTTTTTTTTTTTTGTATTTACTTGTGATATTTGTATCTATTTTGGTGAGTATCTGTATATGTCTTTGCTCCTTTTATTTAAAAATCTGGCTATTCATTTTCTTACTGTTGAAAACAGTTCTCAACAGTTTTTGGTAACAGTTCTTTGTCAGCTGTGTATTTTACAAATATTTTCTCTCCACCTATGGCTGACTTCTCAGTTTCTTGACATTACCTTTTGGAGAATAGAGGTTTGTGTATTTTAGTAAAGCTCAGCTTATGGTTATTTATTTTATGGATATTACTTTTGGTGTTGCCTTAAAAGTCTTAACTATATCCAGGTCAGAGAGATTTATTTTTTTCCTGAGTTTCCTTCTAGAAGTTTTACAGCTTTGCATTTTACATTTAGCTCTGTGGTACATTTTGAGTTACCTTTTGTGAAGGGTATAAGGTTGAGAGTCATGTGTTCCTCATCTGGCTGTCCAGTTGTTATAGCATCATTGTTGAAAATACAACTTTCCATCATTGGATTGCCTTTGCTCTTTTGTCAAATATTGTCGACTATGGATATGTGGGCTCTGTTCTAGACTCATATTCCTTTCCTTTGATTATTAATTTGATTCTTGTGACAAAGAGGAAATACCTTATGCACATCAGTTATTCTGATGGCCTCCAGTCACCTACACATGATGTCCTGGAGTTCTCCATCTCACTCACCTTCCCCTCAGCTATTACCTGCTTATCATCTCAAAATGTCTTCACCTCATTTCCCTGAAAAGTTCTTTCTTTCCAAGAACCATTAGTTCTCAGGCCAGGGTCAGGCCCCTGCAGGTGGTTCTGGACACCTCACTCCTCTCCCCAAACCCATCATCTATATGTTTGGTTAGATATCACTAAAACAAAATTACTTTAAAAAGTGAAAATAAAAGGTTGGGCAAAGGCAGAATCATGAAAATGAAAACTGGTTTGTTGTAGTGGATTTAAAGTAAGTCTGAATTATTTTACAACTGCTCTATCAATGAATGAAAGTCAATAGCCCCCTTGAATACAGGGGACTCTTAGTAACTTGCTTCCTGTGGGTGGAAGGAAGGGTGGGAAGGAGATTCGGCAGAAGGCTTCTGAGTGACCGCTGGAGCCAAGTCATGAGAGGAAATGCAGTTTCTGCCCCCCTGTCTCGTGGGACCCTTACTCTTGGGGCTCAGCCACCATCAGCCACCATCCACTGAGGAAACCCAGACACAGGTAGTGGTTATGTGTATGTGTTTTGGTTTCTTTAGCATAAGAGCATTCTTTGTTAATCATTGCAGTAACATTGGCTTGCACTATTGATAATCTTTTGGAAATACAGGACCCCCTGCTAGGGGTGGGTGGGGGGGTCCTATGCCTGTTGCCATAGTATTTCTAACCCACCGGGGTGCTGTCAGCATTCAAGAACCCTTCAAGAAAGCCAGACCAAGAACCCTTTAACTGCAGTTGTATGAAACACCCTGAAAAGGAATGACTCAGTTGAGCCCCATCACACCCAAAGCTATGAGAAATAATGGTAATAACAATACAAAATGATTTCTATGTCACAATTCTAAAGCTCAGTGTGGTCTCTTGCACAGTTAAAGATATCAAATTATTTAGAAATTATTTATTAGCATATTACAATGCAAAAAAAATACCATTAATAATAAAGATAGGGCAATTCCCAATATCTATAAAATTGTTATAGCATTTATAAAGCTAGAATTACATGATTCTAGTCAACTATATTTGAATACTTAGATGAAGTAGATAATTACTAAGGAAAATATAATCCACTAAGGAATCAAGGGGGAAAGGACAACAGGAATGATTTGATTTCCATAGAAGAAACAAAAATGTTATAGATACCTTCAAGAAAAACAGCATACTTAACCTGTTTGGTAGAAAATATTTTAATTAACATTTTATTTTTATTAAATAGATATGCAAATGGTATACATATCAAGTCAGGTTGTATCTTTTTCTTTTGAAACTTATGGTCACATTCTTTTTTTAAGAAAACAAAATTATATTGCCATTGGTTTATATATTGTTTGTCTTTGGGAAATAGAGGGTCCCCTTCTTCCAGGGCAATCTGTAGCTCACCCATCACCAAGATACTCACAGTCTTCCGCCATGGTCCATTATGCTCTCTCTGTATACCGTTCACCCTTCTCTCTTTTCTCTTTGGATCCTCAGTTCTATGGTCAGCTTTCAAGTTTAGTGTCAATGTTTATCTTTGCTTAAAGCTTTGTTTAGTTTATCTATATGCTAGTTTTAAGCAAGATCATCTAGTATTTATCTTTCTCTTTCTAGTTTATTTCATGTGTCACACTCTCTTCCAGCAACATCCACAAATGGCATGAGTTTATCATTTTTGATGGATGAGTGGTATTCCTGTGTGTATATGCACCCCTCTTTTTGATCCACTCCTCTGTTTGGGGGCACTTCACTTATTTCTACATCTTGACAACTCATATGTCCACCTTTTTATATAGGTCCAAACATGAAATGTCCATCCAGAGGATGGACAAATGAGTTGTGGTATATCTATATAAAGGAAAACCATGCAGCCATAAAAAAGGAATGAACTACTAACAAACACAACAACATGGCTGAGTCTTAAAATTCTGCTGAGTAAAAGAAGCTGACTCCTACCACTGTAAAATCGCCTATTTACTGTTGTCCTTTTCCCCTTGATTCCTTAGTGGCTTATATTTTCCTTAGTAATTATCTACTTCATCTAAGTATTCAAATATAGTTGACTAGAATCATGTAACTCTAGCTTTATAAATGCTATAACAATTTTAGAGAGATATTGGAAATTGCCCTATCTTTATTAGTAATGGTATTTTTTTGCATTATAATATGCTAATAAATAATAGCACATTATTTATTAATAATATAATAATATGACGACTCTAAAGGCAAACTGACCTACAGAAACAGCAAACACATTGGAAAATTTGAGAAAGTTCAACTGCAAAGTTGCTTGCTAAATTTAGGGGTGATGTACATATATTTTTTTTTAATTAGGCCAGTGAATTTATACAATACATCTGATTGTTTCAAATACACAAAATTTAATGGATAGCAAATAGACCTCCATAAATATATAAAAATTAACACATTCAATAATATTATAAAAGTGGATCTTCGTTATGTAGACATGAGACTGCTACAGATAGGGTAAGTCTAGACAGATGTGGAGCCCTAGCTAGACTCTAGGTATAGACCTCTATACCTAGACTCTAGGTATAGAGGTAAATCTTGGCATGAAGATACAGGCAGTTACATAGACACAGACTTAGCTACATAGAGATATACACACATGCGTGTCCACGCACATATTTATCCACACAATTGCCAGCATCAAGTGAATGGGGAAGACTAAAGACACATCAGTAAATTTCACTACGTTCTGGAACAAGGCAGAGATGTCATTGTCACCACAGTTGTGTTACATGCACTGGAGGAATAATCAGCAGCACCAAAAAATGGAGGTGAAGAAAATACTTTCATTCAGCTGTTAGAGGGCATAATTGCATAGTAGAAAATTCAAGTTAAATTAAAAAATGCCTATAAATAATAAGGTGTATACAAGAATATCAATCAGATAGCAGGCACTGAATCTAATAAATATAACTGATTATAGATAAGCAATGAGTACTTAGAAATGATAATAGATGAGAAAATTCCTATTTATTATAGCACCAAAAAGTGAAGTGCCTAAGAATGATTTTAATGAGAAACAAAACAAAACAAAACAAAACAAAACAAAACAAAAACAAAACTTCCATGAGAATAATTTTAAATGCTCTTGAAAAACACCAATAAGCATTGAATAGAAAAATACCTTAATTTGGGGGAGGAAATGTTGCTACTATGGGCCCTCTCTGGTGGCGCAACAGGTTAAAGCACAACACCATAAAGCTAGCTACAGCCGCCTCAGCAAGAGGCCAGGAAGTGACCCACAGACCCCACAGACCTCTCCTGGTCCGCTCGCTCGCTGCTCCCCTCAGCAGTGGACTTCATCTATTTGCCTGTTTTGCTTCCTACTCTGCCTCTGGTGAATCCTCTCACCGCCCCTGCACCTCGGGCCTGTACCCCAGTTCTGTATGCATAAATAAATACATTTTAAACAGAATGAAAATTCACTATTATAAGGATGTTAAATTTCTCTGATTTTGTGTATATATTTAAAACAGGGTTCCCTTTTGAAAATACTAAGCCTTACTTTTTACTTGCACTTGAATTTTAGTATGGTCTGGGAACTAGACAGAGGTGATTTTAAATGTATATGGAAAGAAGCAAAAAACATGATTTTTAAAAAGGAAAAAAAATGATTGGTTCTATCACATGTAAAACTATATTCTAAAGAAAATTAAAATATCTGGCATCTTCTCACCAAGGGATGCATTGGCCAAAGGAAAAGATTTGAAAGTCCTAAGATAGGCACAGACATATTCAGAAATTTAGCAACCCAAGCTTCACTCCCTATGCCAGCAGAAAATTCAAATGCACGAGATTTCAAAGTATAAAAAAGAAACTATAAAAATAAAAGAAGGAAGTAGTTCCTTTTATAACCTGGGAGCCTGAGTAACCTTCCTACCTCTAGCTCAAAATCCACAAACCAAACACACACAAGCCATTGATAAACTCAGCCACATTCAACACACTAAAGTCCATATCCATGGCTAAACTCTTCCGAGGAACATCACAAGAAACACACTGAAAAAAATATTTACAACTCACATCAGAGATAAAGGGCTCATTTCCTACCACCGAGACAGCGTATGTTAGACTACATTGTTAACAACTACACTACTAACGTAAAAAGAAAAGTGAGGTGGAACACATGATAGGAGTAGACAGTTCTGGGCAAAGAAACCCAATGTGAGTCAACCATGTGAGTCAACCATGAGTTGACAACTGGGGATGTAACTAATATGGGGGTGCCATGTTTACCTGTTGGACTGGTAAGCTCAAATGTCTACTAATATTCTCAGTTCTTTTCAACAAGCACATGCAGACCCAGTTGGAAGGAACAGCAGACACAGACCTTCTGGGAGGATTCAGCTATGTGCTTGTCCTTTGGGCCACAGAAAACAGTTTTCAGTCTAAGTCTGTGAAATAGTGCATGGGACACAGTAGCGATTCAATGCTTATCTAAAATGCAAGTCTTACTGAGTGTCCTGAATTTTCTTTGAGAACTGCAAAAACAGTTCTATGTTCAAAATCCCTGTTCAAGACAGTTTCCTTATCTTGAGGATGTTATTCCAAGACCCATGAGGGAATCCACTGTTGCAAAGCTAGTGGCTTGCGGAAGTGGTGATAGATCTCTCAGATGCATGATGAGAACTTGGCTTTGGTGAGCGTTAAGCTTCCTTCTGCCTCTAATTTTCAAGCTGGACTTAGTACACGGGTTCCTAACCCTATGCTCTTTCTATTGCACCGTTCTCCTTAGACTATGCCTTTAGCAGTTTAGGTATTTTCTTTTGTTGTTTTCTTAAATACAAGATCATGGTTTGGGATTGCTGGCTTCTGCCAGTGGGTTTCAGACTTATTTCTTTGATGATGCTTTCAGATGAAGCAGGTAGACAGCCCCAGTTGCAATATATGAAGCTGATATATGTTTGCATTTGGCTCAGTTCATTTGAGACAATGCATTTGAGACCAGGCTATGGATTCCAGGTAATTTTACCACCCTGTCAGAACAGGTGAGACAAATAGAGATCTAGAGAACAGAAAGCAAGAGCCCAGTGAGACTCGAGAGGGTGCTTCAAGAATTTTAAGAGCTGCTTGTCAAAAAGAAAGTACTGAAATAACCTTACAATTAAAAAAAAAAAGAGATATTTTCACATGTCTTACTCATATAGCTATTACAACTTCCTTGTAGTCAATGAAAGATCAATGATGGTTTTCCCAGGGAGAATGTTTCCATCCAGCAAAGTAAAATATCTAAGATTCCAGATATACAGGTGGTTTCCTACCCCTTGCTCATTCCCATCATACCTCATTAGCTAAATGACCAGATCCTGTGTGGCGCACACAAGAACCACGGAAACTAGAGAAGAGACATTTTCTGAAACCACAGAGGGGAAAACATGCAAGAAGCAGAATTTCCAAGGTGGGTCTGGGCTGCTTCTAGAAGGGGGTGGTGGGGTACTTTGTGCCCTGGGAGACTCAATGGGAACCAAAAGAACAGTGGTAAAGAGGGGCTTCATGGAGCAGGTGAAGATTGTACCATACCATCTGCTATGTCATTTCTAATTCTGACCTGTTACCTAAGTCCAAAGTGCCTTCCAACATCTTCCCTTCAGCCTCACACACCGAAGAACAGAAGGCTAAGGAGCAACTCTCCCCAGGCTAAATGGGCTGCTTGCTCTCCTTCTATGTCCACCCCTGTAGGCGCATCCTCTGTGAAGGCACCTGATTATCACTGGGGCATCTGTCTCTCACCACCATCTTGAGATTCCAGAGTGTCGCCCCTCCTCTCAGCCAGTTTCATTCTCCAGCACCCCATACAGGCTCATCCTCCTGCGGTAAACACTCCTCCATGAAGCTGAACTCCTGATTGAGCTGACTGACAGGTGCAAACTAGCTCTACCTTGTCATGACAGGTGTTGGCTTATTTTACCCAATGACCCTCAGCTCCCATGGAGCAGTTTCTCTAACGCTTCTGCATGCCTGTCCTTTCCTGCATATTTACCACTTGGGAAACAAAGTTTTCTTCTAAGTCACTGGGGCTTCTTCCCTTGACAGACAGGAAGTGACAGCATATGCACTTCCTTTCTCCCCTTGAGAGAAACCTTTCACCTTAGACATGGAAACCCTTTGGAGTCATTCATTGGCTGGAGATCACGTTTTGGAGTACTGATTAGCAATGGCTTAATAGAGAAGAGAAAGGTCTAGCCTGGTTTTAATGGGTGTTGATAGGGTTGTTTTATTAATGTTTCTAATTGATTCTTGATTTAAGTAGCAGCCATCTTAGCTTAAAAGATGGTCTCTAACAGGAATGGACAGCCGGTATTAAAGACCTTTCAATTAACATGCCAGGTACAACCACATATAAATCTGTCCTTGTTCAGAAAACTATTCAAAGCTGGAGTATTGATTGAAACACTTCAGAAAAAAAAAAGAAAAGAACAATGCATAGTTCCCCATTATAATTTTGCACCCAGATTTTCTTCAAGATGCTTTCTATACTTCCTGCCTGACTGTACTGCACATAACCCCAACGTGATACATTTCGAAGGTTTTGCCTGGACAGTTAGAAACCTGAATCTCACAGGCACGTATAGCATACAGCCACTGTTGATCTATCAACTATGTATATAGTACTTATCATGCAGTTGGTATTGCTGTAAATCATTTACAAATGTGAGCTGAATCAATCTCCCCAACTCAGCCATACATTAGTCACCTGTACTCATCTCATTGGTAGATTTGGAGGTGGGAGCTCAGGGAGGATAAGCAGCTTGCTCAAAGGGTCATGGCTCAGTAGCCATCGCACTGGCTCAGAAATCTGCAATCCTGCATTTCGTGTTCCCATCAAAGCTCTTCTGTGTGTGTGCCCTTGGGGGCAGGCACTTGTAACAGTTCCACTTTGCAGATGAACAAAGTAAAAGTTTTCATGATGGAAACTTCCAGACTGACACTCAGCTGATAAACTGCTTGCCCCTTAGAGGTGTATGAGGCTAGTGGGCAAATGGAAGCTACTTTTCATATTTCCATTCCCCAATTTAGTTTTGAATTATATTTTGGTGGCTTTCTAGTTATAAAGAGAACACATACAATGCCAAGAAACAAATACGTGGAAAAACAAAAAGCAAATTCACTTGACAACCCACAAAGGATATGTCCTTGTATTTTGGACACACTTCAGGCAGGTGTTTTTTGGTCGGTCTCTGTGTTTATGTGAATAACCTCATCATATATGTTTAAATACTGGTATATAATCTGTTCTCTTTCAGTGATGGGTTATTAAAATCTTTGGGTCAAAGGACAGATAGGTCTGCCACTTGGTTAAGTAGATCTACAAGTTACTTAGCCAAATATTCCAATAAATGTTTATATGACCACACTACTTCCTGTTACACAAAGAATCCCAGGGTGTTTGTGACTTATGGGGGAGCAGAGGAGAACAAGATCAAAACTGGGGTGAGAAGAGCACATGGGACTATGGTGATGGCGCATGGGTGAAGTGGTGGTGGGAAGTCCACAGGGATTACAAGTGAGACGAAAAAAATGTACAAAATGAAGAATGACGAAAAAATCCATTTATAAAATAAAAATATTTCCTAAAAAAAAGTCTGGCCCTCCCTGGTGGCACAGCAGGTTAAAGCACAGCACTGGGAGGCTAAATCCTGCATGAGTTCTATCTCTCATGGCGCAACAGACCTCTCCTAACCCACCCGCTGCTCCCCTGAGCAGTGTACTTTGAAGATCCGCCTGTTCTACTCCCCACTCTGTCTCTGGTGAAGCCTCTCAACGCCCCTGCACCTCTGGCCTGTACCAAAGTCTCTGTGAATTCACTTTGCATATACAAATACCCCTTTCATAAAATCACCACCAGGAAGAGTCCTGCTAACTGTATTCAAGCAGAAAGGGGGAAAGGATAAGCTTTCCACCATTTCATGGGCATATACAAGGTTATTGAACTGTGCCCGCAGATTCAGTTGGCTTTTCACTAACCAGTGGGTGAGATGCTGGCCCTGCCGTGGATGTGAGAAAATCCCTAGTGGGAGAGGGAGAGGCCGGATGTTGTCAGTGACCAGTGTGGGCTCCGTCACTGCTCGCCTCCAGCCCTGTGTGCACATGGAGCGTCGCCCCCAGTCTGCCCCAGTCCTGTGACATGTCCTTAGTGAAGTCATAAGCATTTCGTTTACTCAAGCAGAAGTTGCACTTGCAACTGGTCCCAAAGCTGAAGGCAAGTGTCCTACATCCCTATCAGCTAAAAGTGTTGTCAAAGGGGATTTCATGTGAGGGATACATCACCATCTTCACTGTTCACACCATGTACCATATCCAGCTACCTGAACTTGCTGGGAACTTGTTAGGCTGGATGGAATCATTTGATTAAAGGATCGTGAAAACATCATCTTCTTATGAAATCGTGCACCTATGGGCCTGTAGTCCACAGAAAGAGAACCAGGTGATGGCCTTTTATCCAGTAAAGAATAAAGAGACATTTCCTACTTTGAAAATATTTAGATTTCAGTTCTTATTCACCCTGTTCTATGTATATGACTTTCATTTTCTCTCTAATCTATATGTATCTACCACATGTTGCATTACATGAATGTATACGAGAAAGACACCTTACTTGAAGTGTATATATTGACTAAAAATTGACCCTAATGATCAGAGTAGATGTTGGCACATCATTTCTGATTAAGTGTAATTTGAATTGACCACTTTTGAAAAAGGCAATGTTGGTTCCCCACCAAACAAATGGTTTAGTCAAGCAGGATTTCCATTGATTGCCATAAAATGATGAATGAATAAAATTGGGGAAGCTGACAAGAAATTCACTAAAATGAGCTGAAACAGGGACTTGAAATGGAGCTCAGAAGCTCATGCACTGTTGTGAGAGTCCTAAAGGAAGGAACAGAAGCTATGCCAGGAGACAAAAGGTCACCAATTCTCCCCAATGTCAGCCCCAGCGCCACCATCTTGTGTCTTCAGGGGCCAAAGACTAAATCGTTATCAAAGAATCCAGCTACTCAATTAAGCACTAACAAAAAGAGGTTACACAACTGCTCACCAGCCACCAGCCATGTTTCTAGCAGGTCTTGATTAGGAGTGGTGATGTATGAAATGCTCTAATACACTTAGGGCGTGCAGACCTTCAAGGACAAGCTCATGGTGTATGTAAATCTTTAGCTCCCTTAAGGACTAACATTAGGGAAGCAGAACACAATCATGGATTTCATAAAACTATCTGTTCTTGCTATTTCATTTCCTTAAAAGAAACATGAAAAATATAAATACACACATAATTATGCATATGCTCATCCACAGATACATACATACATGTGTATGCTGTGCACATACATGCCTTTACATGCATATGTCTGCATACACATGCCCACAAATAGGTGAATGAATGGAGATGTAGATAGATAGATAGACAGCTAGATATGGATAAATACCCATATATTTACCCCACTCTTTGTAGTAATTTCTATATAACTTTCATGATGACAAATTAAATTTATCTGGTATAATGGTCCAGATAAAATACATTTCTAAACTTATCCTATGGAATACTTCTCCTATCTTGTCATAAACACCATAATGAAGTAGTATTGACTTATAAAAACCTGTATACATTGTTGTATACAAGTTTTATAAGCCCACACTTGTGAGACATTATCACAATCAAGGCCATAAACTTATCTGGCATCTCCAAGAATTTCCTTGGCCCCTTTCTTTGTAAAAATGTGTGTGTGTTTTTAAAATATTATTATTCTTTCATAATGAGTGTACTTAACAGAAGATCTACCCTCTTAGAAAATCTTTCAGTAAACAGCACAGTACTGTTAACTGTAGACCATTGCTGTCCACATTCTTTGAAATAATAGCGTAATAAGTGTGTGCCCTTAGCTCTATATGCTGAAAAGTATTTAATTATTACTGTTTAAAAACATTGAAGATTTCTTTGTGATTTTCTGTTTGGGATTCATTGTAGTACTGTTTCTACATTCCTTCTGTGATCAAAGGAATGCAGTTGATGAGTATGGAGGTTTTGTTACTGAATTCTGTTTAAACTCGGTGGATTGAAAACATACATCTTTTCTCTTCATCTGTCCTGAAAACCAATAAAATGAGAGAAAAATGGCATTAAAGGTATAAAGTCAAAGGATGAAAAGAATTAGAAAGTCAATAGCAATGAATGAGACATACTGTAACATGGAGGGTAGAGAGCAAATGTTGCTGTCCTAAAGGACACAGGAAGAAACTTACATCCTGCAGGGAGATGATAATAGGAGGGATACACATTCTTGCTACAAGAAAAAAAAAAAAAGAGAGGTGAAGAAAAAGGAAAAAAGGTGAGGGCAGTTCTCTGAATGCCAGAGTGTGGAGTGGTCTGGAAATTGGAGTGAGATGAAGAGTGAGTCACAAGTAGCGAGGACCTGCATTACTTCCGCTAATCTCATCGCCAGCTCATTCTCTCCTACCCACAATTAGAAGATTCTTTAGGAAGGTGCAACCAGAGTTACCTGGGCCTTGGAATTCCTGACACAGAAAGCAGGTGTTAGGGTGAAAAGAAAGGGCATGGTGGTAAGTGAAAGAACTGCGACACCTCTTTCCCCACTCCCAGATCTCTGAAAGCCTGGGCCCTATACACCCTGAGTGGGAAATCTGAAGAGTAATCTTTGGGAAACCGAACAACTCAGGATAATAGCTAAAGTTAATGGCACCTGCAGACTCCGCAGTAGGTACAAAGTGAAGGCCCAGGACTGACAAGGTCTGTTTATGCAAATACAAAGTAAAGTTTCAGTGCACTTTTCTGTGTGCCTTTTTAAAATGTGAATGAAAGTGATCAAGGGACTCTAGACACTGAGTTCTCCAGTATTAGAGGGGGACAGAGTAAAACTGAAAAGGGAAATGGTCTGAAGGAGAAGAAACAGCCAATGCAGCGAGTAGAAGAAAACCTTAATAAAATCATAAATTGCTATCCTCTAAGGAAAATATTCAGAAACAGAGACTCCATAAGATAAAAATAAAAGACCAAACATTACTAATTCAATAGATGAA
>NW_004567114.1:3736916-3786422 GCF_000260355.1 Condylura cristata
CCGCTGCGCCACCAGGGAGGGCCAGAAATATTAGATTTTTTATTTTGAAGTGGAAAAAATAGGAAAACATGACATATAAAAGCTAGTGGGATGTAACTGAAACAGAGCTTGGAGGGGAATGCTTAATGATAAATGGCTATATTTTAAAAAAGAAACCTTATATCAACAAAACAAAGAATGAACTACACCCTTTCCAAGCTGAAGGAGGGAAAGCAAAGGTTAGTGCAAAAGTAAAACAGAAAGTAGTAAAATGATACACAGTCTGTGATTGGTCAACAAAATTGATAAACCTTTAGTTAGAAATAAAAACTCAAATGGCTGAAATCAGAAATGAAAGTGGGCACATACTACCCACCTTCCAAAAATAAAAAGAACACTAGTGAAATACAGTAAATAATAGTCTGCCAATAAATTAGGTAGCCCACATTAAATGGACAAGCTCTTAGAAACACAAACTACCAAAAGGTTCACAAGCAGGTAGACAGACTAGCAAAGACCCGGAGACGGCAGCCTGATCAAACTAGTTAATGAAGCAACTTTCTATCAGTAAAACCCCAGCACTAGGTGGATTCACAGTGAATTCCACACTCCCCTCCCCTCCGCCCCCACCTCATCTCCTCCCCCTCCCTATCCCTGCATCTCCCCTCCCCTCCTCTCCCTCCCTGCCCCTCTCCTCTCTCCTCCACTCCCCTCTTCTCCCCTGGACTCCTGGATTTCCGCATGACTATTCCAAAGCTGCCCTCTACAGATGGGGTGAACAGTGCACACTGTGGAAGTGGTGTCCGTGGAAGGCCCGAGTCTGGTTCCTAGGCCTCTCTGCCCACGAGGCTGGACGCCTTCCTGGGAAGCCCCCACCCCACTTCAGTCTTCTCAGGCGGAACAGGAACCAAGCTAGGCCTCCGGGAGGTGCTCGCCTCTCACGTGGCGACTGAGTTCAGGAGACAGAGGACTGAAGGAAGGTCTGTGCTAAACCAGTGAAGGCATTTGGGGGGCAACACCCCTGCAGCCCAAGCGCCCGTGCCACCTCCATCATCCAGTAGCCAGGGCCACCTCCAGAGCACCAGCTAAGCTGCCCTGGGCCCAGAGCTGGGCCAGGTCCAAACCACCGGGATGCCTTAACCCTCACGCTCCCAGGGCCCCTGCTCACTGTAGGCAGCGTGCTCCCGGTTAGCACTTGTCCTTGAAGGAAATAAAAGGGGACTCAAAATAAATATTTTCCAGGCCCCATCCCGCCCGGTGCAGTCAGAAGCTCCTCCAGATAATCCATCTGAATGAGTGAGGTTTTGTGGTCGCCGCTCTTTAATGTCTCACTCGCTTTGCCCAGAACTTACAGAGTGAAGAAATGCGAATCCCATGGTGGCATTTTCCCAAATTGTACATCACTTGAGGATTATTTGGAAGAACTTAAATTGTAGCTTTGATTGAGGTTTTATTTGAAAGCTAAGTATCACAGGATAAAAACAAGAGATGGTCGAATGCTTAGAAAGGAAAAGCAAGCCGGGAAGGGATTCGAGGTTTGGGGGACGCTAGAATTCAGTCTGCTTCGTCTTTGGCTTGTTCATCAAAGCTGCTCCACCCGTCTTATGCCTGGCCACGGACAACAGTAGAGTCCAGCCCGCCGCTGTCCGAGGCCGCTGGCGGCCCGTGTGGCTTTCCTCTGCCATCAGTCCGGCCAGGCGACCTCGCCCGCCAGGGCTGGCGTCTCTTGACTGACCGGGACCACATTTGGCCACATGCTGGTCCCCGCCACACTTTCTATTGTGTTATTGCCCCCCCCCCTGCTCCCGGCCTGGGGAGACCAGCTGTTCGAGTTCTCCCCATGAAGCTCCCGGATCTTCAGGCCTGGCCACACAGTGGCTGCCGGGCAGAGGCCCCCGCACAGGATCAGCGCCGTGGTTAACGCCCAGCGCATCCTGGTGGGTCCCTTCTCTGTGGAATAGGTTCTTAGTGAGTGTGTCTGTTCTGTGGCCATAAGCAGAATCCATGGGGCCTAAAACACTGGGAGAGTTCTCTCCTGCTTCTGGAGGTTAGGCGTGCAGAGTCGGGCGCCCCAGGGGCTGCTCTCTCTGACAGCTCCAAGGGAAGACCCCTCCCTCACCTCAGTATTGCCTACGTAGCGGCCACCATCTTTGGTGCAGGTCTCTCTGATCTGGCCTTCTCATGGTGCTCTGTCCTGTCTTCACTTCTTCAAGGGACATGTATTCCTGCACAACACATCTTGGCTAATTACATTTGCAAAACTCCTGTTTCCTAACAAGGTCAATTTATGAGGTTCCAGATCTACATGGATTTGGAGGTGGGGCTATTCACCAAGGAGAGATCCTGAAATCTACACCTGATCAGATTACTACTCTGATCAGATGTTGGTCCCTGGATATGCTTTGCAGAAGATGAACGTTTTATTCACCCTTCAACCCCATCCATCCATCTATCCACCAAACACATAACTAAGCAGCAGTTATGGACTAAGCAACAATAAATTCAGCAAAATGTCAACCTCTCTCAAAATACTCACAATTCAAAATATGTATTAAGAAATGAAAATGGGCAGGAGTCCTTGAGAGGAATGAGCCCACGACTCTGGTGTGAAGGGATAGGCCATGTCCAGTAGAAGAGGTAGGCGAAAGCCAGTGGAAGAGAGTGTCTTTGAATATAATCTTGAAATCCATAAAAAAGGATTTTAGGAGAAAGGTGAGCAGTTCCAGTGATCTATGTATGGGAACCTGGGCCCAAACCCCCCACGACTTCTCTCAGGAATGCTCATTTTGTAAGGAAAGCCTTTGCAACACTCACCATTTGCATTTTCCTTCAATCACCAGCATTTTCAGGAGAGCGACTGTGCCCAGCCGCTGGATAAACAGTCAGCCACGGACCAGAGGGGGCAGGGTGTTGCTGTTGTGGATTTCCCCGTGACAGAGCCATCACAGCATCTCCCTGCGTGTAGTGAACTACAGAGGGCAACGTTTGAGGCTGAGAATAACTTAGGCTATAAGTGATTTTCTTGCCTATGATTATTCAGATGACTCTGCTGGTCCTTATGAATGCATGGGTAAAAGCAGAAGCCCTCAGAGAACATTCACACAGTCAGATGACATGAAGAACCTCCCTGGTGGCCTGGGGGTAAGTCTCAGCACTATCACCACCGTGGCCCAAGTTCGATCCCTGGCCGGGGAGTGACCCACAGGGTGCAGCAAATCTCTCCTGTCTCCCCGCTGCTCCCCTCAGCAGTGGATTTCTTTATAGATAGTCAAATTTCAAAGATAGTCAAATACCCAGACATAACTTGCTTAGATGCATATGTTCATGTGTGTTACACACCTGCACACACACACATGTGCACACACACCTGGATCCATGCCAGGCCAGGTGAAATGACCCATTCTCATTTCCAAGCAGAATGCTCAAGGAGGGTGTACAGACCTCCTTGGGAGGAGCGTCAGTGGGTGATCTGTGTGCTTACAGCTCAAGTTCTACTTGCCAGCATTCTGAGCAAATAAATAACTGAAGCCCATTACCACTTTTTGGGCTCTTGTGCTTCTTAGGTTCCCATCAAAGCTAAGCTCTATGTCAAAGGCAGCAGCCACACGCAGCAGAGTCTCGGGGAGACTCCTGATTAATTGCTTTTGCATTTTGGAAGTGCATCCAAGGATGCTGTAAAAGAGTGTTTGTTTTTGCCGTTGCCAATCCTTGCTTAGGAGGGCTCTGGAGGGTGACGATGATGCCCTCAAGATGGTGAGAGGCCCGAGAAATCCACCCAGGTGTGCTTGCCAACTGGGCTCCCGGGAAGCCAGAGGCTCCCACCGTCAGTGCAGGCAATGGCTGGAGGAGGGGGAGGGCTGACATGGCCCCTGGGAATGGCTGTCACCCAACAGCGTCTTTCCTTGGAACTCCTGGAAACTCAGGGTAAATCAAGGTTGCTGATCAGAGTTCCAAGAAAGTCTGCATTCGCTGGGCATCAGCGCGCAGAAGCAGGCGAATCAGGACGGCTCTGCCCCGAAGCCACGTGGGCACCAAAGTCCTCACTGCAATTTGGAATGAGATGATGGACAGCACAGACTCATTTTGTTCCGGCAAATTCTGTCAACATCGGCAGGCCTCACACTGCGATCGGCCTTCTGCGTCTCCCTCTATCAACTCCACATGTTGTCCCGGTGGCCGTCTTTGGACTTAATAGAGCTTGTCAAAACGCATCTATCAGTGGCGCAGAGTGCAGACTTGGGTGGTCAGGCAGAGCCGGCCCCGCGGACGCCACGGCTGGGACCTCAGAGCCCCTGCCCGGCTCCCCCCACCCCAGCAGATTGGAGCTCACAGCTGAGTCACAAGGGTTTTGAATAATTTTCACACCCACAGCTGCCTTAACAGCACATTTGTGTTTATTTGAATTCCCCAATCTCTGCTTTCATGTGAATTTTTGGTGGTTCTCAAAACTGAAAGAAATAAGATGAGCTTCTATTTGCCCAGAGGAGCTGTTAGTCCCTGGTCTGTATGTGCTTGTAGATACACAAGTGTGTAGAGACATGTGGATCTACGTGGCTTCCTGCGCTTGTGTCTGTGTTTGGTAAAGAGCTTGGATGTGTGTACTTACACACAGCAGTGTTGTTGTTTTCCATACAAAGTGGTATGGACATAATATCTATCACTGCCCCAGTCCCTACTTGCCTCATGATATGTGTGGGCCAGGCTGATCTAAGCCTGTGTGTGTGCTTGTGTGTGCACATGTGTATCAACACACGTACATGTTGCATAACATATCATAGCATGATGATGGATATTCTTCTTATGTATTGTGTCACATATATGCAAATTGTAAGCATCTCCACGTACATGGCGAACTCTGCGTTTACGTGTACACATACGCACACACACAGGGCATGTAGATATACACAAATAACCTTCTTGTCCCAGGAATAACAACACAGTATGTCCTTCCAAGAAGCTGGTTTGTGTGGTTTCAGTGGCATCTCCCTGCCAGACATCTGACTTTCCCTGGGCAGCCTCCTCTAACGCCACTGGAATGCTCTGCGGCTGGCATCCAGCTGGGACTCCCCCTTCCACCACCTGGCCCGGGGAAGGAGGCTGTGGTGTGGAATGGCGCAGATGGATTCTTGGCCATGTCGGCATCCGGCAGCCCTCTCCACAGTTCCGTGGTGCCGCTGAAGGCTCCAGAGGAGCCCCTGATGGGTGGCAGTGCCATTTCAGCTGTGGGTAGTGCTGGAGCTGGAGCCACGGGCAGGGGCCTGGGTGTTGCGACTATTAGCGCCAGATCTTCAAACTGGTTTCCTTACTGACAAAACAAGGCTTATAACCTGCTGTTCAGGGAAATCACACTAGCTCACCTGGTCTTCTATACCCCAAGACTCGCTTGTTTAAGAAAATACATGGCATTTCTTGCTCTTATGGCGATTTATCAGAGGGGAGCAGCACAGGGAGAGCAAGGGGTAGCTGTCAGCCGATCTGCGCAGTGAAAGCTTCCCGGGGGTCACAGCTCTGCATGCCGGGAATGAGGCTGGATGGTGCCAGTCACTCTCCACCATGTTCCAAGGGCCCGACCTGACCACAGAGGAACCTGGGGCATGTAGCGTAACTCCAGAGACAGAGGAGAGGGCTTGGTCGGCGTCTGCTCTGCCAGGCTGTGGTGTGAGGAGAGGTCCCGCGTGGCTGGGCTCTTCTCGGGCCCTCAGGCCACTAGGCCTTGTTCCCGGAACCATCATTGTGGTGATCGTGATGGTCACTGTTATCAGTTTCTATGAGAGAAGAAATGTTTTGTAATGTTCTTTATAATTCTCCATGTTAAGGCAGCATTTTTACTATAATCAAAAAATTCCATTTGTCTATATCCTGCTATATTTGTGCCACAGAAGCAAAAGACATGGTAGCTTCCTTCTAAATTTCTAACTTAGAGATCGTAGCTTAATATCTCTCCATCTATCTACCCATCTATCCATCTGTCCCTCCATGATCCATCTATCTGTCTGTCTACCTGTCTGTCTGTCTATCTCTCTCTCTTTCTTTCTATCCATCCATCCATCCATCTCTATAACCCTCTCTTCTTCCCTTCCGCCTCCTCTTCCTTCCTCCCTCCCCTCTGGCATCTGCTCTTGTCTGCCTGTAAGACACTGGCATCTTGCTTCTGTGACCATTAGGACAGAAATTCCACCACTCAGTCGGTGAGTTCCTGCAACCTGTACATTCTGTGTTTGGGGAGACCGTAACATGGCTGTTACTCAGCCAGTGGTGGTGCACCAGGGTGCCCATATCCTTGTCTTGTCCAACTTTCTCCAGACATACAGCTGCTTAGAGACAGATTCAGGTGAGCTCTTGATTGGTCCATAATGCCCCGATGCAGAAGCTACTTCCCGCCCCTCGTGCATCCTTGGGGTCCGTCAGGTGACAAGGATTTGCCCTGCGACTGCAGGACAGAGGGTCTCATAACTGAAGCTGGGAGATGTTAGGTTGGGGAAAATGCAAGCTCCCAGCTGAAGAGGAAGCTGGAGTTCACCTGGGTGTGTGTAGGGGGTGAAGATGATATCAAGGGGCTCACCAGTGCAAAAGCCAAAGTGAGTTACCAAGGCTTCGACGTCGAAATGGGACATTTGGAGAGATGGGCACTGAGAAATTGAGCGAATGCACTGCACAGCACGTGTGGGGCCCAGGTCTGGGTTGGAATCCTGACCCTGATAGTTACCAGCCCTCTGATGTCAGGAGCCACTGCCCCTTCCAGCTTAGTTTTCTTATATGTGAAGTGTGGAATAGCAGAATTGCTTTTCAGGGGGCACTTTTGAGGATTAAGTGAGATAATGCAAATAAAATCCCCAGCTTGAAGCTCAGCCCATAAAAAGAATGGGCCTGAATTAAAGGGAGTAAAAACAAACAAGTAAAACTTAATGACTACGTCTGGCTTTAAAGAGGCACATGGTGGGGGCCAGGCAAAGTGGAACCCCACCCCTCTGGCTCCGGGTCCTGAGCTTCCAGCCTCCTGAATGGAGAGAAGTAAGTTCTGTTGAACACAGGCCACCTGGCCTGTGGCGTGTTCGCGGCTCAGCCTGCAGGAGCGCAGCCTCTGCGTCCCCGTTTGCACGCTGAAGCTTGTCTTCATGGTCACCGGACTGTGTCTTCGGCATGTTCCCAGTCTGGTCCTGGGCCTGCCACCGCCCCTCTTCCAAAGCTGCCCTCAGTGCACAGCTGCTCACACTAGCAAGGGTGTGGAGCCGCCCGAGCGCCCCAGGGTTTGGCCCTCACCGGGACATCACTGCTCAGCTCCCAGGAAAGACCAGGAGGCGCTGTGGGAGAGGCTGGAGGGTTCGTGTGAGGCAAAGTGAGCCAGAAAGATGCCGACAGATACTGGACGACTTACCGGCCAGGGCCACCCTGGGGGCTGACAGCGTCGTGACATGGCCATAACCGACGTTGCGAGGCTAATTGTGATGGGGGGCTGGGGCGAGAAGGTCAAGGGGCAACTAGAGAGAAGATGAGGGTGGATGGATGGATGAAAGGATGGGAAGATAGCTAGGAAGGACAGACAGGTAGATGTGTTAGGGGGAAGGATGTCCTAAAGGAAGTCTGCAGAGTCTTGTGGACTCCGCCCCCTACTCCAGCTCTCTGGATTCCACGCCCTACTCCAATGATTGGAAACTACAACTCCCAGCAGCACCAGGGAGAGAACTGTGGGGACCCAAGGGTGGAGCTAGCAGGAATTCTGGGACTTTGGGGGATACAAATAGTAAGCGGTTTTCCAACTGTCGCTCTAGGGAGGTAACGGTTCTCTCTCTGTAGCAACTGCTCTCAGACTGTGTGACTGGGGGCTAGAAGCCTGAGTTTTGGACTTAGAGCTCCAAGTTAGCCACGCTGGTAAAGTATTCCAGCCACTTTTTATCCTGCTCTCTTTCCCTGGATTGTTTCTTTTTCCTTTCCCCTTTTTGTAAATAAATCCATTATTGACCCTTTTGTGTGTGTCTGCAGAATAACTGGATTTTGAGCGCGTGGGTGAGGCCCCACAGACAGGCAGCCCAAGTCCACGCTGGGCTACCCTGTAACAGTTGGAGATGTGGATGGGTGATAGACCAGATAGATAAGACAGTAGATAAAGAAAATGGATAAGAAGACAGGCAGACAGACAGGAAGGGGGGAGCCTGCACTTTTAACAACCCCTCCAAGTGACCCGCCCACACCTGCTTTCCGGATTCTTTTGTGCAGATGTCGTAGAGACACAGGTTGTAGAGAATTGTAGGTTCTCTTGTGCAGATGGCCCTCCAGGCCCTTCCTTACAAAGGGCGATTTGTACAAGTGTGGCTCACTTCACTCGCAGGTATGAATGTTGTTGATTGCTCTCTCTATGCGCAGCGAGTCTGAAGCTCTGTCCCTGAACCATACGTATCAATAAAAGTAAGCAGACACTTTGCAAGGCTTTCAAGGACAGAATTTCCAGAAGGCTGTGGCTGCCCTATGGGAAGTTTCCACACAGGCCTCCACTCTCCCAAAGCAGCATGTTCTCCTAGTTGGTTAATTCTGTAGCTTATTTGGGGGGTCTGGGACTGCTGAAAACCTCTCCGTGTAGACAGATGGTAAATGGTATTTGCAGACCCCCAACATCTATCCACATATCATACAAACAGGAATGGCCCCTCTCTTGCCCTCTTCACATCCTACTGACCTGAGCTAAATGACCAACTTCTTTATTACCACAGGGTATTCCCACACTGCAAATGTTGGTCAATACATGTTTGTTGAGCAAGCAAACTCATCCTGGTGACGTTGAGCTCCTTCAAGATTATCTTGTTGCTGTGGCATCATCTTCAGCCTTTGTTCTAGAAGGCTATGTGTCCCCTTCTTCACCAGCCTGGCCTGCCCCCCTCATCCAGCCTTCAGTTGGTGTGTCCCTCCCAGCGAGCCTGTGTGAGGCTGGCTCTCACCAAGCAGTGAGGCACAAGGCGACAGCTCTGCCCGCCCCCACGTCTGCAGGAAACAGTGGGAAAGGGCCATGGAAGTTGCACACCCACCTGGTCCTGCAGGAGGGTGTGCAGAGGACCCAGGCATCTGCTGTAAGTCATGAAGGCTACTCAGCAGCCAGCTGAGAACTAGGGGACAAGGTGGAAAGACACCTGCATGCTGAACTTGGGCTTGTTCATCCGCTGTCCTCGAATGATGTCAGCTCAATCACATAGGTGGGCTCTCTCTCTCCTGGCCTGAACTCTATGGGAACCATGTTGGTCTGGCTTCTTTTTGTTCTTGACCTTGTCAACCCTGGGTGTCTCACTGCTGTTTCAGGGAATTCATGAGTCACACATATGTTGGTCTAACTGATTTGTATGTTCAGGCTCCATCTTCATCAACTGCACCATCTCCCTTTTCTGCCCTCTGTTCACACAGTGACCTGTCCTTCCTTCTAGGTGGATGCTTGCCAAGCTAGGGTCACATGCCCCCACACCTCTCTGGACCAGAAAGGTGATAGGCCCCTGGAATGGTCTGGGAAGGGCTAAGCCAACAGGCTCAGGGGGGCCGTGGAGGTCTAGACAGCCACACCCTATTGGGTAATTCAGAGTCACTGTTTGCTTTTCTAATGCACAAGAGGCAGCCAAACCACACCTCTGCTTGGTGGATCTGGCCCACAATCTCCCACCCACAGGTGACCTGTCTGGGAGGTCCCTGGGGTCACAGCTGATCTGTTATTTATTTTCCAACTCTTGGAGCTCAGTGTAGAGTAGGTGTTCAGGAATGGTTTGTGGCTGAATTGAAATAAACTTTCCCAGCAGAGCTTGAGAAAACACCAGCTGTGTGAATACAGACCCCTGAGTGATCTTTGGGTTAGATAAAGATAAACTGGTTAATTTGATGCGTGAAACAGATGAAGGTCTGCACTTACAGGACTCTAGCCTCAGAGTTTTCTCCAACTAAGTGTCTGCATTAGGATTCAGGGTACCAGTGTCTGGCCCCAACACCATGCTGCTGTGTGTGTGACATGAGTCTGCGGGTACACCTCCTGGCAGTCAGAGCTGTATGTTTCTTCTCCTTGGCTGGCAAAATATCTGTCAAAGACCATTCTGAGGGTGCTGCCCTCTTGTTCTGGGTGCTTTCTTCTTCTAAGTATAACAACCAACCTTCTTAATGTGATCCCTTTGCTTGCTAACCCAACCACCTAAAGTCTGGACATGCCCTGGATCACTCTAAATTTGCCCATAGGTCCTCTCTTCTGGAGATGGTCCTCTACCTGCCCTTACCTGAACTCCAGCTCTTAATCTTAGAGTCTCCTCCCTGAGAAAGCATCTTGAATGCCAGGAGCTTGCCCATCCCTGTCTCGGCCATCATCATACTCCACACTGTCCTTTTAAGGCTCTGACCACACCAGATGTCATTCATTAGCATGAGTACTGCTTGGGTGTCTTGACCTGCCATGGTATCAACACAACCAGATTGCCCAAGATGCCCACCAAATCTTTGCGAGTGATGACCAGGGCAAGCATGCAAGCATTACCAGCTGCCCCACTCTTCAGTGATAGGGCAGATGAGCATGGCACATGGGGGTGGGGGAGGGTGTGGAATCAGCTGATCTTGAAGTCCTCTGCCACTCACCGTCAACACCGTCTCTAGCCAGAGGCCTTGAGGACATTGTGGGGCTGGCTGCTGGCATTGCAGCAAGAAACCTGCACAAAGCAGGTCAGGTGCCGTAATAGAACTCGACAAGTCGCTCAGGAGAAACCTGGCTGTCCCAGACAATTCAAGTCAGGGAGCCAGGCCACGGCTGAATAAGCAGAGGACGAGGACATTTATTAAGGTGATAGAGCATAATGAACCCAGGGCAACAGGGGGCTGTCTGACTTGCTGTTAGATGAGTTATCAAGCCCTGCGACAGGGCCCTTCCCATGCGGGCAACTCTAGCCAGTGACATGGTAGGTCACTCAAGGCGGACAGTCACAGTCACTGTGAAAATGAGCACCCTAGTCCTTTTCAAGTCTAATTTAGTGCTTAGATTTCTCCTGGACCCACCCAATGACCTTGACGGAATAGAAAGACAAGGTGACTTGGGGACATGACTCCCAGGCTCTCCAAACCGTTTCTGGGCTAATTCATCCCTTCCTAATTCTGCGGCAAATAGCTTCAAATGCTGTTGAAAGTCAGCCAGGGATATATACTAAGTAATTTTAGTAAAAGAGACAAGTTTTGGTCTCACCAAAGAAGTGTTAGCAAGCAAGTGACATGCAGGGCCTTGAGATAATGGGGTTGTTCAAGAGTAAATAGATTATGAGGGTCCCCTGGTAACAGACTTCCGCAGATCACTGCTGACAAGTCACTGTTGAAGTCCCAAAGTATTTGGGATTTGATTCAACCTGGCACCAATCTTCACCCCTTCCTCTCTTTTTCCAAGCACACAGGGCTCCTTGCTCCCAAACCCTCCACCAACGTCCATTTCTGCAGCAATGTTTCCCAAAGTGCTCTCTCCATGCACCTCCATGCCAAACCTGCATCAGAGCATTGATTGACTCCTCTGTGACTCGCCTCCCTGCAGGCCTGGCTATATAGAGACTGACTGAGGGTCCAGGGTAGGTATTTTGTGCTCGCATTTTTGTGTACAAGGCTTTGTGCCCAGGGGAGTTTCTGGCCACCAGGCAAGGTCCCACTTCCTTCAGCTGAGTCCATCAGAGCAGGTAGGCAAATGAGAGAGGACAGGGCAGGGGTGACTCAGCAAAACAATGTGGCTCTTTTGCCAAAAGTCAGATAAAGCCACAGAAGCAGTTAAAGACTTGCTTTGGAGAGGTCAATCTGGAAACAGAGTGGAGACACCTCACTGACCGTGCAGAGGGAGCAGTAAGGACGTCTTAAGGGGCCACCAGAGACGCAGAGGTGGCCAGATGAGGAGGTGACAGTGGGGATGGAAAGAAGTTATTAGGATCTGGCATAAGACTGGGTGACCCTTTGGGCGGTCAGGGTGACCTCTGGGTCTCAGCCACCAACATGTGGGAGGCGGAAACACTACTTAAGGAAATGGGACATTGATCTGAACTGTGCAGTGAACCTTTCCAAAATTACTTTTGACAATTGCATTAATTCTGTAGCCATATTAATCAATGGCTGCTTAGCTTTAGTGCATTTTTTTGGTAATAAGGGGCAGGTGGGCTGTACCCTTTCAGATGCTTCTGCTGCCTGTGAGTTTCGTTTTAATGAGTTAATGTTGTTTATCATAATCAAAGATATTTTGGTTTTGATTAGGTTGAGGTGTATTTTTGTTCTGAGATCTTGTTTATCTGACAATATAGTTATCTTGCTTTGCGCACGAAATAAAGGTGACAACATAACATTCTTGGAACAAAATACATCTTGACATCAGAATTTCATGAAGATTCATAGTTAAGGCTACGAGGGGCCACGACTAGCTGTCAAATCCACCTTAAGGTGTCAGAACACTGCATGAACTGGGGTCTCCTGCTTCTCGTGAGCTGTTGAGTGAAGTCCAGTCAATCCATGGAAGCGATACGATACATCAGATCCTTAGGAGGCACTTCCTAATGTGTTCTATTTTCTTTGAATTTTATAAACATTGCATGAGTCAACACTATTATTTGAGAAATAGGGAAAACGAGTCTTTGGTTTACTAGAACATGGATTTTAAGTACTTCTGTCACACACACAAACCGCTGTTTACTGAGTGCCAGTATGCGCAATAGCTCAGCACTTCTCAAGTCAGGCTGGGCAACACTGCAGTCTGCAGGGCTGCTCCGGGCTGGGGATGGGGCGCAGGGCTGGGCAGGTCCTCAGACCTCACAGTCTGATTGCCCACGGCACACGGAGGGTGCAGAGGTCTCAAGGAAAGAGGTGAAACCCACAGAACAGGGAGTGGTTTACGCTCTTCCCCTGACTGAAAGGAGGGAGGAGAGGGCCTTCTAGGAAGAGGGGGTTCCCGAGTGCCCGGACATGGGGTCTCAAGACGTGCTCAGAACTGCAAGCAGGGCCCTCCTCCTGAGCTGGCATGCCAGGGGGTCGACACCGAGGGAGGCTGATCAAGGCACCGGAGAGCACACAGACCACTGGCACTGGACTCCTGCCACTGCCACCCCTCGTTGAGGCAGGGTGGGGAGAAGATCAGCTGTTTCAGCCCTACAGGAGCAACATCTAAGGGGGTGATGAGATGCGGCAGCCGCCTCCTCCTCCCCTGGCCCGGAATCCCGAGTCAGACGTGGGCTGGGCTGGGCACCGATCTGCATTTAACCGAAGGAAGGTCATCTCGTGTCCCTGGCGTAGCTGGCGCCTCCTGTATCTGCCCGCATCTCTGTCCAAGCCCTGGTGGCAGTGCCCCTGCTGGCACCCCCGCGCAGGGCACAGTGCTCTCCCGCTACGCTGCGGATGCGCTGCCAGGCTGCGGCCCTGAGCGCCGGGCTGGACAATGACCAGCTGCAGCAGCAGGCTGCTGCACACCCATTGTGTTCGCCCATCTGATTTTGCTCTGTGTGCTTTTCCTTTTCTGTGCAAAGAAAAGGGACCCTTCTCCCCTGAATCCAGCCCATTTTTCTTCTCCACACAGACGCTCATCAACCTTGAGGTTTGCAGCCGTTACAAAGGCAACTGCGCTTCCCACTCTGCCCAGAGCAGGCCAAGGCCGGCTTCCGCTAGGATAATGGGTTGCACATCCCGACCCCCCTCCAGTCGATTCTGCCTTGAAAAGCCAGGCTACACGCCATGAGCGGAGAGTGTCTTTTATGTGCCAGAAGAGAAGCCAGCTTGTTTTCTGTTCTAATTAAAAAATGGTAAACATTTTTATTGAGAAATACTTTCAATTTAGAGAAGACTTGCAAAAAAGAACCCACCTAGCTCCCTCCAATGTCAGCATCTGTGCTGAGATGATGGAAAGCGTCACATTCCCCTTACCTACTTCTGGTGCTAAACCACAAGCCACACTCAGCCCACATGGCGGCCATGGCCCTTCCTAAATGAATCTGGAACTCGTTCTTCCTCCTCCATCTTTCCCTGGTTGTCCTTGACACGTAAGGCCGGTAGTCTTACCTAACTTGCTGCTAACCCTCACAGTGAGGCAGGCTAGCTGGTCTTGCTTGTCTGGCCATGATAGCTGCCTGCTCTCAGCAGATACTGGGGCCCTCGTGCGTTCCTCATACCAGGACTTTTGTCCCTAGTGAGAGGCCCCTGCATGACTGTGTTTCACTTGACCCTGCTGGGTGGTACAATACCCCTCCACGGTGTCGTCTTGCCATTCAATTCAAGTTGTGAATTTGGGGGCAGACATGTCTCAGAATTTCTGATTCAGTGCTTATCTCGCACCTCGGGGTCATGGGTCCACCCGCCTCCTTGCTGGAGAGCTTCACATGGGTCATAGGGCCACATGTCTTTGGTTTGTTCCACTAGAAAGCTCAGTACAACTTTCCTTTATAGTCACTAAATATCTCATGGCCCAAACTCTGGGCTCCCTGACACTTCTTATTCTCGGGACTATTGTCTTGGTGTCCAGAGTTCCTCTGGTCAAGTGAAACACAATCATGCAGGGGCCTCTCGCTAGGGACAAATGTCCTGGTACGAGGAACACACAGGGGATCCAATATCTGCTGAGAGCAGGCAGCTATTATGGCCAGACGAGCGAGACCAGCTAGCCTGCCTCACTGTGAGGGTCAGCAGAAAGTTAGGTAAGACTAGGGAATGGAGACAGGACACTTTGACTGGCGGAACCATGGAGGCCCCAGGCAACAGCCCTGCTCTCGCTACCCCAGCAGGCGTGGGCGATGACGCGTCCCCCATAAGCACCCCACACAGGCACGCCCCCACATGTGTGCCCATTTCTCCGAACCTGGTCCTTAACACATGTGAGGCCGCCCCTTCTTGGAGTGTCCCTCTAGGCTCCCTGCTGCTCCCCAGGACCTGGGTGATCTCGCTTGTTCCGAGCTCTTTCAACTTTCCCATGAGGCAGCACACAGTTTTGTGAAAATGTCCTGTTTCTCATCATCCTTCACCCACTAATTTTAGCCTTTGTTGATGATTCAATACTGAAAGAACTTTGACTATGGTGTTAGCCAAAAAGTGATTCAACAAATTTATATTTTAATTATATCTCTAAATTAGGATTCTATCAGGATTTCCCCTCCATTTATTTATTAATTCTAATGTTTATTTTGATCAGTAAGGGTTGATGGGTTCTGACCTGGTCCTGTGGATTAGTGTCCATCATTAGCTATGTAGCTGAGTGTCTTATGTTCAAGTGGTTCCTAAGTCCATTCAAGAAGCCCCATATCTTGCCTGACTATGTTCTCCGTTTAGGACACCACTAGATGACCCAGGCTCACCTTTCACGCTGCTTGCCCGAGTCTGTGACCAGTCATTCTTCAGGCTGTTTCTCTTGATTGGAGAAGGGTGTCTAGAAGCCAAAATCTGAACGTGAGGAGGCTCATAGCCACTGAGGGTCACTTCTTCTCCATCCTTAGTGGACAATACAAAGCAAGCTTTTGCATACTTATCCTCATTGAACCGTCTCAACAAACTTCTTGGAAAGAAGTAACCATGTCCTTGTACAGACGAGGAAAATGAGGACGGAAGGCCTGAGTCCCCGGAAGTCTCAGCTCAGACTGGGGGAAGCTGGATTCAAACTGGAGAGCATCTTCATAATGGGGGGCTGACTCCCAGAAGCTGAGATCCCTTCATGCCCCTCAGGCCTCTTCCCTAGAATTTTCTTCCACAGCTGCAGCATGCACCGTCTGATGCCGAGATTGTCTCCTTTCTGAAATCTCACCTTGGACCCTCAGGCAGTCTTGAATCACATACTGGCTCCCTTCTTTCCTTGTTCATTCCTGTTCGATGTCCAGTCCTTCATTCCCTCAGCACATCCTCCTTGATCAGAGCGTCCACTCACTGGACACTGCCATCAAAATCCTGGTCATCTTAGTAGCCAGTGGACTGGTTCTGTGACCACTGCCTCTGTGCATGCTTTCTTCTGGAATTAAAAAGCCAAGCTAGCAGAGACAGGAGTTGACAGGAAGAAGAGAGGGTAAGCGACCAATGACACCCCTCCATACCCCCTGCAGATGTTACCAGGGCGAGGCGAGGGGTCAGCTGTTCCCTCTTCAACAACCTAATACTGAGAGATGACGGGAAAAAACCAGGTTTGTTCAGGAGCCAGGAGTCTGAGGAGATGGTGGACTCTGTGCCAAAGATCACTTCCCATGCCTCAAGTTGAGCTGAGTTTCAGGGACTGGCCCTTAGCAGGACATGTAGGTCAGCAGGGCCTACTTGATGTTCTGGTGACTCCTGGTTACCCACTGAGGGCTGGGGCCATGGGACACTGCTACGGTGTCCCCGATCTTGAGTCCAGTGTCTGTTTTCCTTGTAAATGTGCAGTTGGTAATCCATGATGAGACTTCTCCATCTTTGTCTCCAGTCAGCTTGCCTATATTTTGGTAACTTCGTCTTAGGGACAAACTTAGGGTCACGGGGCAGGTAACGCTGGGAGGGAAGAACATCACCACAAGGAAGGCCAGAGCCCACATAACTGGGGAGGGGAGACAGGGTCACCCTACAGTCTGCCTCCCATGGGGCCGTGCTTGTGAGAACACAGAGGAACTGTTTCTCTTGGCTGGTTTCTCCCAGTGGAGCTTCCACAGCCATCAATGGGAGCTTCCTTCTGCAAGTTTTTAAATGGAGCTTAATTGGGTTAATTCCCTTCTCCCGCTAAGAGGCACCACCACGCACATGTTCTCTATCTGCCACGGAAAATTTCTGCAGAGTTCCCACCTCATGCAGTTGGGAGTCTTTGGAGCGAGAGAGAAGCCTGCACAGTGGCCTGTTTCAATAGGAGCCTTTGGGGAGTCCTATGGGGTTGAGACTGGGAACCTGAATGCTCAGACAGTGGCCAAGCTCCCACTTAGCATGGGAGGTCCCGGCCGACCCCAACTGGGGAGAGCAGCATGTAGGCAGCTGACGGGGTAGATAAAGGTGGCCTGGACTTCCAGAACTTCCTCCTCGCTGGGAGCCCATCCTCACAGTCTGACCCCTTCTCGGAGAATATATCCCTGGCCTGTCTGGCAGATCGGCGTCCATGTTCAGGCCACCAGGCTCACCAGGAACACACAGTGGTGGAAATCCAGGAGGCAGGGGTGGCTCTCCTTGGTCTGGGCTGGGGCCATACTGGGGCCACTGGGGTCTGGTGCATCTGGAATGGGATGTGTGACAGGAAAGCTTGCTGTCTTTGCGCCGGGTGACTCAGTGGCGGGAAGGGGCTGGGCTTGGGTGCAGAGTGGGAGGGAGCTGCCTCATGGAGAGACAGTCGTCTCCATCCGTGGACGCAGGCCAGCTGTGAGTATAGGGCCCTGCAATGGCTGCTCGGCAGGGTTGGGCTTCCCTCCCGGTGGCTCTACGATGTCAGGGGCCGGGACGCAGCCACGGCATAGCATGAGGCGCAGGGCTTTGGGCCAACGTCACAGGACATAGCTGCCATTCAGCTTCTGTCCTGCAGTGGCCAGTTTCTGCCTGGGTCCTTGGTGAGTGGAGAGTCTTCCTCTGTCAAGTTGTCCAGTGAGGGGACACTGTGGCCAGGACCATTGTCACTGTCCTTCTTCATCTCCTGTGGGTATGTGTACCAGGCCCCCCCACACATGTGCTGTGCCCAAACTCACAGACACACACTCAAAGACACACACACACAGGCACACACAGATACACACACACACACATATTCACACAGACACACACACTCACAGACACACAGATACACAGACACACAGATACACAGACACACACACCGATACACAGACACACTCACAGACACACACACTCACACACATATGCACACACAGATGCACACACAGATGCACACACAGATGCACACACAGAGATACACACAGACACACACTCACAGACACACACAGGCACACACAGATGCACACACAGATACACACAGACGCACACAGATTCACAGACACACACAAATACACAGACACACACACAGGTACACACAGATGCATATACAAATATACGCACAGACACACACACTCATAGACACACACAGATACACAGACACACACTCACAGACACACACACACACACAGACACACAGATGTACGCACAGACACACACACAGACACACTCACATATACACACATGCACAGGCACACTCACAGATGCACACAGATACACAGACACACACTCACAGACACACAGACACACTCACAGATACACCCACACACACAGGTACATTCACAGACACACACAGATACAGAGATGCACACAGAGACACAGAAACATGCAGAGACACACAGATATATAGACAGATATGCACACACAGAGAGATACACAGACACACAGACACACACAAATACACAGACACACATGCACACATATACAGACACACACAGATACACAGACAAAGACACACACTCACAGACACACACAGTACGCAGACACAGACACATGCACACCCCTCAAATAGGGCTGGGGATGTTTTTCTCTGTAGATTGTAACAGACACCAAAATCCGCCGCTGGCACTGCCCAGTTTCTCCGGAGGCTGCAGGGAGGGGCTCTTATTTCCAAGTCAGAGGTACTTCCTGGGGTCGCTCCAGGCCCTGCACTCCACACTGTGTGATTCGCCTGAGGGTCGCCAACTCCATGTTGGAAAGAAGCTGGCACGGCTGTCACTGGGCAGAGGGCAGGGAGAGGAAGAACATTCCAGACCAAGAAGAGACAGGCGACTCCAGGCAGAGGTGCTGGGATCACTGGGGGTGAGCTCAAGGGGGGGGGGTGTCACCCCTACCGGCCCCAGACCACTTTAGGACAAGGTGATGCTGGAGGCCCGGCAAAGCTGTTACCTTGCTGACAGTGGATGTTGCATTTCGGCACATAAGAATTTAATTTATTTGTCTTGTATCATGACTTATCCTGACCTGCCCTACCCTTCTGCTTTTGCTGTTCAGCCCATAGTCAGCTTTCCAGGGTTTAGTGTTTATACTTGTCTCTTTCGCACCTGCATTTGGGGTCTCTACATTCTACCTATTAGTGACAACATCCGGTATTTGTCTTCCTCCCGACCGGCTCATTTTTTTTTTTTTTTTTTAACAGACTTTTCAATTTTAAGATACAGTTTTTGAGTGAGGTACAGTGTTGAGATTGTCAACACTGTACGGGTTTTGGGGACACGGGTTCACACCTCCTCTGATATATGTGATCACACCACACCCACCACCGACGCTCCGTAATTTCAAAGAAAAACAGACTTCGAACTTCCCCACCTCAGCTCCTCTCTAGTTCTGACTGTCACTTGCTGGGAACTGAATTTACAGCAGTAAAGCCAACATGGTTGTGAGGGGCCTGGTCAGCTGGAAACGGGAGCCTCTAAAGGCCTGGAAGGGTGGGGCCCGAGGGCGGGTGCAGAAGGTTCTTGAAGCCCCAGGCTCCCTGGCCGGCTCCATCCAGGCCTCTGAGCTGCCTGAACAGTTCTGAGATGTCAGACCTGACTCAGATTTTCTGGAAAGATGTTTTACAAACCCTCCTGAACATCTTGTGTTTCCTTCACTGCCTAACACTGAGGACACATGTGTTCACGACCATAGAGGCGTGCTAAAAGACACGCTTTATTCAAACCAGATCTTAGAGCCTGAGGTCTAAAGTCATCTCTAATAATAGCAGATAAGAATCACTTTTAATAACGATTCTCGTGACCTACTCTGGGCCAGGAACGCTAGACATACTTTCACTTGTTTTATCTCTTTAACCTTTGTGATTTTTTTAAAGATTTGTTTATTGATGCATACAGAGCTGGGGTACAGGCCAGAGGTGCAGGAGTGGTGAGAGGCTTCCCCAGAGACAGAGTGAGGAGCAGAACAGGCTGACTGACTGAAGTACACTGCTCAGGGGAGCAGCGGGGAGACAGGAGAGGTCTGCTGCTCCATATGGGTCTCCTCTAGGGTGGGGGGTCTAACACACTGAAGTGGCAGCGGCTGATTTTCAGTGCTGAATTCTAGACCATTGTGTGATGGGGGAGGGCCCACCCACCCTTTGTGATTTTTAACGATCTGCACACATTTTGCTCACCCTCCCACTTCTGGAAACCACCAATCTGGTCTCGGTGTCTATGAGTTACCTTCATTTTAGAGTCACACGAGTGGCCTCAGAGTGAGCGTCCTTGTCTCTGTACACATTTTGTTTCACGCCATGTCCTCAAGTCCCATCTATGTTGTTGCAAATGGCAGATTTCCTTCCTTTTCTGGCTCAATCATCCTTAGTGGCCTGGCTGTGCCCCGTTATTTCACTCATTCACCTGCTGATGGACTCTGATGCTGTTTCCATGTCATGGCCATTGTAAATATTGCAGTGAAATAGAGGTGCAGATATATTTTCAGATGAGTACCCAGAAATGAAGTTGCTAGGTCACATTATCATTCTCTTTGTCAAGGCACCTCCAGGCTGGTGTCCATGATGCTGCGCCCACCTGCAATACCCCAGCCTCTCACCAGGACCCCTTCTCTGCTCTCTGCTCTTCACCATCACACAGGAACTTCATTGGAAAAAAATTATATATACATACATATATATATATATATATATATGTTTATATTTATGCACGTATATGTATATATATATGCACACATCCTCTGTTAACATCAAACAAAATCTTGACATCACTGCAGGGGCCTGAGCTGAGCATCCCCTGGTTGAGAGGAGAGAACAGTGAGATCCCGGAGTGCTGTGAGGCTGAGGTGGGGGAGCGTGGCACCTGTTGGTCAACACATTGTTATGGCCCCAGGACACAGACTCAGGAGGCTGCACGGTAGAGATAGCTGGTGGCGAGGCAAGAGTTCTTGTGGAACCGGAAGACACGGACAAAGAGATGGAAGGCGGAGAGATCTGGCGGAAAATACAGTGGTGCCTCTTGCTAGGTGTGTGATTTTGGGAATTCCCTCCACTTCTCCACCTGTATAACTAGCTGTCAGCAGTTTTGTGAGCACTAAAATGAGATCAGACATATTTTTCAAGCTGTGATTCTACTTGTTGTCCATGTTTCTCATTGCCCTGGGAGCTACTTAATCTGCTTTGTCCAAGGAAACATTCCAGTGACTCAATGTCACAATCAAAGCATGATGAAACACCGAGACTCATGTCTGCAGTGCATAGCATCAGGGAGTGGCTTGGATTAACAAAATGCTTTCACTTTTCATTGCATGAACTGGTGACCAATTTTGAACTAGCTTCATTTTCCTCCTTAAAAAGTAAAATTCAAAATGCTAGCCTCTACTATGGAACATTAAGCCATGAAAATGATCACTTCTACATGGTGAAATGCTCAGAGTCCCCTCTTATGGCCCCGACTGGCAGAAGCCATTGTCCTTACAAGAGGATGAAAAAGCTGAGGCTTCCAGACTTGAAGTATCAGGCCCCCATGTCACATGTTATTAAGAAAGATGTGTAATTTCTTAAAATGCACACCTGTCTTTTGAGTTCAATTCTAATATTACTTTCTTGGTCCGAGATGCAGACAGCAGCCTCCTAAGAAGTCAACATTTCATTGATACTTGGTGCTGCATAGACTGATTTGGATAGGCTACTCAACATGACTTAGCTGTGGGCCACAGTGGGCCGAATGTCTTTAACAGCCAAGTTCACGGGCACTGGCAGACCTGAACCAAGGCCATGGAAGCTGATTCTTTAAACAGCTTACGCTGTGTACATCAGTGCAGAGAATATATCACCGGCATCTTGGGTTGGCTTGACATTCCATAAATCAGATAGTGCTTCTTATTTATCTCTTCTGTCCCACTTTCCTGTATTTTCCAAAATTACAATTTTTACTTTGAAATAAACAGTGTCCCATCCATCCATAATGAGGCATCAGTCAGACTTTGAAACAGGTGGAACCTCCAAGTTCAGTGAGAGCAAGAAAGACATGAGCCTAGAAGTTGCAGCCATGGGGCCTTGACCTTAAGCAGTTGCTTGCTTCCAAGTTGAGCTTATGTTTTTCGTTTGGGTCTGCAGGGAGTCACTGATGTCTTGATTCCGGGTTATACTTAGTGGACTCTCGAGGCCCACTAGCCTGAAACATAGAGGAAACCAGGTGTGGTTGCTGTGCTAAGATGACCTTCTCCATGCAAGGGAGGGGGTGGGGTGAGCTGTGATGTCAAGGGAGCCAGGGTTCATAGCAGGGGCTGGGATTTCCAGTTCCTTCCACCAAGAAAGTTAACCTTCTCCAGGAAGAGGACCCAATAAAGTGATCTGACTAACATTTTCAAACTGCTTTTTAAATAACCCTTATGGCTGTGTTGTTGATTTACTTTAGAGCTTACATGAAAAAAGGACACTTCTACCTTGGGACTGGACAGGAAGGGGAAATATGCTATCACCAGGCCCAACCTTCTTTCTCGAACTCAACAAGGTTCGAGCAATTGTGGACTATGACCTTTTTAGCTGAGTAATGTATGTATCTGTATCGCTAAAACAGGGAGCAGGTAATGGACTGGCCCTAAAGTGCCAGTCACCTGGGCATTTTACTTGGACGAACACAGTTTTATTCTGTGGTAAGTGCTCACACACATAAATGTTGGCTCTCCTACTGCCAGTTTTCACTTTTCTATATTTTGTACTTTGCTCCACAAATAGCGGTTAAAGCCTGCTTGCCAGCACGTGGCATCTGGGTCTCACCCTTGCTTCTGTATCTTTGTCAGCCACTGCACCCCCGCCTACCTTCATCAGAATGTGATTGCCTTTGCACTGTTCACATGTGTGTTTGTCATGTGGTCTGATATTCACTACAGTTTGTCTGATGACCCCAGCACCGGGTATTTAGCGGGTTTTCCACAACCCACGTGCTCACTGAGGGAAGCGCTGACTTCGTGGCGAATGTTTCTGAAGATGTGGAAACTGCCTGCTGGGAAGCAGCAGCTTGGCTCATGGAGGCTCTTGACAGCAGCACGTTCTTCCAGAACATGTCAAGTGGCGGTGATGGGCCTTCTCCCTTGATGCTGGGCCCAGGAAGGGCAACGGTCAGCAGAGCTGCACTGCGGCACAGTGGCCGGAGGCACAGGTCCCGTGACCAGGTCAGTGTGCAGAGGTGCTGGCTGCTGCCCAGGGCGCGAGGTATCCTGAGAAAGCGTGTGAGGGCAGGCCCGGGGCTTCGGAGCTGACTCCTGTTTGCTTGGGTTAGTCGGGCAAGAATGACATGAGGTCCCGGACACCCTTGCCACCCTGCCTGTAAGGTTTGCTGCGGTGGGCGTGGCGGCTGTCTTTGTTCAGGCGTCTCTTCTGACTCTACGGTGAGGCTGCCGCAAAGTGCCATTTTGCTGGATACTTTATTGGTTGAGTTAACACAACAAATACCATAAATCCAGTAATTACTAATTGTCTCCTCCATTATCAAGGAAGAAATGAATCATAAGCCTTTTACTACTCTAACAGTGGACTACAGGAAGGATTCGTCTCCCAGAGAGGCGTTTTTCATCCGTACCTGGTGCCAGCCCCTCCCCCGGCCCCCACACCCTACCTCCTCGGCTTCCTGCCCAACGCTCTGCAGGGCCTCGGTGAGGATCAGGATGTCTTGAACTGATCAGCGAGCTTTGGCGATTGGTGATAAATCTCTGCAGCCTTCAGCCACTTAGCAATTACTCCCTTTTCTTCGTTGGGAAGAGGATAAAGCAGAGACAGTGGTGAGAGAGTCAGTCCCCACACGCACCTTGGCTTGGGCGGGGCACGGAGGCAGACCAAGGTCTCCGGACAGCTGCCGACGTGCTTGGAGGTCGGTTCACCTCACACCAGCTGCAGCGGGGACCTGGGCACTGGCTTTTCAGGTGCAGAGTCTGGGGCTGATTGTCTGTTAGGGGTTAAACCACCACCTGATAGCAACAGCAGTGGGAAAAGAGACCCTGATAGGAAGGGAGCATTGGCCAACAGCCAGGCTCTGCTTCTCACACAACCCCGCAGACCTCATCACTACGTCTCCTCGGCCATCTTCCCTCTCGCTCCCCCCCTTTTTTTTTTCTTAAGTTTTATTTATTATGCATATAAGAGGAGGGTGCAGACCAAAGGTGTGTGAGGGGGAGAGGATTCCCCAGAGACAGACTGGGGAGCAAAACGAGAGGATCTAAGGAAAGCCACGGCTGAGGGGAGCAGCAGCGAGACAGGAGAGGTCTGCTGCACGCGGGGGGGTCAGCCCCTGCCGGGGTTTGAACTCACGCTGCAGTGGCCGAGATAGCTTGATAGCGCTGAGACTCACCCCTGCGCCACCAGCGAGGCCTCTCACTCTCTCTCCCAGTTCTCGCTGCCGCCACCTCAGCAGCTCAGGGCAGCCTGGCCAGTGTGGCTTTGAGTTCTCAGCCTGAGCCCCTGCTCGCTGCCGGCCCAGAGTCCATTCTTTGAGTCTTTGGTTTTCTCAGGTTCCTGCAGACCCAGCGGCATCTGCCCAGAGTGTGGGGCCATTCCAAGTGTACAGGACCCTCTGCCGGGCTCCCGGGACCTCGGCAGGCCCCGCGCAACTCCGCTGCCTCGGGGCTCTGGCTCGCCCAGGTGCCGGCCCAGGCTGGGCGGGAAGGCGCCCTCTGCCTCGGATGAACGCGCGTGCTCTGCGCAGCTCAGCACAGAGCTTTGGGACCCCCGTCTGCCTGGCTTTTGTCTTGATCTTCGAAGCGCACTCAAAAATACAGCAGACTGAGGCCTCGGTGACTTAGAGCTGATCTGCTCGTGGGGAGACAAGCTGAGAACAACATATTAGAATGGCATATGTTACGTAGTATTTCAGGGGGGAGAGCACTGTCATCAAAAACCAGAGGTGTGGGTCCTCTCTGGTGGTACAGAGGGTTAAAGCGTGGCACTATGAAGCTATCTGCAGCTGCCTCATCTTGAGTTCGACCCACATGGCGCAGCAGACCCCTCCTGCCCCCAACTGCTCCCCTCATCAGTGTACTTAGTTGACCTGCCTGTTCTGCTCCCCACTCTGTCTCTGGTGACCCCTCTCACCACCCCTGCACCTCTGGCCTGCAACCTGCTTCTGTATGCATAAATAAATGAATCTTAAAAAAAAATCAACAACAGAAGTGCATGGGGTGTTGACTGTGCAGGGGATGAGGCAGCCCCAGTGCTCAGTGAAGAGCAAAGGGGCCTCTTGGGAGCTTCTGGACCGCCTGCCACTTCTCCCATCCCCGCGCTAGGCACTGGCTAGGTGGCCCCACAGTCTGGTCAACTTTATTTTTATCCAGATTCTATGGGGCTTTAGACTAAAAACGTGTGCAGTCTACCCTGTAAACGTCATCATCACACTCCAACATCACACTGCGCTCTTAACCGTTATTCTAAATGGCCACCAAGTACATTTAATGGACAGTCTACTCTTTCTAAGCTCCTGTTACAGATGCTGAGAAGTCAAATAGGTATAAGAAGCAGTCAGATAAACATATGTATATACGATATATGTATATAAGATATACACATATGTATAACATATATATGCATGATAGAAATAATGTATATGCATATTAGATCTACATAATAACTCATATATGCATGTGCTACAGGTGCTGAGAAGTCAAATAGGTGTAAGAAGTAGTCAGATAAACATACACATATGTATAACATGCATGCATGATAGAGATAATGTATGTGCATATTAGATCTACATAATGCCTCATATATGCATGGGTGTATGCATTTACATGTATAGATAAACTAGTCTGCATGTCTGTCTGTGCTCTGGTGCAGGAATTCATGAGGGAACAGAAATAAAAAGCCTTGGGAGCAACAGCCAGGGGTGAGCTGGGTGTAGATACTTGTTCAGCCCCATCAGGGACTTTTCCGGGGTGGGGAGCTGAGTCAACTGCAGTGACAATCTTACCCCAGTGCCCAGCACGGTCCTGCTCATATACACACTTATTAAACAAAGTTAACACCCAAAATGTGCCTGGGCGTCCCCAATAACCATCCGTATATTAGGAGTTCTCTGAATTCCAGCAAAACAGATATTGACTTTCTTTGAACTGACACTTAGTTTGAAAGAGTTTTTCCATTAATTCATCAGAAAAATAATATTTTGCAGAGTGAGTTTAGACAGTTACTGCTCTAGAGAAATAAGGATTTGCAGACATAGACTTTCAAAGCAGCATGCAAGTTCTCTTGACTGTACACTCTGTACACTCACCTCAGGAGCACAAGAGGCCCTTCAGGGACTCAAGGGCACATTTGTGCTCAGAAGCCTGAGGATAAAGCTTGTCTTCTCCAGCTCCATCTTTGTGACCTTGGTGTTATCCCTGGACCTATTCTGAAATCCAGATTCCTCACCTCTGAAACTTTGTGGAGAAATCAAATGTTATCATGGATAAGACACATTAAAAAAAAAGTGTTTTGCCTAGAGAAAAACTTGGTAAATCTGATTTGCATGTGAATGTATGGTCCCCTTCTGCTTAGAAATTCTGCAATACCATTATTCTAAATACCATTATTCTAGAATACCATTATTCTATTCAAGAGTAGAACTTTGCCATTCAAGAGTAGAACTTTGTGATGATTTGCATCAAGAAAAGTTGTTCTGTTGTTCTGGGCCCAGAGGGTGAGTTTCCATCCAAACCAGGAAAATGTTGAGGATGCGGAAGCCTGCATCCCTGTGGGTTGCCCCGCCCATATGTTACCCAAGAATCATCTCAGCTCCCCGAAAGATGTGCCATTGTCCCCAAGGGAGATGGGGGAAAAGAGAGGAACACAAGATTATTGGAATCCTGATTGAGCCTGGTATATGGTACAGAGCCATTTACAAACATGGTAAACCCAGCTCTGTTTGATTAGTTCATGTTGTGAGAAAGACACATTTTAAATCAGAATAAAACAAAGACAGGCATGAAAATACATGTCAGCTAAACAGAGTCTTCAACCCCTGTTAGGGGTTAATTTGCTTTTGCCTTAAGAGAAGAGGAAGTTTCTTGTAATAGCAACGTAGAGGTTAAATGGTGTCTTAATTTGCTGTAACAAAATGTCAAGAACTGGGTGGCTTAGGAACAACGGAAACTTACTCCTCACAGTTCTGGTGCAGCAGATGCAGCCATGGCTGCTCCTAGGTCCCAGATGACCAGCTTCTCACCGTGTCCTCACAGGGAAGGAGGAGCTTCATGGGGGCCCCTTTATGAAGGCGCAGATTACCTGCCGGAGACTCTACCTCCTCGGGCCTCAGCACCAGGGACTGGGTTTCAAAATAGGAAGCTGGGGGACATATAGGACGCTGCTGAGCTGGCCGCTAAGGGGAGGTCGCCAGCACATTAGGGGTGCCATCGCCTGTAGCCAGTGATACAGGATTCACTGAATATATGCCCGCCACCTTTCAAATGCCTCTGTTCTGTGCTTTCAGACAATGCATAGCAAATGCTGACCCATCAAGGAAAAGATGGCTCGATCGCAACTTGCTTCTTCCTGCTTCCTCTAAAGTGATTTCAAAAGGGATAGATCAGAAAATTTCACAAGATGGGGAAGTCCGTTGGCTGGTTGTTTCCTGAGCTAATCCTGAGACAACACACGAGTTTTAGCTCAGGCTCACTTCTCCCCCCGCCCCCACCACCTCCGGCCCGTCTGTGGAGCTGGTCACTTGCTCTTCAGACATCGCTTTCCCATCACCCTCCACGACAGGGGTCTCGTCACTCCTTTGCTGTGAATGTGGGGATCACTTCCCTCCTGTGCCAAACTTGCCACAGCATAAAGACTGTGGGAGGCTTCTCTTTCCCCTTCTTCCCTGGCATGGCCCTGCCCAAATGTCAGGTTCAAGGTTATGTTATGCCCTGAGTGAATTATTTACACTCCTTGCATCTTGGTTTTCTCAACAGCGAATATTAGAATAATATCAGCACTCCGTCCTGAGTTGCGGTAAGGGCTCATCACACTGTGCATAAAATGTCAGAGTAACTGCTTGATGTGGAGGCATGAAAGGAAGCACCACTCTGGTTCTCAGGGAGCCTGAGAAACTCTTCCAAAAATGGTTTTAGTGAACTCGTGGGCTAGGGGTTTGTGCTTACTGAAAAAAAGCATTTCTCTGGAGTATTCAGGAACCAGTGGGGGAAGAGCCTTCTCACCTGTCTGGGGGACTGAGCCTGGGGGGGAGCAAGCCCTGTGGCGGGGCAGAGCTTCGAGAAGAAAACAGCACTATCAACTATCACAGCTGCACCCCCAAAAAAAGTTAATTAAAGTTTTTTTTTTTTTTGCCTTGGAATCAAAGAAGCCATGGATGAAGAAATCTGCAGAAATTATCTAAAGCTGCTTCAACCTTAGCATTTATTATTCAACACCTCACTCATTGCCCTGATTATAAATATTTAATCACTCAACAACTGTAAGTGGTTGAGTCTTCCAGGAGGACCTGCAAGCATTAAGGGAAACAGGGAGAGGCAGCGGGTGGGGAGGTGGGGGAGAGGGGTGTGAAGACTCCTGGCTGCTTCTATGTGAGGAGGCCAAGTGAGGGCGGGAAGGACACTGCTGAGCTGGGCTGCTGAGGGGAGGTCACCGACACTTGAACCTGTTTGGGTTGAATGTACTCTCTGGAGTTCAAAGCCATGTTCACCGCCTTCTGGTTTTCCGCCATTATCCAAAGACACTTGGAAAAGAGGCAGCAAAGCTTCTTAGTGACAGCAGAGGCCTAGAGGCCAAGGTGCCATCCTGCCTCTGCCTAATGTTATGTCTCCTCTCTCTCTCTCTCTGTCTCTCTCTCTCTCACTCACAGACACACACTCAGGGCAGGGAGGAGGAGCTTGCTGGCACGCTGGGGGACCATCAATAATGTATGCTCAGCACTGCATCTACCCTCAGGCCAAGAGAGGATGGAAGCTGAGGCTTGCGCTTCTTGCAGATCCTACTGAGGTTGTGTCTGCCATTGGAGTGTGTTGGGGACTCCCCCTTGTGCACATGGGTGCAAGTTTTCTCTGATAACAAAGTGTCATGTTCTTGGAAACAAACACAACATCTCCAAGTTATCCTTGGTTGAATTGTGTGCCCAGCAAACCCATGTGTTGAAGTTGTATCATGGTACCTCAGAAGCTGAACTTATTGGAAATAGTCTTCACAGATGTAACTAGTAAAGTTAGGATGTGTCATAGTGGAGGACACTCACTCAATACGACTGGTGTCCTTATCAGAGAAATTTGGACACCATAAATCAGACATGTAGAATACTACCTGGAGGTGAAAGCAGAGGTGGGTAATGTCTCTACAAGCTAAGGCAAGCATATGGTGACCAGCAAGCCAGCAGAAGCTAGGAGAGAGGTGTGGGACAGAGGTTTCTCTGCAGCCTCAAAGGAGCCAACTTCTAGGGTGCCTTATATCTAATATAGAACTATGTGTTATTTATATAGAAATATAGTATGCAAGTATAAAAGCACACACCATGTACAAAACACACACCGATCCCATATATTATATATATAGTGTACACACAGACACATACTCCTTTGCCCTTATCTATAGCATAAAGGGAATTAGCTCACTTGATTAGGGAGACAACCAAGTCCTAAAACCTGTAAGGTGAAGTTCACGTGAGAGACCCAGATTATCTGATGACTTGTTTGTAGTCTGAAGCTGTAGATTGAAGAGCCTGGAGAAGCAATGGCTTATTACCCATCTGAAGGCCAGCAGGGACCTGGGAAGAACCAATTTAAGTTCAAGTTGAAAGGAGGAAAAGAACTCAAATCCGCATTCAAAGACAAAAGGATTCCTCCCTACGCTCAGAGTTCAATCATTTTATTCTATGCAGGCCTTCAACTGATTGCATGAGACCCACCCACATTAGGGAGGAAAATCGGCTTTTGTCTCCTGTCAAGCTGAATATTAATTTCATCCTCAAAGAAACATCCAGAACAATGGGTAGCCAAGCAACTGGACATTCCATGGCTCGGGTCAGCTGACACAGAGAATTAACTGTTACTGATAGTCTCCTGTGGGACAGGCTTAGGTACTGTATAGCACAGACACCATGAAGATGAAGCCAAATGCAGCCAGTGGATGACCAGCAAATACAGTGTGGTCTATTCTTATGTGGAGTAATACTCAGTCTGTGGACAGCGCTACATGGGTTCTCAGACAGATGAACACAAGGCCATTATACTAAGCGAGAGGAAATAAGTCAGTCACCGAAAGGCAAATATGGTATAATTTCATTTACATGAGGTGCCTAATGGTGCCAAGTCCTGAGAGACAGAAAGGCTGTGGGGATTGGATCGGGGGCAGTTAATTCGTTTAGTTGGGGACAGTTATTTGAGACAGAGTTTCAGTTTTGTAGGGTGAAAGAGTGCTAGACTTGGGAGTTAGGGCACTACAGACCATGTGAACGTAGCAGGGACCACAGAGATGAGCACTTCAGAGTGGTTCTGAGACCCTGTTGTGTGGATGTTGGCGCAATTTGAAAAACATGTGAACAAGACAAAGGTTACTGGGTATCTTGCAGACCAGTTGGAGGGCTGGAGAATTGGGTTCCATGTTAATCTTCTGTAATTGTTTCAATGGAAAAAAGTCTCCTCAGGCTCTGGTGCTGGGTTGTCTGTGACCAGCAGACATCCAGCCCACTAGACATCCTAGAGCACCCACAAAGGGGCCTCCCACCCACGCACTCACCATGGAACAGCCCCTCACCATCAACTCTGAGCCAGCAGCTCTACCAGTTTGAGGCAGTCAAACTGCACGGATGGCTTCTGCTTGTGGCTCACTTTCCATTCGTCAGGGACACGGAGCCAGTAGGCTCTGATGTGTAGGGAGGGAGTTATGACAAGGAATGGACTGATGCCATCATGGAGGCTGAGGAGGGCAGGACCTGCCTTGCGGGAGCTGGAGATCCAGGAAAGCCAAAGACATAACTCAGTGGGTGCAACGGTTCCGGAAAGCCAAGGGGAGCTCAGCAAACAGGCAGGAAAGACGGAATTCTTCTTCTGCTTTGTTGTTCTCTTCAGATCCCCAAGAGACTAGAGGGTGCCCAGCAACATTGAGGAAGGGGGGATCTTTCTGCCTTACTCAGCCCACTTATTTAAATTCTAATTTTATCTGCAACACCCTGAGAGACACACCCAGGAGTAATCTTTGGCCAAATGCCTGGTACCCTGTGATCTAGCCAGGGTGACACGTCATAGCCGCAGGTCTGGCCAGAGGGCCCAATGGCGAGTCTGAGCCTGGTGGTGGCAAAGGAGGGCAAACAGCTCAGGCTCTGCTACAGAGTGAGGCGACAGGAGGCCAGAACTTCTCTCCAGTGACCAGTGTCTCAGGCCTAGAATGGCCACAACTCGGGGACCTGACCTCTGGAGACACGCACACACTGGTGCCATGACAGCATGCCTGGGGGGATCGAGTTGTGATCATGTTGTTGAGTAACTGTGGGGTCACTCTCCTTGCTAGAGTAATAGTGTCTATTCTAGCAAAGCTTAATGGCTGTTAATAAAATATTAATAATGCCTTTTATCTATATTTTCACATATTTTACCACAAAAGCAAGGTGTGTGCTTATTCTTTTCACGTGAGATCGTGATGTTAAAGATTGACCTCCCGGGAGAGGAAGCTTTAGGCTAGGATTAAATTCTGGTTTCAGGAGGGAGGGGCTGAGCGTGTCCTGCCACTGCAGCTCACTGGGGGGCCCTGAAGAGGCCAAATAAAGTGAAATAGTCTTTTGAGTGAGATCAGCCTTTTGTGCCAGGTGGGGTGGGGCACCCGCTGTGTGGCGTCCATAGAAGGGCCTGCCCTCCTGGCTGTCCTCGAGGGTCCATGCTTTTTGTTAAATTTTGCATTCAGGGCACAGAGCACGTCAGGATTGGAGCTTGGGATTGAATGCAGAAGGAAGTCCCAGAGTCTATCTCTCACTAGCGCACAGACCTGCCTCTTACTTCACACCAGCATGCAGAGGTAGAGAGATACACCAGCTGCATCTTCAGTTAGTAAAGCGCTGAGGGCACTGATAGCCCAGCAGTGGCATTTGAAGGCGACCTAGAAATCAGTGTGGAATGGAAGGAGAGAATGTTTTTTTTTTAAAGATTCATTTATCTACACATACAAGATCTGGGGTACAGGCCAGAGTTGCAGGAGTGAGAGAACTCACCAGAGACAGAATGGGGAGCAGAACAGGCAGATCCACTGAAATCCAGTGCTGAGGGGAGTAGCGGGGAGACAGGAGAGATCTGCTGTGCCATGTGGGTCAGCTCCCTGGCTGGGGATTGAAATGGTGCTGCAGTGGCTGCAGGTAACTTCACAGTGCTGTGCTTTAACCCATTGCCACCAGGGAGGCCTCTGAAAAAAGAGAATTTTTTTTTAAAGATTTATTTATTTATTCATACAGAACTGGGGTACAGGCCAGAGATGCGGAGGGTGAGAGGATTCACCAGAGACAGAGCAGGGAGCAGAACAGGCAGATGGACGAAGTACACTGCTGAGGGGAGCAGCAGCCGGCGGGTCAGGAGAGGTCTGCCTCGCCATGTGGATCGCCTCCAGGGTAGGCGGGGATCGAACTCATGCGGAAGTGGCTTAAGCTTCTTAGTGCTGTGCTTTAACCCGCTGCACCACCAGGGAGGACCAAAAAAAAAAGAGAGAGAGAGATTTTTTAAGAAAAAAAAACAAAAAGATGAAAACACATGTGCTTAAAAACACAGAGATGAAGGGTGGCCATTGATTGATGCTTCTAGGGACCTGGTGGTAGCTGGTTATAGGTAGAGCACGGAATGGAAACTTTGGGCTGGTCACACAAGTGCCTTTTAAAACAAAAGGAGGCTTCATCTTGAAAGGGTTTTACCCTCAGGGCAATAGAACCTTGTCCCAAGATCTTAACTCACAGTAAATGAGAATGATGATGATGATGATGGCACTTGCTATTGTATAAAGTGTTAGTTTTAAATTTACACACAGGCTTATGGCGTTTGGAGTATGTCTACGTTCCCTAACATTTTGAACTCTTAAGATATAGTGTAATTCTTCCACTTTAAGGCCCTGGAAGAGAAATACATAACTTCAAAAAGAAATACTTAAAAGCAAATAGTATAAAAAAATTCAATAACAATTCCCTGAGGCCTAGTGGAAATGTCCAAGCAGAAGGTACATGGAAAATGAACCCACCCACCCTTTATGCACTGAAGCTCCAAGGAAGTCAGCCGGTGGGGTTCACTCCTCTCCCTTCGCGTGACCAGGTGGCCTTTGGAGATGGCACTTAACACATCCTTATACTTTGAACAGAAGGGCTGCTTGAAACTTTGGAATTGCTTTTAAGGAGATTAGAAGGTCAGCCTGTCTTCACACAAATGGAGAGTCTGTGAGGAAGCCAATAGGTTTTGGAGAGCTTCCCTGGCCACATTGCCAGACTTCCCTTCCGTTTTTGATTTTACCACTGAGGACTGTAGAGGCCTATGCCTCATGTATGGTGAAAGACCAAAGCTGAATGGAACTCATTTGTCCTGGTCACCCCATCCAGGAAGCCCACAGTTGTGATCAACAGTCATGGTAGCCTGCGAGCCCACATTCACAGTAGACCCCAAGGGGTTTTCTATAAGGTTATTTCCCTTCCCTGCTAGCTGATCTGAATTAGCAAAACCACTGCAGAAAAGCCCAAATGATGAAGTGATTACTGGTCAAAGTATAACCCCCCAAACATCCTATCATTTGAGACTGGGACAATGACATTGCCATGTTTGTTGGTCAGTCTCACACCAATTCACCAATGGAGAGACTCTTGAGAAACCTACCAACTCACAACAAAGGGGATATATGTCATGTATAGTGAATTTGCAAATGTTGCAAAATATCTAGAATTTCCTGAAGTTGAAGAGCATATCAGAGAATTGATCAAATCACTAGTCATAGTCTGGAGAAAGACTAGTGTCCAATGACATCACTCCCTCATCCTGCTCCATCTCTCCACATGGCATGCTTTACGTTGTATTACTAAGTTTTTTTCTAGAAGTTTCACCACGGCAGAGTGCTCTGTCTTTCCTGTTCTCTGGTTCATTCCAAGTACCTAGAAATGTATCTCAGAACACAGATGTTCAATCAGTGTTTATGCAATAAATTAATGTCTTCCTCTCCTGTCTGGATTATGGTTGAGGGTGAAAGCTGGTTCTCCTTGCTGTTGTTGATGTTGCTATTTACTTTCCTCCAAGTCCAGCTCATAGGAAAAATGACTGATTACACAACGGACACTCAACAGAGATCTGTGAATGAATAAGTAATGACATGCTTCCTACAAGCAAGGCCTGGATAAAAGAGGATAAAAGGAGGCCCTTGAGGAAATCAATATAAATCTTGAACATTTTTGCAAAAGATGACCGTCTGTATGAACTTCTTCCCAAATCTAAGTGCCATACAAAGTTGATTGCATTTTTTACTGTCAATCAAACTTTCCAAACAAATCAGTTATGTTTCCCCCTTTCTTCATTCAACATTCACACAGATATACAATTATAAGTTATGTATGGCTTTACAGCAAATACACAATAAACTCATTTTCATAATGATAGTTTCATTTTCCAAGATAAACTACTAATTGAATCCATTCAACGCCAATATTTTTATCCTTTTTCAAACTGATTTTTAAAAATTGCTTATTTCGGTCCTCCCTGGCGCAGCGGGTTAAAGCACTGCACTGAGAAGCTAAAGCCACTTCCGAATGAGTTCGATTTCCGCCTGCCCCGGAGGTGACCACATGGCGCGGCAGACCTCTCCTGACCCACCCGCTGCTCCCCTCAGCAGTGTACTTCATCCATCTGCCTGTTCTGCTCCCCACTCTGCCTCTGGTGAAGCCTCTCACAGCCCCTGAGCCTCTGGCCTGCACCCCAGTTCTGTATGTACAAATAAAATAAAATCTCTAAAAAAAACAGTTGCTTATTTCTATTAGCAACTCATCCTGGGACAATCTTAAATTTTTTAAATATCAAATTTAAATGCTACATCTGTGACCTGTGTTGTCCATGGGTCTGCTTACCCTGTTATCTAGTTAAACTCTTCATAGCCAGAATTAGCTGAACATTACTGTAACTCGAGTCTAGAAAAGATTTTCTTCTATTTTAAAAATATGTAGTTTCCAACTTTAGACTTAAATCACATTGCTGTGAGCCTTTTCACTCCAAGCAGTACCCCTCATCCCCATATCTCACATTGTTATTACTAGAGACTCATTGAAATAGTAAATATATTTAATATTCTTAATGCACATGCCAAATAGCTTTGCAAGAGGATGGTATCCAGTGTATTGTCACAGGATGCTTGTTACATTAAATCCTATCACTTCACTCATCAATTTCACAGGCTTGAACAGGTGTCTGTGGTTGGAATCTGTGTCTCCTGGTTGGCAAATGGCTTTGGTCTTTCTTCCTTCTGCCATGATGGTTACGCAGCCGCATCTCATCTTTCCCATGAAGCTCTGTTTACATAATCTTTCCTATTTGAAGTGATTGCTGTTGCTGGTTTTTACAGTTAATATCTACTTCTCATTAGGGTGTCTTTGAAGCTCTCTGCTTTTCTGTTTTCTTATCTATTAACCAGAGGAGCCCACTTTACATTGACCATCGGTTGTATTTCCTATCAGATGGATTGGATACCTGAAGAAGGGTTCAAACTTGGAGTGAGGCCAAAGGTTCCCACATGTTGTCTTCATTTTACACCACTGGGGTGACCCTGTGAAATACCCTCCATGTTATACTTTGTGGACAAACACCTGATCATTTTCAAAGGAGGATGGGATTACTCCATTTCTATGTTTGGAAGGAAATACCCTTCTGGGCCCTGCTTTCTTTGTTTACATTTATTCATTCTTAAAATTCAAAAAAGTCTCAATTCAGCAGTCAGATTTTTGAGACATGGTTTGTGTCTTTATATTCCACACATGAGCCAATATTTTAGTTCTCTTTCCCATTTGCTTCAATTAACAGCATCCCTGCCAGTTCTACTGATGTTGCCACATATGGCAAGGACTCATCTTTTTCATGACTGAGTAATATCCCACAATGTATACACCTATTTTCTTTAAACCATTCCTTTACTATTAGTCACTTAAGTTGTTTCCATCTTTTGGCCAGAGGCTTCTAGAAGGTAAAGAAGGGGAAAAAGGGGGAGGTAAAGTGTCCCAGTAGTCTAGGATAATGGGCTATAGGGTTTTGAAGGTGACTGTGGTGTAGTGACATATATCTGAAGAGGTGAACTTATTCCGTTGAAATGTAAATCAATGTTATATCAACAAAAATTAACCAACCAATCAGTCAATTCAAATGAGGGCAGCCCTCTTCCGGGTCTTCTGGCAAATCCTCAATTCTGGTTGCTATTATACACTGTAGGGGTATGCTTGTAAAGTAAGGGGTTGTTTTTTAGTCCTATATCTGGAAAAATGGTAGACAATACATGTTCTAGGAAATTAGTAGGTTAGTTGAGTCCCATGGGAGCCTATCTAGAGAAGATTTACGATACAGCAAAAACAATATCATCACTATCATCATCATTCAGTCTTTGAACCCCAGATGTACAGGAGATGACCGCGCCAGGGAGGTGTTTTCACTGAAGGTCTAAGCCGGCTCCCAGCGAGGGTCCCCTGTCACTCCCAGCTGGCTCAGGTGTGCGAGCCAAGCCTTCTCATGCCACATCCTAACCCGGGAAGCTCCAGGCTGCCAAAAGCAGCAAGCACAGAAGCTGGAACATAGGTCCTGCCAAAAAAACTAATTGTACAGCAACATTCCTTGGCGGCCCCACAAAGGGCCCTAGGACCGCCAGAGGTGCGGACGGAGAGTGCTGCCTACATGCCCGCGGGGGGGGGGGGTGGCTGTGGGAGCCCTGGGGAGGGCAGGCGGGCAGGCTGTACCTTTGCCTTATTTCTGTCATTAGACTCGGAAGCGACGCCAAGGCACACACTCTTAGGCTGTCTCACAGCCAGAGCAGAGGACCTGGACTGAGAGGGGAAATCTGGGAGCCGCCCAGAGCCAGACCTTGGGGGCAAATTCCTTGTGTGAACTTGAGCTTGGACCTTGCCCCATGAAAACTGTGCTCTGTTGTGAGGGAGAAAGCCAGCTTGGACAGAGCACCCAATGCCCCAGGGCTCGAAACCTGGAGAACAGCCTACAGAGGGAGTGGCCGAGTGGGAGGCTGTCAAGCTGACTTGCCTGGAAGATAACAGATGCTGGAAGGAGGGCCGCAGAGGCTCGGCCACGTTCCATGCAAGCAACGCCCTGGGTGCTGATCTCACTAGACCGGGAAACCCAGAGACAAGTACTAGCTCCTGCTGCTCACTCAGGAAGAGGAGGCCTGAGGCTGGGTGGGCACTGACCCCTGTGCTCTCATTTCTCTTCATGACAACCCTGCCCTGTGACTACTATTCCCACCAGCATAAGAGGAACAGAATGAGCATCTCTTCCACAATGTTGTTTCATTCATGCATTTTGGAGCTGGGTTCCAGTCATATCTAGAAGGATCCCACATGGCCTCTGTGGGTTAGATCTTCAGAACCAGAACCCCAGAACCACACCCATTCTTGAGCCAAATGCAACCTTCAGCCAACTGGTAGACCCATGAGATAAAAGCACATGCTTTGTGGGAGATGACGATGATGATGAATTCACACACAGTCAATGTGTTGATTTTTGAAGTCCTCATTCAAATAAACCAACAGCAAAAATATCCATGATATGTGTATTCTGTCATTGTCCTCTTATATTGTCATTTTAGGGATTCAGAGAGTCATAGTTGACAATTTTACAAAAATACGGATGCATATTTGTCTATATTTTGAGACCACTGGAAAACCAAATACCCCGACAGTTGAACAGTTTGTAGTTAGCTGTTCAATGACATTAAGGGAAGCTTGGTAATTTGTGAGGGGGGTACTGCTGTGTGGGGGCCTGGCCCTTACCTGCTAGAAACAGACATTGCTGAAATACTTCAGGTAAAATGGCCTGGCAACTGGGGTCTCCTCTGGAATATTCCAGCATAAAAGAAACGGGAAAGAAGATGTACGGGAAGTGAAGGCTCTGCACCTTTCATGGAGGAAGGAAAGGGGAACCGCAGGGAACATTTGTGACTAAAAATAACAACAGCATCATTATTTCTGAGAAGAAGGAATTGGGTGTCTCTTAGGTGCTTCTTTGTACCTCTTTAAAATTTCAAAATTTGATACAGAAATTGCATTAGGTTGGTTATATTTAAAAAATTCCATTCCACATCTTGAATTTTCTACATTGTTGATGCTTAGGTGTCAGACTTTTTCTTTTCCATTTATCTGAGATGCTCTCTAAAATGTGCTCATGTACCTCCCAACTTTCCTTGAAAGATGTAATGAAAGCTGCAAATAAAAATGTTCTTTTGATCCCAGCAATGGTGAAAATCTGCCAGCTTCCCAGACTGCCTCATTCTACAACCTCTGCAATTTGATTTTACACCTTTTTCCTCTCAGTTCCCTCACATTAGAAAAGAGAATAAGGTCACATGAAATGGGTTCAGATATGTGCAGAAATAAGGTCAAATGTGTTAGTGGAGATGCAATACGAAGAAGTTAACAGTTACAAAATGAGAGCTCAATAAATATCTGTGACTGCCATTAAACTGTAATATAGGTTTGTTGTAAACACCAAATACAGCTTTGTTTTAACTGTAACAATTATGTCCACTTGGATATAGGCCAATATTCCAATGCACTGTGGTTTATATCGTGAATCCTGGAACATTTTCCCACTAAACAATTAAATCAAATTCTACCAGATGACTTTGCATCTCTTCCCAAGTGGATGAAGAGTTTTGTTTCCCCTCTTCCTGGCTCTGGACCAGCTTGTGACGAAGAAGTGATCGCAGGTCCTTGTGAGTTACAGCTTTAGGTACTTTGTTGACTTTCTTGCTCATTCTCAGGACAACAAGTCCTGAGAATGAGACTGAAGCGGTCGTCACTGCTGCCATCTTGAACATTGGTCCACAACCTGCCCACCAGCTGCCTGCAGAGTCATGCTGAAACCCAGTTAGAGGGACCAGCCCAGATGCCAGAACCGCCCATCAGTACTAGCTCTGTAGGTGAGTGTCAATAACCGCACACACATTCATGCAGAATCACGATGTCGGCAGATAGTGTGTACAGTGTCTCTGAGCCTTATTTCATGAAAATTCTCTGTGAAAATTCTAGCTGAGCGGACCCAGGCAGCTGGGAACCATTGCTCTTTGCAGAATGACCCCTGCTTTGAGGCATTGCTGCTCTCTGTTTAACACATGTTTGGCAAGGTCCTCCCCGCAGGCTGTGTGAGGCAAGGCCGAGAGGTTCAGATCCAGATTCTACTCTCAGGGACTACATTAGGGAGAGTCACTTACTGACCAGCCCTGTACCTCGCGCGCGTGGCGGGGATGCACAGGGGCTGGCCACTGAGACTCACAGGCCTAGCTTCAGGCAGTTGGACTCTATTCCAAAAGCATTTTTTCTCAGCCAGAGAAATCCCTTACAACATTAAATCCATTAATGATGCAGCAGATCCGCCTTCTCCCCAACAAATCCCTAGAGTTCCAGACAGGAACTATCTCATGCAATTAAGGAGATATAATCAAACAAGATATTTACTACAGATTTTTTTTTGCACACCCAGACATAATGAATTAAAACTCTGAACAATAGAAAAGCCAGAACAGCTATCTATAAATCTATTATAGAGAAATAAAAGGTACAAGCTATACAATTTCATCCTAAGTGCTATTTTTTTTTCAATCAATGAAACAAAAAAGCCCAAACTACTTATGTGTTTTATAATTATAATACTGGTGCATATTTAAAAAGCAATATCAAAATAGGTGACAAACCTGTGATGTCCATCCGCGATGACTAGGTTTCCTTCCTGGCTCCTTCTGGACTAGGCTACCGCATTGAGTACAAATCACAGTTTTCGGTAATGCATGCACATTGAGGTATGTTCAGTGTCTTTTCTATCCCAGGGAAAGGCAAGCTGAAGAAGACTTTTTACAGCTTCAAAAAATCCATACGGATAATGTTCATGACCCAGAATCATATGGGTCAATATGATCCAAGAATCAGTGTGACCCAGAAATAAAACTTAGCCCTGGATAGATAGTTATTCTGGGGGGTAGGAGAAGCTAGGGAATATAGGGATATCACTTTGGATTCTGCGTTCAAAGATGGATTGGAGCTAACTGAATGAAACGATTGAGGTGAAAGCTGGCAGGAAAACTGTGTGTCCACTTTGCAAATGAGCAAGCCAGGCTGGCAGGAGTTGAGTGACTTAAGTGGCTTTATATGGCAAGCAGGGAAGGTTGGGATTTGAACCCAAGGCTGACGTCTTCCTCCCAGGATGCCTCTCTCCTCTTTCTTGGAGGGATGAGTGGGTTTGGGCTCTTGATATCTTTCTTTTTTTAACATTTATTTATTTATGCATACAAGAGCTGAGGTGTAGGCCAGAAATATGTGGTTGAGAGGATTCACCAGAGACAGAGTGGGCAGAGCAGGCAGATGGACTGAAATCCACTGCTGAGGGGAGCAGTGGGGAGACAAGAGATGTCTGCTGTGCCTGTGGGTCGTTCCCTGACTGGGGATCGGACTCGTGCTGTAGTGGCTGAGGGCAGCTAGTTGATAGTGCTGCCTCTTAACCCCTGGTGCCACCAGAGAAGCCCCTTGATAATATTCCATGTCAACGCCTATAACAGACCAGGGCCAAGTGCCCACAGCCCGGATCTGAGGTCCGTGGTGGTTCTCAGATGCAGCTGGTGTGTGCAAAGTAAGCAGCCTTGCAAGATGATCTGCACCAGCCCTGCAGGGCCCCAGTGGGACGGCTCCGGCCTGTCTCATCCACGGAGCTGCCACCCTCAGGAGGCTGCTTGGGCTCTGTCCTCTCAGCACATTCCGTGATGCCAATTGGCAGCCAACCCCTGTGGCCACTGGGCTAACTCATTCATCTCATCCCCTTTCTCCTCAAAACCACCTCCTGACGGTGGCCGCTCACCGGGCAGCTCTAGTTGGGTTTCGTCTGATACCTTCATCTTTCCACCGCACTGCACACGGCATCGGCTGCCCCTCTGGCAGGCCATGCAGTGGCCTCTGCCTCCACTCTCTGCGCAGGGACAGTTTCCTGTCACGCGTCACCTGGATAAAGCCTTCCCGGACCATCACCTAGACCCCCTGTGGAGAGGGGCCACCGCCTCCCAGCAACCCCCTTAGCGTGGCCTTCCTCGCTGCGGTCTTGTTTACATGTGTGCTTCTTGTTTTTCTCTCCCTGGACACATGAAAACATGGCCTTTGTCTTACTCTGCCTGCTTCTCTAGGGCTTCAAACAGTCCCTGGAACATAATACAATTGGAATAAATATTGCCTCCGTAAGAAAACCAAAGAGGGCCTCTCTGTTGGCGGAGGGGTGAAGTCTCAGTGCTATCAAGCTATGGCAGCCACCGCAGCCTGAGTTCCATCCCTGGGCAGGGAGTGACCACGGGGCGCAGCAGACCTCTTCTGCCCCCGCTGCCCCTCAGCAGTGGGTTTCAGCAGATCTGCCTATTCTGCTCCCCACTCTTGTCTCTGACAAATCTCTCACCCCCTGCATTCCTAGCCTACACCTCAATTCTTGTGTGCATAAATAAATAAAGATAAATCTTTCAAAAATAAAAACGAGGGCCTTCCCTGGTGGTGCAATGGGTTAAACCAAGGAGGGTCTCTCTATTGGTGTAGAGGTGAAGTCTCCCTTCCATCAAGCTATTGCAGCCACTGCAGCACAAGTTCGATCCCTGGCCAGGGAGGCGGCCCACATGGCACGGAAGACCTCTCCTGACCCACCCGCTGCTCCCCTCAGCAGTGTTTTCTGTCAATCTGCCTGTTCTGCTCCCCACTCTGTCTTGGTGAGTCCTCTCACCTCTGGCTTATACCCCAGTGCTTGTATAAATATATACATCTTTAAATAAAACTAAATAAATAAAAGAGAACCAAAAAGTAAAGATGACTTTGCAGGTTGGTTAGAGAGGAGTGACAGAGGCAGCTCCTTTCCTCAAGGACGGGTGAGAACTCTTTTCTTCGAGCATAGGCACCCACAGAACACATTGGTGCTGGGTCTGCAATCGAGGACTTGATAATGGTGTGGCTTGCACACCTCCCTTCAAGGCGGACCGCCTTTCGGTGCTAGAGATTAATTTCTTACTTGCTAGTAGAATGAGTGCTCTTCTTCTAATTATTCTCTGCACAAACCACTAACGTGTGGATCCGCAGCCCCGCCCCTGGCCTGTGGGTGAGTTTCCATAGCTTTGCACTGTGTGAAGGCCCTCCTCCGAGTCCTGCTGTCCACTCATGTTCCAGTCTAGCTTTGGTGATGTGAGTATCGTGGCTTACCTCCATGCACAGGTGAGGAATCTGAATCTGGGTCGTCTAATTCACTTCTGGAAAAGTGAATCATGCAGGAGCTGCACAGAGCAGAGCCTCTTGGTCGTCTACTTAGAGTTTGCTTCTTATAACCTGTGCTCCCCTGGACCGAGGGTAGCACTCACCATCCCGCAGGGACCTACACCCAGCCCAGGCTTGCTGAGCTGTGATGGGAGTGGTGCTTGGAGCAGAGTGAGTGACCGAAGGAAGCAGTGGAATCTCACTCAGGACACTGATGATATAAGTGAGGATTTTAGCAGACGGGGCACAATCCGGTCAGGTATGAAAAGGTCCCATAACAAGCCAGAGGGGAATGCATTTGAACAAATTTGGCTGCATGGAGCATTTCGATGCAGACCCATTTGTTGATTTTCCTTTTGCCTCTCTCGTGGCTGCAGCTGAGTGTCCAATACTGTCTTGTGTCCAGAACCGCATGGCCTGTGCCCCTGTCAGTGTCCTTTACGGTCTCCGTTCCTCTCTCCAAGTCTTTAACTCAGTTTGATTGTCTTTCATGTGCTCAGCAGTGATCCTGTTTTCCATTTCAAGTGGCAGATGGGAAGGGCACTTGACCCTCTTGGCTGGAGGCACCAGGCTGATGGACCCAGGAGGCGCAAGGCCCCATGTAGATCGTCCTGTAAGGGACACTGTCATTGTATCTGAACATTTTAATACAATACACTGATTTTTTAATTAAGGTAACTTTAATCTTTTTTATATACAAAGAACCAAAGTGCATCTGGTGGAATCTGAGATCTCTAGACCTTATTCTAGTAAGGTCGGTGGGATCCTGTGTGCAGGTGTTGGGCGACTTGTAAAAATCCTCTGCCTGCTCTCCCAGCCTCTTCTGCTTCGCCCTCGCCATGCCTCCTGCCATCTGAGCATGTGCAGCAGAGGTCCTGAGCAGAGTGGGTCTGAGCAGACTGACCCTCCCTGCTCCTGAGAGAGCTAGAAGTGCCTTGACGCTTGTATCGCTGCAATATTTAAGATACAGGAGTAGAAAGAAACAGCACCCAGAGGCAGAGAACAAAATGTATATATTGGGGTGACCACGGGATGGGACAGCGTAGAGCTGAGCGGTCTTCTGAGAAGCCAGCCACTCTCCTTTTGATGTGAAAGGCAGGAGCCAGACCCTTCTCTAGTCACTTAATTCTACTCAGTGAGTATTGCTGGAACGCATATGGGCGTTTTGAACCGAATGAATTGAGGTAATGACTTGCCAAAATACAAGAACAAACCAACAAGAAAGCCATCACCCATGGGATCTTGCTCACCATGAGCAGGTGCAAAAGAAGCTCATTTCTAGCCAATGTTCATTTCATACTCAGATATTAGAGAACTCAGTGCAAGATGTGTGTTTCTGCCCCAGGATGAAGGTGCGTCTCTTCAGAAGCTTTGTCAAGCAAACTCTCTGACTGTGCTGGCTCACCTCATCTGGTGGGAGAGCCCACTGGGCTCCCGTGGACACTTCCCATCCAGCTGGGAAGTGCAAACACCTCCAGATTTTTTTTTTTTGCCACAGGGAAGCACCCAATAACCCCCCCTTTTTAAAAAATAGCGTAATAGTTTATTTTTACATCATTTTGTGCCTTTTTCCTTCTCAGTCGCAATCCCTGTGGGCTTCCCATCACTAGATCACCCGTGTGCCATCACTACAATCCAGTGCATTTCCCTCCCTGCCATTGTTTTTGACCCCATTCCCCCACTGCACCCCCATAAAATGTCTCTCGCATATAGCTGTTCATCATTATTATTATTTTCTCCCCTGGTCCGTTATACTCCTGCTATGAGTGAAACCATCCAGTATTTTTCCTTTTCTTTCTGGCTTATTTCACTAAGCATGATCTTTTCTAGCACATCCATGTTACTGCAAAAAACATGTGTTTATTTATTTATTTGATTGCTGAGTAATGTTCCATTGTGTCTCTGTACCACATCTTTCTAATGCAGTCATCTACTTCTGGGCATTTGGGTTATTTCCATGTCTTTCCATTTGTAAATAAAGCAGCGATAAACATAGGTAACCCCCCTTTTACTGTATATCACTGAAAAATCACTATGGTAGACCCCAGTTTGGGGACCGTGATTAAATGCCATGACTCAAAGTAAGGCGTGATGACTCCGCGCGGGGCTGGAAGGTCATGGATGCGGAGGAGCCTGATTATGGAAAGTATGCATGGTCCTGGGGAAACAATTCAGTGTGAGATGAACGTAGAAGAACTAAAAGCATTTAGCACTGAGCAAATTACCAAGTGAAATTGCTTTGCTATGAAACTTTGGGTTCATTGTCAGCGATGTTTAGTCTGCTCAAAATGTTTGATCTAGGAGATCGCTTGTGTTCAGAGAGAAATTCAATTTCCATGGTGGGGGCTGGTGAGCCTTCCTGAGGCTCTGTTGGGATGAATGCGGGCCCTGGAGAACCAGGGTGCAAGCAAGCCCCTGCAAAACTGGGGTCTCCAGTCCTTGTCCTGGGGTACTCAGAGCTGTCTCCACGTAGGCCAAGAGTGGAGCACGCATGTTCCAGCTCAGGACTCCACATGGTCACCTGTCTCAAAGCCGTGGCCCATGCTGCTGGGACGATGAGCTTTCCAGCCCCTGCCCAGAGGCCACAGGAACCTGAGCTCAGCTGTGCGGACCCAGTGGCAGGCGGTGGGGGCTTCTCCTCGCATGCCCTTCCCAAAGGCTTCCCTTCACGTTCACAGAGGATGTCACGTTGGTCTTTGATGGGAAAGGGCTGGATAGACTCACAGAAGCCCCTAGAAAGCTCCAGGGGACCTAGAACTCAGCAAGATCAGACTGCTGTGTTTTGACACAGGAAATAGAAGTTCCGCCAGGTGAGTCTCCAAGCCCCAGGGGACCTGGAGCAGCTGGTGGGGACTGGGCTTCCTGGCCTCACAGCGGGGCTCCCTCCACGTGCCTCTGGCTTGGCCGCAGTGAAGACTGTTCCACCTTGACCTCTTGTTTTCACTCCCAGGAGGCAGCAGACTGGAAACAGCAGCCGCCGACTTCCACAAGGGGAGAGGGGGCCAGTTCCGTCCAGGCGGGGGCAGAGAGTGGACGTGAAATAGTCAGGTCACCTGGCGCCTATCGCAGGGCTCCTCCCCTTCAAACTCCCTGGGCACAGATCTTCATAAGCCAGTCTTATGAAGACTGCAGAACCAGTCTGCAGAATACCCACGGCCCCCTGCTGAAAATGGGGGCAGGGGCTTCCACTGTACGGTGCTGTGTTCATTCACCTGGGTGGTTCTGAGCTGATGCTCTGAAGGCCAGCTGAAGATCGGGGGGTCTTCATGAGACCTCAGAGCACCCCACCACACTTAGGCCGGGATCCAGGTCTGGAGTATTTGGAAAGTGCCAGGTTTGACGTGAACTGTGCTTGAATGAGATCACTGGGTGAACCGACGGGCACACCTGGGGAGACGCAGGCCCAGCCCAGGAGCAGGGGAGCAGCGGGACCCCTGGCCAGGCAGTTTGCTGGAAAGGAGAGAAACCCCAGAACTCACACTGCCTGCAACTTGTGGTAGCACCAGCAACCCAGATCTCAAGGTCCTGCATCTTCATCAGAGTCGCCACCTGGGGCCTTTGCTCCTGGGCCCCTGAGGCCGGGCTGGCCTGTCAGGCCTGGAGTGCCCATGGCCCCTGTAGCTTGGCCTGTCTCTGTGCCCCTGGGCCGGGCCACCTGGACCTGCCCTCCTGAGGCAGGGCTGCCGTGGCCCTCGGGCCTCCCAGGGCTGGGCTGGGCATCCAGGCCCAGACCGAGGCCTCCACACGTGTTTGTTGAGCAAAGGAAGGAAAAGCCGGCTGTGCTACCATTTCCGTCTTAGTAAATATTGACAGAGTCTCTTTCCCTACTTGCAGTCTGGTGTCACTGTGTCTGCTGTCACTGTATAAATGTGCGCCAGGCTGCCAAAGGTTCACTCGCTGCCATTGTGCATCGTGTGTGTGTGTGTGTGTGTGTGTGTGTGTGCGCGCGCGTGTTTCCCTCTTTAGCTGGAGAAAAGCAAGCGCCTCCATAAATCTCCATACTGATCATATGCATAAAAAATACACAGACACACACCACTCAGCTCTGTCCAAATTCAGAAGGGAGTGTGTGCGAGGCCTCCTGGTGTGGGAGGGCTGGAGGGAAGAGCCAGGCCCACCCCGCTCCTTCCACATGAAGGGGTCTCCCGCCTAGGCGCAAGGCTGCTGCAGCTCCGCTGGCTAATTACAAGCACAGCTTTCACGCCAGCGCTGGTGTCCTCAGCCTGGCCTATTATTCACCCACTAGGAGCTCTCAACTTAATTGATTTAATTTGTCACTGAGATGTCATACTTAGGATGGGACCATAACTGAAACTGGCTATGTCCACAGCAAGGAAGAATAATTAGCAAATTCACATGTTGTGCTGATTTTATCCTTCTAATCTCAGGGCCAATTATTGCTTTAAGTAAAGTCACGAGCGAGAAAAGAGATGCAGGCAGGCAACTTTCCCTGAATCGACCAAGATGAAAATGGCTCCTTTACTTGGGAGCCCTCGGACAAGGTTTCAGAGGCAAAGCTGGCAGCCAGCACAGTCCCCCTTGTCTTCCCGCCACCCTGCAGGCTTGGAACACACAAGACGGTAGAAACGACGCCTTTTGCGGAGTTCTCACATTGTCAACCACTGAGTCCTCGGTTACCACTAGCATATTAGCACATGCGAGTGGGCTGGATCATATCCGTCCCCCTAGGTAAATGCACAAGTCCTGCCCCTCATTTAAAAGTTGGCCTTGCAGGCCCTCCCTGGTGGCGCAGCGGGTTAAAGCACAGCACTAAGAAGCTGAAGCCACTTCCACATGAGTTCGATCCCCGCCTGCCCCAGAGGAGACCACATGGCGTGGCAGACCTCTCCTGACCCGCCCACTGCTCCCCTCAGCAGTGTACTTCGTCGATCTGCCTGTTCTGCTCCCCACTCTGTCTCTGGTGAAGCCTCTCGCCACCCCTGTACCTCTGGTCTGTACCCCAGTTCTGTATGAACAAATAAATAAATCTTTAAAAAAAAAAAAGTTGGCCTTGCAGCATCCAGATCTGGGGTGGCCCCACGCAAAGACCAGTGTCCTTTGTGAGTCAGGGGAGGGTGACTGAGCTGCAGAGGGGAAGGCACGGATGGAGCCTCGCATCCCAGACCCAGGAGCACCAAGCAGGACTGGAGCCTGGGAGCTGGCGGGTTGCTGGTGGGGGTGCGGGGGCTCGGTTGCAAGAGCTTGGTCTTTGCAAGAGCTGCAGGGAGGAAAACCTGCCCCAGGCCCCCCTCCTGGCGTCTGCAGACTCGGCACCCCTTTCTTGGAGCTGGCATTGCCCCTGTGTGCCCATGGTCTCCCGCGTGCCCCCATGACCGCATCCACACCTCCAGGAGGACATGGTGGTGTTGGACTAGGACCACCCTCTGACCTACTGAAACGCCATCACCTGCAAAAGCCTATTCTCAACAGGGTGGCATTTCCTGGCCTAGGGATGAAGGCTTCCACAGTTGCGGGAGCCACAATGCGATCCCAGGGGGTGCTGTCTATTGTCCCCTGGGTCTTCAGATGGAGCCTGTGCCATGGACACGCCTTGGGAATCCCGGCCTCCAGAACTGTGAGAAAATGTCTGTGAAGTTAAGCTCCAGAGGCAACTGACCCCAGCACGCCCAGGAGCAGCCCACGCCAGCAACGCCACTCCTTCTTGCCATGCGCACCCCCTTCCCTCCTGCGGTCAAGTCGTTGCCTCCACAAGCCAACAGTCATCTCTAGGTTTGTAGTTCATCTTCATGAGAATGATTCCGAAAGTTCTACTCCATTTGATCACGCTGCCTGTGGAGACGGCACAGCAGAGTGACCTTTGACGAGAAGGGGCTCATGACACTCGGGTGTTCTCTCTCAATTCGATGCTGGCCCCGTGAAGACTTACAGTGATGCTACCACCCTGGACGACCCTGCCCTTGCTGACCCGGACTGCGGACCCAGCGGGTGTGAGCCGCGCTGCCCGTCGGGCAGGTCTCTGTTCCCGCTGGGCGCGTTCTCCTGGGGGTGTGGGTGCTAACTGGGGGCTTCCTCCCTGCTCTCCCTTTGAGGATCCGGGGCTTCATCCACTTAGCAAAACTGGCTTTCCCGGGAACACACGCGCCTGAGCTTCTCCCCGAGTCAGGCAGATTTTAATTCTTCATTTTGCAGATGCAGGAGTCAAGGGTAAATGATCACTGCATGTGTGTTCCACAGTGGAAAACTTAATAAACAGGACGGTGCAGCAATGAGCGCTCCCTTTGCTTGCAAGCTGATTAGCTCACCCTTCAACTTGATGGACCTTGGAGGCCCTGAATGGAAAGACTCGGTGTTCCTGAGCTCAGATGCAAGAAAAGACTTGCTGCTGTTGCTCGGAGGAGATGTTTGTTGTTTTTTGCAAATCAAAGTATGAACTGTTGAATGGATTTAGCTTTTCAGCTTCAGTGTCTTGGGGGAAAGTAAGAAAAGAGGGGAGGAAAGAGACTGGGAGGGTGGGGGGAGGGGAGAGAGACCCTGAGCAAGATGCAGGGCGGGGGCGAAAGGAGCGCAGAGCCACTTCATTGGGCTGCCTCCCAAGCAGACCCCAAGCAGACCCCGCAGTCTGGCACTCAGCGCACCAACAGGTCAACCAGACAGACCAGCTTTGCCCAAAGCACTCGTGCCCCCTGCGCCTCAGGCCCCTCCGCCTGCAGCGGAGACAGGAAAGCTGCCTTGCCATGATTCCCAGTCCAGAGCCTCATGCCAATCCTCTACATTCCAGAAGAATTCAATAATTATGGGGGTGGAGACAGCAATGTCACAAACAATTCTGAACGCGTGCTGCATTAGACAGCAGAGGACGCTCAGTGACATCAGACTCCCATGCCGGGGCGCTTTCCAGCCCAAACTGCAGGCGGGTGAGGCTGGCGTGCAGGCAGCCACAGCGCCCACAAATGCCAAGGGCAGCCGCACTGCTGGGCATGCCATGGTCCTGAAGGTGGGGACAGGCGCCCCAGAAATCCTGAGGTCCCCGTGCTTCCGGGCCGTGCTAACTTCTGTCCCCTTTCGCTCTGTAGCCAGGCCCTGCATGCTTGCACTTGACTGGGATTAATGAGCTAGTTGGCCTGTGCCAAGCTGGAAAGGCAGAGGGAGAACACAGCCTGCGGCCAGCGCTGCCGTCGGAGTTCTCTCAGGCCCAGCCTTGAGCAGGACAGCTGGCCTCTGACCCGAATCACGCAGCGGCTGCAAACCTGCTGCATTCTTCCGCCTCAGGCTGCGGCTCTAGCGG
>NW_004567114.1:3787377-3806235 GCF_000260355.1 Condylura cristata
TGGTTTTAAAACCACCTTTGGTCTCAGGGGTGTGAAAGAATTGGCAGGGTCTAGCTGAGGCTGATTAAGACAGTCATTCATTTATTCCCAGATGAATTACTGTGAACACATTTGAGAAGCAGCGATGGGTGCAGGTTCTGGAATCGTCCCACAAAGGGAGGACGGCACCTGGAGGTGGCTGGAGACATGCCCGGCCTGGGACGGACGCTGCCCCAGAGGCCATTCCGAGAAGCTGCAGAGGATGAGAAGAAGCAAGTGTGCTCCTCTGCCCACAGACCGCTTTTTGGGGGAGTACTGGGTGGAGAGGCAGGAAGAGAGAGAACTGAGGGGAAGAGCGTGAGGACTTCCAGGGGAGGCACAGCATGAGCAAAGATGGGAGGAACCAACGCAGGAAGAGCAGAGAAGCTTCTAGAAGCTCAGCACGGGGGCCACACACCCCAGGCTCTCTTAAATGTTGGGAATCTGGTCTGTAAGTGGAGGAACAGAGCTGCTGGTTTTTCACTGGCTTGCCCGTGTACGAGTTTCCCTTTTCAGTCCTGTTGTCTTCCAAACTCTGGTGTTCGGATATCTCTACTGGGTACCTAGCAAAGATCTGCAGATGTACCTGAAGCTTGCAGGGTGTTATAGGACAATGGGCTTCAACTGGGAAAGAACAGGAAACCTGTGTTCCAAACAAATCCCCTTTCATGCTAAACCTACTTTTCTACGAGTCTTCCCTGTATTGGTAAATGCTTGTTAGTGCAGGTGCTTGGGGCCTCTAGACTGGACTCTTGATTTTCTATCAACAACCCACTCCAGTTCAACTCATCCACTACTCCCTATGATGTCAGTTACATGTCAGCTCTACCCACCACCCCGACTCACGACCACAATCCCTTGGAGTCGGGATGTCAAACACCCGGCCTTTTATCCAGCTCCCTTCATCCCCGTGGGAGTTGTTCTTCCTGCCTCCACACCCTCCACATTGCCTGTCCTCTCCCCACTGGCCTGTCCTCTTCAGAGAACCAGGGTAGACCCCTAATCTGTCAACCATTTAAAATTAAGACAGGAAAGCTTCCCCATGCTTCCAACTGAATCAAGAAGGGACTCAAAGTGTCATGAGGCATGCAGGATGACAGGCAGAGACCCGCCCCTGTGTCCTTTTGTTAAGGGAAGGATGTCCTAAAGGAACTCTGCAGAGTTGGTGGACTCCACCCCCTACTCCAGATTTCTGGGCTCCGCCCCTTAGTCCAGTGATTGGAAACTACAACTCCCAGCAGTACCAGGGAGAGACCTGCGAGGACCCAAGGGCGGAGCTAAGCAGGCATTCTGGGACATTGGGGGATAAATAGGGTGCCATTGCGTCTCTCTCTGTCTCGTTCGGAAACGGCTTTTCAGACAGTGTGACTCCGCCTTTTCAGCTAAGCCAGTGAGGTATTCCAGTTACTCTGTAACCTGCTCTCTTTCCTGGGTTGTTTCCTGTTCCTTTCCCCTTTTTGTAAATAAACCGGCTACTGACCCTTTTGTGTGTGCCTGCACTACAACTGAATTTTAGCACGCTGTTCACTCTGAGCTGCCCTGTTCACTCTGTGCTGCCCGGTAACACTTTGCCAACGGCACTCCACTCTGCTCACCCATCCTTCCTGATGCTCCAGAGGACCGGGCTGTTTCTCGGTACTGTCTCCAGGCTGTGAGTTGCCTGGCGAGTGCCCACCTCCCATCCAGCAGCCTCTCCCTCCCCCCAGGACAGTCCCCCTTAGCAGGCAGCCCTCTGTCCATTCCCGCCACTCTGGTTCTGCTGCCAGTTTCCGTCTCCTTGTGAGTCTCTGCCCCATCATAATCGACGTTTCTCCAGGTACGGAGTTTGCACCTTGGCTGTTTTTTGCCGAAGTGTAAGTTGTGTCCACAGCCCTGAGGTGGGTGGGAAGTAATGGACTGTCCATAATTCTTTGTTTCCTGAATAAGTCCATACATACTAGGTCTGACCCTGGCCATTATATGGGGAGCCACAAAACAAGGAGTTTGCGATACTGCATGGATATTTCTTCTGATTCCGCAAAACATGCATTTGTTCACATCAAACACAAATCTTAATGACATGATATTTGGAAGAAGAAAGAAATCCTGATTTTTACCCTCTATTTAAATGCCAAGTGTGTGACAAACCTACTTAGCCACCTGATATTAATCACTGTGATTACTTATTTTTAATTAAGTGCTTGATTATTAAATGATAAAATCTAGTCACTGTGAGCGGAGATGTCACTCTGCTGTGACTTCTCTGAGTCTGGCCAGCTTGAAAGCTTTGGATTGTGGGTGTTTCTAAGTCCAGAGCTAGGAATTAATCCTGTTGATCAGGTTTTCTTAGGATTCTGCCCCCGCACACTGCAGACTCCCTGTGGGGCCTCTGTGGAGTGATCAGGCCAGAGCTGGAGGATTCCTGCAGCAGAGAAGATTGATTAGCCTTACAGTTCCTTGCACTCACCTGGGATACAATATATCACCTGTGGAGGCGTGGCTGAGGATGACATCGCCTGTGGAGGCGTGGCTGGGGGCTCAGCGGCAGGGTGCTCTGCACCTCAGGCCCTGCGCTCTGAGGCTGTGAGTCTGAACCCTGGGTTTCCCAAGAGATGTCCTTGTGACTGACATACACACTAGCGTCTCCGGAGCATCACCTGCAGACAACCTTGAGATCGCGAGTCTCATGGACGGTTGGCAGCCATTGCATCATCCCTACTTTAGAGATGAGGTCAACATCTCCCGCCTCACGAGGAGCAGGCCCAGGATGAGAAGGACCCTCATCTGCCTCTATCCTTCTGTGAGAATGTGGGGCCGGAACACTAGGTCACTGTAGACCAGTTGGAAAGTATTACCTTTTTCAGATCCCAGATAAAGATTTCATGATACATAACAAGGAGTATTTGGCCATCTGTATAAAGCAGTTCTGGAGAAGCGTAATGAAAGAAGTGAAGATGGGGATTTCCATGACTCTCCTGAAAAAAAGAGGTGGCTCAGTCTGGGCTGTGCATTCCCTCCTGCAGGGCTCTCCAGAGCTGCCCTTGTCCATGGCGCCTCCTCTCCGAGAGTATCTGCCCCTGAAACCACCCAGGTCTAGTGCTGGCCCAGGCTTCCGCTTCTACTAGCCAGACTCAGCGCCTGAACTAGCCTTCGATCATCCTCCCACAGTTGGCCATAACCATTAGGAAGGGACCCAGACAACCCCCCTAAAATTCTCCCAATTTTAGTTGCCACCTCTTTTCTGCTGAATGCCAAAGAACAAGTATTCTTCTCACTTGTACACTTTCCCAGGGACGGGTACTCTAAAGCAAAGATTAATGTATGTGACTTCTGTACATCTAAACATGAAAGACAAATGGAAGCATTCTTAAACATGCTCTTTTCAAAATGTGATTATTTTGATATTTATTCAGGTAAAGACCCATTTATCTAGTTTGTTTCCTTAAGAGTTATTCCATCATCTATAGGTGCTGATTGAACTTAACCATCCCCATGTTGATAGTCTTTAGATATTAAGGTGTTAGGATGCAAAGGAAGTCATCCCATATTTCTATGGGCTCTTTTAGGTCAGCAAATAATCCAACAAGCATCAGACTACTGATAAAAAAAGCCAAAAAAGTGTAATAATAACATGGACGCCTGTATGCTTGGCTGAGGCCTACCAAGCTCCAGTCACTCAACTACATGACCTCAGAAGTCTTCTTAAAGAGCCCAAAGAGAAGGAGTTTAAAGGGTGGAGAAAGGGGAAGTCAGTTAGGGAGATTATTAGGGAAAGCACCATAGTCAAAGGTATGCAAATTGAAATTCTGCTTCTCCACAGAAAAGAGATCTGGAGATTGAATCTTCCTGCTACATTTCCTAACCTTATGTAAGTATCTTTTCAGGCACGATCTCTACCCAGCCTTCAGAGACCCTCCCATGAAATCAGCTTTTGCCAAGAAGACACACTTTGGGCTGACAGATTTTACTCTCCCACAAAGGTAGTGGCCAATCCCTCACCCTTGCAAAGATGCTGTCCTGAAAGCCTGTGGTTCTGCTGTGTGTGTGTGTGTGTGTGTGGCTGGCCTGGAAAAGCCCCATGGCTGGGATTGATCTACGTTCAGACAATGCTGAATTGTGCTCTAAGCTGTTGCCACGTTCCACACTCATAGGGGTGGGAGGTGAGTTTCTCAGCACTTGGAATATCAAACAATTTAATCTTTGCCAATAGGACCCATGCTATTTTTCCTTGCATTATTTGTTATTTCCTGATTAGTAATTGAGTGTCTTCTCTTGACTTACGGGCCCTTTGGAATGCCTTTTCTAATCATAGCCCTCACTTAAGTTTCTCTTCATGGTTTGACTTTTCAAAATTAACTTGTAGGCATACCTTATATATTTTGAATAATAAATCATGTACTGCCAGTGTTTTCTCTTCTGATGGCAGGACTTTTGTTCTGCTCACTGTTTTTTGGGTGTGTGGTTTCTTTTTAGATTTAAATGCCACTTTTCCTTTAAGATTCTTGTTTTATTTCACTCTGCACATTTTTGTTAAGGGGAAGGAAGTCCTAAAGGATCTCTGCAGAGTTTTGTGGACTCCACCCCCTACTCCAGTGATTGGAAACTATGACTCCCAGCAGTACCAAGTGAGAACTGTGAGGACCCATGGGCAGAGCAAAGCAGGCATTCTGGGACTTTGGGGGATAAATAAGGAGCCATTATCCCAAGGCATTCTGTCTGTCCCTCTAGCTGGGCAATGCTTTCTGGAATGTGTGACTGGGAGCTATCAGTTAGTTTGTTACCAGAGCCCCAAGTCAGCCAAGCCAGTAAGATATTCTAGTTACCTTGTATCTCTCTCTTTCCTTGGGTTGTTCCTTTTCTTTTCCCCTTTGCAAATAAAACCATTATTGACCCTTGTGTGTGTGTGTGTGTAGTACAACTAAATTTTAAGGGTGCAGCTGAGGACCCACAGACAGGCAGCCCAGTTCACACTGGGGTGCCCTGTAACATTTTGCTTTAGAAAGGCTTCTTACTTGCAAAGCTCAGGTATTCCATATTACGAAAGTTTACGTTTAAATATCTATTCCTTCTTGAATTTACTTTTCTTTTCTCGCTGGTAGACAAATTGTTTTGCAGTGTTTTAATTTTCCCTTTATAATTGATAGCCACATTCCTCAAGTCACACATTAAATAGTTAATTCTTTACCCCTCTGAATTCATTCAAATGCTAATTATTGTACCATCAGTGTTCCTCTTTGATTACTCAATTCAATTTCAAGCACAAGTCAATGCAGGTATGCTTGCTCACCAGAATCTCCCAGAGCCTGGGAGATCAGATTCTATCTTCAACTTCCGCCATCTTGAAGTCCTTCACTTCCCAGTCACACAAGGTGAACGTAAAAAAACAAACACATTTTCAGAGAGCAAATATGGAAAAGCTGTATATCGCTACAATCCGTATTCCACTGACTCATTCCTTCATGCAAGGAGAGCTGGGAATGTCAGCTTCTGAGTACCCCAGAAATGGTCTGGCAAGTATCCCTCTGAGTCTTTCCTGTGTCTGATTCTAGGTGTCACTTCTGCAGTCATCCTGACAGTCCAGTGATACAATCATCATCAGACAATGTTCTGTCATGGTAATATCTATAACCTATCTTGATGCCCAGTAGAGAAAATTCATTCATTTTTTATATTTTGAATTGTCTATAATAAGAAATTATACAAACTGGACAATATTTATCCATGCACAATCTTAAGCCATTTTGTGCCATGCTCTGATGAATGCCATTAGGTTTTTGATTGGATTGCGTTAGATCATAAATACATAAATTACATGGGAGGTAATTTACAACTGCTAATATGGACTCTTCTATCTTCATTATCATAATGTTGGTTGGCTACCTGAACATATGCACTTGCCTAAAACTTAGCAAAATCGACTCTTAAGTGGTGAATTTTTATAACGCTGACTGAAAAAGCAGTTGGAGTTGAACATTCATTTACTTTCATTCTTTCTCATTTTCTAAGTGTTTCACAACTATGTTTTTCATTCTAAACCCCACTTTAATTGAACCCCTTAGATTTTCCATATGAACATACATACCAATAGTGGGTGATAAGACAATATGTTCTTAATGTCCCCATTACCCAGATACAACAATTAACAAAATTTTATCATAACTTACTTCATCTAGTCCTGTTTGTCTTAAAAGAAATCCCAGGTATATCACTCATTTCTATAAAATTCAGTAGGCCAGTCTTCAAAACACAAATTATTTCTCTCATAACCACAAAATCATTATGGCACATACATGTAAGCCCAGTTGAATGAAAAACAAATCTAATCTAGTCTCTATTTTAAGAGGTGAATCTGACCTGTTTTTATTTATTGTATTTTTATGTAACATGTACCTCCACTTGGAGGTCATCATAGTGTTGCTTATAGTGTGCTTCTATCTCTTGTCAAGTCTCATAGTATCAAAAAGATACTTTCCCTAGTTTGGTGTTGACGTTATAGCTTCATTTATACATTTCACACAGTCACTGCTATATGCTAACACCTCCAGGTAACTTTTATTTCTGCAAAAGCCTAAGTTTATCATTACACTCTCCTTGTACTTGAAGATGATAAAGTATTGAATCTGATTTTACTTTCTTCTGTCTTCATGCTCTCTCTCCTGAAGTTGATCCTCAGTCTATTATTAAGCACAGAATGATACCTAATAAAATTGCGAGTCTTACTGCTTCATCATGAAAACAACAATGCTCTCTTCTTTGACCGGGGTTAGCTGACTCGCCAGGTCAACCAGCACTCTCCATTCTCCCTGTAACATTTACAGGCGGCTGGCCATTGTAATTGGGTAAAGCTGCTACCTCGTGAGTCTCTGCTCCTCTGCTCCTCCAAGGTGCATCGAGAGCCTCGCAAGCGTCAGTTGTGTTTGTCCTCAAAGCTGATTATACCAGGTGTAAATTATGTGGTTTAATTAAATATTACACAAATCACTGGGACCTGAGTGCAAAAGGGAAGTGAGCTGTTTCCATGAAAACTGCATTGAACGACTGGAATGATTTGAAGACGCTGAGCAACATAAAAATGCTATCTAATTAAATGTAGGTAAGACAAATAGAGAAGAAAAACAGTTATAAAATATTAGGGATACCCGAACTCTGATTTCTTGTCAAGTTAATTCCTCACAATAATTAAAAGAAATTAGTCTGAAAATTAAAAAAAAAAATACTGACAATGTAAAGTAGGTGTGACTTGTATAAGAAACAACATGTAGAACTAAGCGCAGCCAGGGGTATACAAAAAGCCGCAGCCTGACCTCCAAAAGGTCACGAATGAATCATATCCACACAGAAAGGAAAAGTTAAGTAAAGATACATTTGTTTTAAATAAAAATAAAAGTTGGATATTTCTTTAGTTTTTTTTTTTTTTAAATTTGGGAAATCTCATCCACCATGATTCAAAGTACTTTTCTCCACCATTCCCTTTATTTTTTCTATTCACATGAAATTTCATCATCTTCCTAATGAAGATGTTTCTGGATCTCTGCTACTTGGCTCTTAAATTTTGTTCCACATCCTCTGTTTAGTGCTTCTCACTGTAGCTCCCCAGCTTCGTCACACATTGACTGCTTACTTCCTCTGTGTCCAGGCTGCTATTTGACTTCTCTGTGGAGAAGAGTTTTTGCACTGAATATCTTTTCACTATCAAGAAATCTAATTGGCTCTTTTCTAGAAATGAAATCATCTTCTCACTTTAGGATTTTTACCTCTTCCTTTTCTCTCTGCAGGCCAATGTCTGCTGCATATTTGTCTGATAGGACATTGACTCTTCATGGGTGCCATTTTGTTCTCAGTTGTGAAATCACAATCTGTGAAATATCCTGGAAGTAAAAGAGATAAATTGTTTATTGAATATCTACTATGTACACTCAACACAAGATGGCCAACAGTCCTGTCTGTTGAGTGAACAATTTCCCAAGATATGAGAGCTTCACTGTGAAGACTTGAGAAGTTCCCGTTAATCAGGATAAGTTGATCACCCCAATGTAACTTCTTGGGACTCCAATGACAGACAGGGAAGCAAGTCAATGTGGACCTTGAATTCAGATGAAGACATAACAACAAGCAAATGACCCTTCGCCATTTTCCCTCCCCCTCCCTCCTAACCTCAGGACCCTCAGGATATTTATTGATGTGCATTTTTTATAAAGATTTATTTTTTTTTATACATACAGAGTTGGGGTACAGGCCAGAGGTGCGGCAGTGAGAAGATTCACCAGAGACCGAGTAGGGAGCAGAACAGCCAGACTGATGAAGTACACTGCTGAGGGGAGCAGTGGGCAGGTCAGGAGAGGTCTACCACACCATATGGGTCACCTCTCTGGCCAAGGATCAAACTCATGCTACAGTGGCTGCGATAGCTTCATAGTGCTGTGCTTTATTTAACCTGTTGTACCATCAGGGAGGGCTCCTGATGTGCACTGGTTTTAAGAGTTTGTATTATCAATTTTCTGTTATGTAAATATCCAGTGTTTTTATTATTTTGACTTACTTGATCACAAATAATTCTCTCAAACTCCCTCCATTTTGTTGAAAAGTACTGCATTTCATCCTTTCTCCTGGCTGTATAATATTCCATGATGTGGATATGCCCCATCTTCTTGACTCAATCACCTGTAGTGGACATTTAGGTATGTTCCATGTCCTAGACAGTCAATAGGATTTAATTAAGGGTCATGGTTAAGAATCCAGAGGCCCTCACCCAAGTGGATGGCATTTTTTATAAAATCTTATAAAAGGAAAGAGCCAAATATGTGGCCATTGGAAAATGACATCTCCAAGTGGAGGAACTAGCAATGACAGAGGTCCTTTGGAGGCATATGTATGGCCTATTGAGAGAGAGAGAAAAGAGAGAGAGAAGAGAAGGAGGCCACATCCAGTGTAGATAGAACATTGAGAATCTAGAAGAGGTAGTTAGAAAGGAAGGCAGTGGTGGTCTGCTGATGCCAATTAAAATATGGTGAAGAATCAAGTATAGTCTTATCACAACAACACACTTTTGGAGGGTTTATATAGGACAGTGAAGACCCATGGCTTGCGCCTTCAAAGATATTCCTGTGTGTGATGCTTGGAGAAGGGATGCGGGGCAACTAGCTCTCACCACTCCCAGTAAGGAGCTCCAGAGACAGGGTCCTTCAACCACAGGAGGGCAAGTCTGAGATATAATTTGAATGTAGAATTGGCAATACTCACAGATGGGTTGTAGCAGAGTTAGAAAAGGGAAAGAATAAGGCACCACTTCCAAACTTTGGGCTTGAGCGCCAAAAGGATGGATGAGAAAGGTCTAGAGGGAAGAGAGAGCGAGGGGGAGACTAGACTTAGGTGGCTTGAGTCTGATTCAGCTGGTGATGTCAGAGATGGCTTTTGCAGATGCGAGGTTGGTGATTGCATATACCGAACTGGGCAGGCTAGAAATATAAATTGGGGAAGTATCAACAGCAAGATGGCATTTAAAATCAGGAGTTTAGATGGGATTACAGAGAGGCAGCATCAAGAACTGAAGACGTAGTTTGGTGCCTTCTAGCATTTAAAGGTTTGCCAGAGCACCAGACCAGGGCACAGCCCTCACCTCAGGCGTTCTCGTGGGATGTAGCACCAGACCAGTAAGGAAGCACCCCCCACTTGTGGCTTCTATGCTTCCAGAATAACTTTTGGGCCTGTATAGTGAGCCCTCATGACGTGGAATCTTGAAGGGGGAAGCAAAGACCCCCTTGGCAATGACAAGCAGCTCTCCCATGACACTTCACAGACATTTGTCATGACCACGAAGCCCCTCCAACCCCAGTGTTCTCACAGGAGGCACGGCCCTCTCCCCAACACCGTTGCTCCCATTCCCACAACCTGCCTTCTCTTCCCATCTCCAACTCCAGAGCCTTCATCACAACTGGCCTCCACTGGCTCCCCTCTGAAGAGTGATTTTAAATGCCCCCTTTTAACCTCGGAGCTTGTGTGTTTACATATTTAGCTGTTTTTATTATAGTTCACGTCATGTGTTTTGCAACCTAAAAGGGAGGTTTTATGTCCCACCCTCTGTCTTAGAAGTAGCATTTCATCTATGGTATTTAGAATTCAAAGAGGTTAGAATTTTGCACTATGATAGAGTTTAGAATTAATTTAAGCATAAAGCTCAGACCCCACAGAACCTGAAGTGTGGTTTCCAAAAGCATTGCCTTCCCTTGGCTTCCCCTTTCTCTCTGTCCAACGAAGAGTTCCAGGACTTCAGGCCAGGTCTGTGGTGCTGGTGGTTCAGTCTGAGCACGGGGGCTGGATGACCTGGGCTGGCTGCCGCCTTCTCTTTCACACGCTGCCCATCGGGAAGGACAGGTCTAGACCCAAGCATTCCCTTTCTGTTGAGGATACAAAGGGATACACATCAACTTATCATTTAGCGGTGCTTAGCCTTGTCAAAAATTCCTGGTTGGGTCCAACTTGCTCACCAGGATGATACTCACAAGAGCAAAGCTATACACAGCTATACACTGTCCCTCAGTTTTCTCAATTCTTTGCTTGAGCTTTAACTTGAGAAACTCACATTTGTCCGAATCCTGTATTCCCAACACATATGTCTTTTCCCTGTAGCTTGCAAAAAACTGAAGTTCCTAATCTCCCCACCAATGATATATGATAAAAATGCGTGGCTGGTCTCAGAGGAGTCTTGATAAAAAAGAATAGTATCATGTATATGCATGTGTGCAGATTTGCCTCAAAACTTACAGAACTTAAAATAACCTGATTTATTCCATTGCCATGGTCCTATCATGTAAGGAAACACCTTTATTGATTGCAGGGGGACAAGCGTGTCCTATTTCTTTAGCAAAATCAATTTTGCCTGAGACAGACTCTTCACGTCAAGCCTAACCAAAAGGACTCATCAAAACACTGCACAGAGATCATTGTTTTCAGGCTGAAAGTGCTTGTATACAAGTCCACCAACTCACTGAAGTAAACCACCCACATTCAAGATCATCTCACTAGTTAGTGGCTATGTGAATAGTGGAGGTCATTTCCAATGGAGAGTGAGTTCTTTAAGTTACATGAAAGTGACCATCAAAAATGAGGCACCATTATGGAGAAGAAAGGAGGAGATGAAACCCACAAGTTGTTTTTCTTTTTTAATTTCAAGTGAAAGTTGAGGGGAGTCAGGGAGTTTTAGAACGACTTACATTGTTGGATAATGAGTGGCTTGTCTTGGAGCTCATGTTGGTTGTCATGCATGGTTTCTAAGCTTTTCATATTGGACTCCACAGCAAGAGGAAGGAAAAAAGAATGAAAGAATTAAGAAAGAAAGGAGAGAAGGATGGGTGAGAGGTGGGAAGTGAAAGGGGAGAAAGGGGGAGGGAGAGAGAAGGCATGAGGGAGAGAGAGCAGGTTTTAAAACATTAAACAAATATGTCCCCTTGGAGAAAGCTGACTCATCTGCCCTACTGAGTTTAAGAGAAAGTCACAGAACAAATACACAGGAGGGGCTCCATTTCATTATACCACTCTCCTTTTTAATCTTTAGCATGTTGGCCCATAATGTCTTCATCTGGTGGCACAGTGCGTCCTCAAATAGTTACCCATGAGCCATTTTACCTCAGTCATACATAGAATGCAGGTCCTCAGATATGCCAGCCTCCTTGGTCCTGAAGCTGTGTCAACAGTCGCTCCCGCCTGTGGCCGAAGGTTCTGGCCGATGTGACTGAGTGACGGGCCTCGGGGGGAGATGTCCCTGGATGATCCAGTGGGCCCTAGGTCATCGTGGGACCCCTGTGAGAGAAGGTGCTGTGACCTCAGACACAGGTTAGACAGAGGTCAGAGTGCAGTAGGGCCCCAAGTCGCAGGAGCGAGTGGCCTCTGCACATCTGCGGGTCAGTGATGGACTGTCCCATGTGGTCTCGGCCATGATCTTGGGATTCCCTACTTCCAGGCTCAGATTTGTTTCAAGTTTTCTTGAAGTATTTTATTTAAAGATTTATTTTTATTTATACATACAAGGGCTGGGGTGTAGGCAAGTGCTGTAAAGAGAGTGAGAGGATTCACCAGAGACAGAGTGGAGAACAGAGCAGGCAGATTGTCTGAAACCCACTGCCGAGGGGAGCAGCGGGGAAGACAGGCGAGGTCTGCTGCACCTTGTGGGTCACCCCCTTGGGGGGGGGTCCAACTCTTGCCATAGTGGCTGCTGGTAGCTTGATAGCGCTGAGACTTTATCCCCTTGCACCACCAAGGAGGCCTCTCTCTTGGTATTTTAAAAAAAGGTTATTTTACAGTTGCAAGTGTGTGCCGCAAAGCTCCATGCGGTGGATTCAGCTGCCTTCCCCTCCCTGCAGCTCGCACATACTTGCATTCAATGGCTTCACTCCTGGATCACCTGGGGGACCTCAAACAAACATATGAGAGATACAAAAACAAGATCTGGGCCCAGTGACCTAGTTTCTTGTCAGTGGGTCTGGTTGGTGTACTGGTTTTTGCATTAAAAAAAAAGAAAGAAAGAAAAAGAAAAAGAAAAAGCTTATCTACAGTGTAACCTCTGTAGAGCTTCAAACCTCTGCTTGGAAGTAGCTGTCCTGCCACAGACGAGCCCAGAGACGTCAGAGGGAGTGAGTGCTGGGCGCGTCCACATTAACACTAGCCACCAGGGTAGTGGCAAGAGTTGGACCCCCCCCCCAAGGGTGTGACCCACAAGGCGCAGCAGACCTCGCCTGTCTTCCCCGCTGCTCCCCTCGGCAGGGTGGCTCCATCTTACTCACCTTGGAGTTTCTGCTCCTTTTCCCTGGTGTCCTAGTTCCCCTTGGCCCTGGGCTGACAGGAAGTGCCAGACACCCACATCTGATGGTACATGGGAATTCCAGGGGTCAGGCTGTGGTTTTGCTCCTGACTGCTTGGCTGTGACAGTGGGTCAAGGATGCCCCTCTCTTCCTCCTTGCCCAGACCCTCTTCATCTCCTGATTAGCCTCACTCTGGGGAGAGGGAAATGGGGTGTTGCGAACCCCAAGTGTGTTCACATACCTAGTGTAGGTCTCGCACCCAGCGAGCCTGTGAGTTCACCCTGAGTGCTCAGAGACAGGGCAGCATCCGGCTCGAACACAGTCTTCATTACTTGACACAATCTCCACTTTGACGCAGCATGTTGGTCAAAGTTGAATACTCACATTCCATTAGTGTCTCTTACAAATTACTTTGCTAATTAAGTGTCTCCTTATTAAAGACGCAATCTGTCACTGCATGGGTGATGGCCAACTACTTTCCTGTCTCTCTTTGCTCCATCCAGATGTTGTTTACTAAAATGTGATTCTTCAAAAGTCTACTTTGCATCCTCATCCCTAAGGTCCACTGGCCACGAGGAGCCTGGCCCGTGGAGGGCCACCCAGTGAGCGAGGGGGTGACAGGGTGTGTGGGCCTCTGGTCGGAACGGTCTGCTTGCTGCAAGTCAGTGGCCAGGGGAGTATTTCTCTTTAAATCAATTGCTCTGTCTTTTCTCGTTTGGACAATTGATGGGTGAAAAGCGTAGCCTTTGAGGGAGGGTGTTTTCATCCTGGCTCCTAAGTCAAGGACGGACATTGACTTTCACTGGGGAAACTCAGCTGTAGCCTCATGGGTGACGGCTAGACCTGCTGGTACTGGCCGCACGGACTTGCACAAACTCCAAGAGGCTTAAAAAACAAAAGTAAAAGGATCTCCATTCTCCTCACCACTTTCTCGCAGCCCATTTAAAGGGATTTGCAAGTGTCCATAGGAACAGGCCACCATCTCGGTCTGAACCCTTGCCTCAAGTCCCATCCCTATTCCCCGTTTCCTACAGCAAACCCCCACGCACTGAAAGAGCCAAAGAATCTCTCATTCGTTACCCACATGGTTTGTTTCTGCCTAACTTTGTTCCTCCATCTTCAGCCCCAATATACCCCCCCCTTCCTCTCAACGGGAAGAACCTTCCTGGAAGAAAGAAATCGGGGAATTCTGAGTTGGTGTGGGGGGTGTGGGGGAGGGCTAGGGAGGAGTGTGAGTAATCTCTTACTCACAGGTCTTCTATCAATAAAGCGGCTCTACTTATTCCACGCTGACTTATTCATGAGTGCCGTCTCTTTATCGTTTTCACTTAAATGTCCCCAGCAAATCTGATTTGGTCTGGAGAGGTCTACTTCGCAGCATGGGAAACTACACCTGTAGAAGTCAACCAGTTTGTGTGAGATCACACTGCTGGGTTGCCTGACCTACAGGTCGGCACACTCCGTGGCTAGCCGTCCGAAGGACCAAAACGTGCCCAAGTGAAGTTAAAAAGCAAGCTGAGATTGGGGTCTGACTCAGTCCTCAATAAGCAAGCAAGGAAGACAAATGAGGTCTTGTGTTCGGCCCCATTGAGTAGCACTACGCACATTTTACAAATATTTACTGAATGTGTCCTACGTATCCCACAGCAGCCTGGCTTGTGGGCTGGGACTTGGCAACAGCCAGACGCTGGGAGAGTAAGAGGCTGGGTTTGAGGGGGCCCCCTCGGGGATCAGCCCCTCCCCACTCACTGTGTCGCTCACTCTTCTGAGCCACAGGTTCCACCTCTGGAAGCACCATGTGATCATGTGCTCTAGAAATATGCCCCGTCTAAGCCCTGGTCACATTGTGACTTCCATAGTGGAATGAGGGCCCTAAGAAAGTGTGATCCACAAGAAGCCTCTTTAAGTCATGCCCTAATAGCAAAACCCATCCTGGTGATCACAGGGATTCTAGGTCATCTTCCATTTCACTCTTTCCTCTTGTGCCAAAAAGCTGTTTTTTTAAAACCAAACTGGGCACTGACTTGTCCTAGGTCAAGGGACAAGTTGCAGCTGATCAGAACCCACATCCCATCTGAGGCTCCATCTCCTCCTCAGGGCCACAGTGCTGTCCAGCCTCTCCCCGCCCCACACCCACTTCCCAGTCACCCCTGGCCTTCCTGACATCAGTGTGAGAAGGGCGAGGACTTTTACAAAGGAGACAGGGGACACAGGCTGCTGGAAACACAATCAGCTCAGGGAATCAGCCACCTCGAACCCAGAGGAGATTTGGAACTGACTCTCACAGACCAGCTGGCTCAGGGCGCCTCTGGTCCAGCTTCACTTGCGGAAAGCTCTGAGATGTCCCCATGATGGCAAGTCTCAAGCAATTGAATTGTGTAGACTAATGTAAAAGATGGCCCCGAAGATGATCACATGGCTTAGGAGGGTGGAAGAGGGAAGTTCAAACATAAATGTATCTTTGCAGTACAACGTAGTGTCTAGTCAATGAAACAGAACCTACCACCGTAGGCATCTCGGCAGGCTGATATTCATAGGGGAATCCAGAAGACAGCTGATGGGGACAGGAGGCGGCCTCTGGAGAGAGGGCCGTAGCAGAGGTGCCTAGAGGAGAGGCTATGGCCGGTCACCCACCTTAGCGGGAGCCGGAGCCGGAAGCGGCTGCAGGAGATGCCCAGAGAAGGGCGGGGGAGGGGTAGGTCCTCCTCCCCTCGCGGCCCTCAGCTCCTCCAATAGCCGGGAAGAGAGGCGGCTCGTGGGTCAGAGCGTCCTAGCGAGCCTGGCGGGAGGGCTGCCCTGAGGTCCCCTGCGTGGCCACACGCGCCTGAGGAGCTCATGCCTGGAGCTGGACACCTAATGTGCCCTGCGGAGTCCAGGTGTCAGCGAGAACGCGACCCCCTTCCGTGTGCTCTCCCATCCCAGAGCGAAGAGCGGAGGTGTGGAAGGAGCTCGTGGACCATCCCCCTGGCTCCCCTGCTCTGTCATTAGATAGATTGTGAGAACTACACGCGGGATGCCTTTTCACTTTTATCGACGTGGAGAGATAACAAGATACGCTGTCTGTTTGCTACGCTACGGGCTGAGCACACCTTGCTGAACTCTCATGTACGGCTGACCGTGCTAGCAAGCAGCTTCCTGGCCGCCATTTTAGAATGAAGAAAGATGTGGCTTGATGCCCTGGAGGGACAGCTGCTCCCTGAGGGGAGGTCGGGGGGGAGCAGCCTCCCAAGCTCCAAGTTCCTCCTCTAACCCTGCGCGAACAGAACTCTCAGCAAGGTGCAGGAGCGGGGAGTGGGCCGTGTTGGCCCGTGAGTGAGAATTCCAGCTTAGGCTGTTCTTGGGCTGTTCAAGCATTCAGCGAACTAAGACAGAAAAGGGAAAGAAGTGGGAAACGTTGAGAAACCCAGCTGTGGATTCTGATTTGGGGCAAAAACTAATCTCTGCCGAAGCTGCAAAGGAGACGTGCTCTCGCTACCCAGCCACAGTGGATCCACCCCATTCCGTTGTAGCTGAGTGTCAGGAAGTTTGAACCCCGCGTTTCCCTGCCCCTCACGTTCTGTGTGCCGCGTGCCCCTCTTCTGTTCCCGGGGACCCTGGGTCTCCGCCTAGAACCGCCTGGCTATTGTGCAGAACAAAGCCGGCGCCGTGTCAATGGCAGAGGCTTGCAGTGTCAAAGGCGTAATTACTGAAACCAAATGGAAACAAAAAATGACAATTCTTGTGAGGCACCCGAGTCACTCAGGCGTCCTTCTCAGGGTGTGAAGAACTGCCACTGAGCTGGCCCGGTGGGGAGCAAGGGGCTCCTTGGAAATGATCCTCAGGCAGGGAGCCTGGCAGGCGGGAGGGGAGGGGCCGAGAAGGCTGCCAGGGAGCGCAGCCAGGGCCCCTGCCTCTGACCTTGAGGGGGTCTGGGAGGGTCACCCTCTTCTTTTGTTCCTACACAGCCTCCAGATGATGCTGGTCGCAGCAGGACTCTGCAGAGGCTGTGAGAGCTCTCTGAGAGGCGGTGGCAGATGGGGGGCTGTGGGAATGTGATCTGCCTGGGAGCTCACACAGGCAACTGGCACAGGCCCCCTGGAATCACGTGCCCCGCGGGAGGGCTCTCTGTTTACAGCCAGAACACTGTGACCACATTTGGCTTTTAGGATGGAAAGGGCAGGGTCTTCCTGTGGGGAGGGTGAGCCCAGCTGCTTCTCAGGACCTCCCTTCCCAAGTAAAAAGACACCTCACTTACATTATCTTGAAAAACATACACAGCAGATACATCTGTTCCTGCGCATGGCAAAATGGGGTGCACACAACCGTATTTGGGTCCACGATGCAGGGCAGAGAGAGCAGTGGTTCTCCCTAGTCCCCCCACATGGCGGGGACCAGCCATCCTGGTTCAAACAAAATAAGCAAACAAACAAAAGCAAAGCCAACTTGATCTGAAGATACACAACTGAGTTGGAGGCCAGTTAACAGAAATGCATCCCACAGTGACCATACACAGAGAGCAGCTCGTGCCAGGCCATAGCCCCCTGCTGGAGAAAACAGCTCCCAGACGTGCCCCCGCAAAGTTGGCTGGCTAAAAGTTGGAGCCCCGGGGGTGCTGTGGGCACTCCCTTGCCTGCAGCGCCTTAGCCCTCCCCAGGTTCTCCGCCTCTCCCAGGACACGGTCCCCGCAGGTGAGGGGGTACATGCCTCTGATGTGAACAGAAGGCACCGGCCCCGCACAGAGCAGGGGGTGCTTATGCTGGATCTTGGTTGTTGTCAAGCCATTTCCACCTGGGGCTAATGAACTCGAGATTAGGAGCCACAGACAGGGCAGTGAGCTCCCACGTGGGTCTCAGGCCATCCTGCTGCTATCCCAGAATGCCACAGGTGAGAGGTGTATAAACAGCAGGATGTGTCTCTCCCAGAGTGGAGTTGGGGGTCTGAGGCTTGGGTTCTAACTGGTCTGCTACAGTGCAAGCCGGTGTCTTCCCCTCTGGTCCTCACGTGGGCAGAGAGGCTCCCTGGGGTCCCCTTAGGAGGCAGGCACCCAGTGACTGACCCTCCCCACCGGACCAGACCATGTCCTGACCGGGGAGCCCTGGATATCCAGCCTGGCACGTTGGGGCACTCGGAGGGGCAGCCTGAGGCGAGAGGTGGGCGCACGAGGGGGAGAGCTCTAGCCTGCCCTGAGCCACCTTATTAACCTGCTTTGCCCTGAGAACTCACCTCAGTACGAACACAGGTCTCGGCCTGAGTTCACAGCATGGGTAACTGTGAGGCATTAAAGTTTTTGCCTGGCGCTTCCTTCCAACCTTAGCAGACCCCACTCAGAACAGAAACTGCCCTGAACAGACTTCCAATCTTCAGCTTTTCTGGGTTATTTGCTATTTTAAAATGAAAGCAATGAAGCTTTTTGAAGTCTATTTCTTTTCTCTAAGTTGTTCATAGCCCTTGTATTTTTATATTTTAACAGTTTAATTCTGTACCCTGGATTCTTGTATTAGGACACAAGTTATTTCAAGATTTCAACGTGGCAAAATTGCTTCCAGTATTTTAAACCGCATTTCTTTTAGGGCATTCTAAAACCCACTAACTAACTGACCACTCCGTTTTCAAACCTGGCTTGGCAAGTTTTTCTTTTTCTCTACTTCATGGCGTGTTGCGGATACTGGGAATTTTACAAGACTCTCAGTCAGCAAAAAGATGATGACCCACCGGCGGCTTGAATGACAACAAGATCCTGCACAATAAAGTCTTTTTCAACTCGGGTCTGTACACTTTTGTTGTTGTTTCTCAACAGGATGCTACTGCACACTTACTCGTCTCCAGAATGGTGTAAACACCACTTTTATATGCCCTGGGAAAGCGAAACATTCATGTGACTCATTTCATGGTGATATGGGCTTTATTGTGGTCTGGAGCCAAGCCTGAGGATCTCTGTGGAGTGCATGGATGCTTCTAGAAGGTTTTCCTCACCTGTGTAAGCGTCTTTGAAACTAGGGCTAAAGCTGCCTGCATAAAAGAAGGTAAAATTCCGCACCCCATACTCTGTTTCGGGAAGATGACCCAGGAGCGGCGGTACCTCAGGAGC
>NW_004567114.1:3806792-3809200 GCF_000260355.1 Condylura cristata
GGAGGGGTGGGAGTGGCGGTTTTTCTCCTGAACCACAGGACTGACCTGAGCCGTTGTCTGGCACAAAATGACCACTCAGAAGACTCACAGATGACTCCATGCCGGACACTGGCCGAGGACGTCCTCTACCTCTGCTCTGTCCACCAGCCGCTCCCGCCACTCAGTTGCCCTGACCTCGGCTGGCTGAGTGCCCGGGCCTGGGGCTCCTCCCGCCTGTTCTAGCTTTCTTCTCTCTCCCTGCTTTCTCTTTTCCTACCAGCCCTCTCCTTGTCTCTCTTTCTCCTTCTTATTCTTTCTCTGCCTCTCCATCCTTTGGAATTTCCATCTCTTCCTCCCTGTCCTGCTTCACTGCTGTGAGCTTTTCCTGGCTTCCTTCCCTAGCCAGCTCCACCCCCTCCCTGTCTCCCCTACCTCAGCCTCAGTCCAGCCTGGGGCAGAACATCAACCTCAGCACTAACAGAGCAAGACCGTTAGCCCTGGCCTTGTCGAGCTTCAGATTTTGCTGCAGGTCCTGGCCTAGACCTGGGATCTGCAGTCCTCACAGCTCCCGCGGGAGGCTGACTCTGGGTTCCAAGCAGAACTCACTCTGAGTACTGAGACTTCAGAGGGTCTCTCTGCCAAGTGCCGCCCTGAACGAGCATGTGCCGGGTCTTAAGAGGCCAGAGGCCTGCTGAGCACTGAGGAGCTGCTGGCAGTCTCGGACACTCTCCTTCTCCTCCTCTGCCTAAGGAGACATCACCTGCTATCTCAACTAAGTCAACCAGACAGCGAGTAAATGCCTGCCTTCTTTGACTGTCTGCTCCCTGGGCCTCAGCTTCATAGCTGCACTCAGGTGGTGAAAACTCTACTTTCTAGTGTGAGTTGAGGCTTATGGGTTAAAAGGGGAGCAGACCCCTTAAATTTAGTCTGGGTCACCTCTCAGCTCAGATACACATACACATCCATCCATACATACACACACACACACATATGTAGTCTCTTTCAAGATCACCATGGACCTCATATATATACATTTATATACACACACATACATGCATGCATATGTATGTGTATGTATATATATATATATATATATATATATGTGCACGCGCACACACACACATATACACACACATATATATATACACATCAGTCCAGCAGTCCAGTCACACATCCATGCCAACCTTTTAGGCACGGACAGACCCCTCCCTGTGTGAGGCCATCCCTGTGCACCATCCAGGCGAGCAGTGTGCCCCTCCACTTCGGTGTGAAGTCACACTTTCTGACATTCACACAACAACAAAGTCTGCACACAGATGGACCCCCATTTTGAAGCAGCAGGTGGCTGAATTTACTACTCAGGGGACTTGCGGGCTACGGACACGCCTGATGCACCCAGCTCAGGGCTGCCTCTCCATTAAGTCTTGCTTATCTCAAAGCTCTGTCTAAGCTGGAAGTCTCAGTCTTCATAGTGGAGGCTCTCGTTGTTCATGGGGGCCCCTGGATTTCATTTGGAAAGCTCTTCTTGAGAGAATTTGCCCCTGGTTCTGTGGGCAGCTCAGGTTGGTCATTCATGAATCCTCAAGAGGTGAGAGCCCCATGGCTCTAGGGCTCTCTTGACCTGAGCAAACTCATCCTGATGGTGCTACTTCCGATGAGCATTTAAGCTCCTTGCTCTCCAGCCAGGGATCATCCAGATATTGGCCTACTGACTTTTAACTCTGAGTTTGCTTATAACCAGGATTTCTTATCATCACCTGTTCTCAGGACCAATGTAAAATGTCCACACCTTCACCTTAATAGCTCATCTGACTCCTGGGCTCCACGTTCTAGACTAGCTAAACCACACAGGTAGAATCCAGAGAGGATGTCTCATTGGAACAGAAAACCCTTGACTCTTCACTCCTTACAAAGTGGAAATTACCAAACTTTGGCCAAGATATTTTGTTTAATTTTGCCATCTTTACAATACAGCCTTGGATTTTATCTGCCTCTCTCTTTTCCCCCATGCACAATGAGCTTCATTTACCCACAATGGGCCATTTTTATTGTAGTCATAGCCCTAGACCACTAGATGACATTAGCCAGTTAAGGAAACTGCTGGACGGTAAGCAGCTTTAGGGTTTGGGGTGGCAGGGAAGTGGGCATTTTATTTTTATATCCAGCCCTGTAAGCCATGGGGGATTTCACAGGCTTTTGGATGTTCTCCTTGGAGCTCAGCACCCCAGTGTGCCATTTTACCCTGGTTCTGGAGGATTTTACTTTAACGGCCTGAAAGTCAGAGTGTGGCTGAAAGACACTGTAAAAGGTCAGTTGAAGTGGCAGGTGCCAGAGGAGGTCTGGACCCACACTCACTTAACAGTCATGACTTGTTGGATCTGAGGCATAGGGACAGCAGTCTCCCATTGTCATGTCCGGAAATGAGCACT
>NW_004567114.1:3809300-3837586 GCF_000260355.1 Condylura cristata
CCTGGAACAACAAGATGCCCACTTGGTGCTCAGGTGTCTCCTGTCCGTGACTGGTCAGTCTACTGTTCAAGCTGTCATTCTCTCCCACAGCGGCCACCTGCCAAGTACCCATCACCTGGCATCTTTCTGAGCTCAGTGAGACAAGAATTGGACAAAACACCCTGCTCCATGACTCACACCAAGAAAACTCATGCCCAAGTCATTTTGGTGGAGACATATATGTGTGTGTGTGTGTGTGTGTGTGTATTTGCTTTGTTGCTTAATGTTTCTGGCACCCACCATAAAGCCAATTGTACTTATATGCTGATTTCAAAAAGCAAGAAAGGTAAAGATGTTCCCTTAGATTTAATTACAGGCCATGGATTTTGATTAAAATAGGTGGTTTTAGAAAAATATGTTGTATGTGCTCTTTTTCCTTTGCTTTTCTTCTTTTTTAAAGCAAAATCAACAGATTTCACAGGCCCTCCTTTCCCGAGTTTCTTCCTTCTGCTTGGATTTCTTTTGCTTTCCTCTTCTCTTTTCTTAATTCCCTTTCTTATTTTCTAAAAGGAGCTGGATTGCTGCCAGTTATTATTATACACTGAATGCTTTGGCTCAGAGCCAAGATGCCGATAGTTACGTAGGAAGCCAAATGAATGGTTTTCCCCTCACACCCTGCTCCTCTCCCCACGCTGGAGCTCCGGCACAGAGCGGGCAGACACTTCTGTCCAGCTACTGCAAAGAGGTCTGGTGGTTGGGAGGACTGAGCCGTGCTTGGGCTAGGGGGCAGGATCGTGTGCACTTCCCAGTTCCCCCTGGTTGTGGGCCCCCTTCCCCCTCCCTGCCAGCGACCTGCATCCAGCACTGGCGACTCTGCCCTGCTCCCTGCTCATACCCCGGCCTCCTCTGTGCCTCCTGCTTCTGTTCCTACAAGGAGTCACCCTGGTGGGCCAGCATGGGTAATGCAGGACCAGCGTCCCATCCCGTTATCCAGCCACACCTGCCTCTCACTGTGTAGGGTGCCAAATTTATAGGTTCTGAGGACCAGGGCCTGGGTGTCTCCAGGCAAGCGTGCTGTTCTCTTTACCAGGAGGGGCTTGCTGACTCTCACTTGCCAACCGAAGCCCACGGTAGGTCATTCAAGGAGCAGAAAGGTGAGAATGTGACACGACGTCCTGAGCGGGACTCTTTCCTCTCACCTCCGTGGATACTATCCCTGTGGCCTCCATGGCTTGATTCTGCAACCACTCACCTGTGCTAGGCCGGGGAAACCATGTCACAGCACATCAGGCCTTGGGGCCCTCTGCCTCGCCTCCCCTCTCGGCTCATGTCCAGGTGCTGGGCGCAGCTTATTCAGCATCCTTTGCTCCTCACAAACCTCATTGCTCCAACACTAAATTTCCTTCCGAGACTCAGCTCCTCCCTCCCCAAGGCGCAGTGTTCTTCTGGGCCAGGGATACTCTCCAACACAAAGATCTGATTGACCTTGGGGGAAAAGAGAAGATGCAAAGGAACTGATTCTAAGGCACACTCGGGCACCTTGAGGTCATTCTTCCTCATGACAAACCTTAGGAGAGGAGAGAGGAAAATGAAGGGTCCTCAAACTCAACTCCTCTTGCTTTCTTTCTTCCTTTGCTGTTGTGCCGACAATCTTTACGGCAACAGAATCCTGGACCTCACCTGCTTTTTAGTTGCTCTCACAAAATCCTATAATGCAATTGTGTGAAAACCAGATAGATAAATCCAGAACATCGTCAATACAAGACTGTACTGTTTCAGCCCAGTTCAAAAACACTTGGGAATCTTAATCATCCTGGATTTTCAAGCAACTTTTTAAAAAGTGAACAAATTAATATATTAGCAATTCAAAGTAAGATAATCAAATCAGAGTAAGAAGAAACACAAAGTCTCGCGGGACAGGAGGGAGAACTCCAATGCCAAGCAACTGAACACGCGGAGAAGTATGTTTGTTTCATACATCAGCTCAATATTATGCCGCTGCAATAACCTTTGCCTGATGTGGATATTGAAGCTTCATGTTTTTGTACAACTGAATAAACAAAAGAATATTATTTATAACGCTCCCCAGAGGAAAGTCTTAATATTCTTTCATTATTAGGGCTGTGTGGCTTAAATTATCTTTCCGTCTCCAATGAACAAGACTGCTGCTCTGGCAGTCAGCCGTGTCACACAAGGACACGGGATCCCACATTGACTTGAGGAAGGAGAGAACCGTTTCCTCTGAAGAGGGGCTGTGCTCGGGGACGTTGGGGGATCATTTGAGGAATTCTCTTAATTGTCACTTGCGTCCATTGGTTCTCAGAGCTTCTGAGATTCACCTTCGCGGCGCCAAAGGAAGGGGCATGGAGTGGCTTTAGCTTCTTAGTGCTGTGGTTTTAACCCGCTGAGCCACCAGGGAGGGCCCCCGAAGGACATTTTTAATACAACATGCCACACCGAACTTTTGGGTGCTAATTAAACTCACAGTTGCTCTGCTTTTAAAAGAAGAACTGGAGCTAAGATGAAAGCTTATAATCGACCGCTGGTGATTGAGCTAAAACTATTCCGTTGAATCAATTCTAAAGGCGTTTATGTTACCCTCATTTATGTGTAATCAATACATCAGATATGTTCAATCCTTGCATGGAGAGAGAAGTTCTCACTTATTTTCGTGTTAAAAAAGATCCAGGAGAAGGCCCTCTCTGATGGTGCAGTGGGTTAGGTCACGCACAGGGCCGCAAGCCATCTGCAGCTGCTTCATTGCGAGTTCCATCCCCGCCCGGGTGTGACCCACAGGGCACAGCAGACCTCTCCTGTCTCCCTGCTGCTCCCTCAGCAGTGTGCTTCCTTGATCTGCCTGTTCTGCTCCCCACTCTGTCTCTGCACCTCTGCCCCTGCACCTCTGGCCTGCACCTCTGGCCTGTACCCAGTTCTGTGTGCATAAATGGATAAATCTTTAAAAATACATAAAGAAGAAGAAGATCCAGAGGGACATGCCCCAAGCTCTTCTGGATTTGCCCTGGTTCTGTGCTCGCCTGAGACTTCTGCATTCTCCGTTCATGGACACACTCTCCTGTATGAGTACTCAGTCTTGACCTTATTGTCCCATGTAGGTTCTTGTGATCACATTTTTCTGTCCTTAATGCTGCTTTCTTATCTCACACAATCCGTATCTCAACCACCTTTGATCTTTACCCAAACCCCCCTTTAGTCACCAAGAAGAAATATGGACAAGGAAACCTGACCTTGAATAAGACAATCACAGTCAAAACATGCCCTGAGCTCTTTCTTCTGGGGACATCTCAGGCTCATCAGGGTAGTCTGCCCCAGGCAGAAGCCAGGGGATGTGGGGGGTCAGACTCTGGCCAAGGTCCAGGCTGCTCTCCCTCAGCGTCCTCCTATCTGGGAGCCCTGCGAAAAGCGCTTGCTTATTTCACAAGCTTCCTCTCCAAACTTCAGTAATGCAATCCTTTTTGTCACTTTTTTTGGGGGGAGAAAGAAAAAAATCTGTCTTGGCAATCAGGGAAGGCAACTCAAAGACATCCCTAATTATGTCTTCGCCCTCCTGTTGGGTTAGCAACTGTTGAGAGAGAAACAGAATACTGTATGAATCACATGGGAAGATCTGAATTTGCTTGTTCTCTCTTTATAACCCGAGCTAGTTATGTGACCTGGCAATTTGATTTTTCTCTTCTGGAATTGTAGGAATAGCACTTGCCTGGCCTCTCTCAGAGTAATTCTTGGAAGCTCTAAGGAAGCATGTGTATAAAAGGAGCTTCTTGCCCCGCTGCAGAAGTAGCAGTGGCAGCCTCGAGCCTGTTACGGTCCTTTGGCTCCAGGAGGGTGACTGTGCCAGCCTGCCCCGCACTTCCAGCGATTTCTTCCCCATCTTCCTACCATCTTCCCCATCCACGACAAAGCTTATTCCCTGTCAGGCAGCCATCTTGTATCCTGTGGAGACATCCTTCTCTTGAGCCGTCAGACTGTGTGATTTCTTATCTGCACTGAGTCTCTTCCCCTGCTTTTCCCACCTGGTAAACATGCCTGTTGCATTTAATGACACAGTTTGTAAGAAGGCCTCACCCATTTTAAACAAGACAATATTAGGACAGTTGCTTCTTCTGCTTCCCTTCATTTGATCTTACTTCCCGTCCAGTCCAGAAGTGGACATTTCTCTCCACTTGGAGATTATCATTTCCTTGAGGAATTTTTATAAATGGATACTTGTTACAGAGTGATGTAGTGACACATACATTGTGTGTATCTAGCATATATCTGTGTATGCTGCATGTGTTTTTGAAACTTATTTTTTTTCAATATATATGGTCAGAAATGGTATTAAAGATTAAAAGATCAAAAACAAGATGAATAACAATTTCTTCCTCATAGCATAGCTGGCAACCAAATTTAACCTAACTTGAACTCATTCAGTGACAACAGATGAGCATGTGAGGCTATTTATGGTTTTAATTGATTCCGCTTTGGTGAAACTTCTTTTTATTTTCTGTAGACATATTAGTATGAGCCCAACGGGTTAGACTCAGCACTGCAAGCTGGCCGCAGCCGCTTCGGTGCGAGTTTGATGCTGCCCCAGAGCTGACCCACATGGCTCAATAGCAGACCTCTCCTGACCCGCCCGCTGCTCCCCTCAGCAGTGCACTTCGTCGATCTTCCTGTTCCGCTCCTCACTCTGTCTTTGGTGAAGCCTCTCACTGCCCCTGCACCTCTGGCTTGTACCCTGGTTCTGTACGCATAACTAAATAAACCTTTAAAAATATTGCTTTTTTTCCAGATCATTTTGTTGTGTATATGTGTGTATGTATATATATATATATATTTTTTTTTCCTCAGTCCTCTACTTCTGAGATTAACATGTGATTATCCCTTTTCTCTCATTCAATCTGACAATACACATTTGTGCATGGAAAGATTCAGTAATGCATGGAATTTGTCTTATTTGTCTCTCATATGTGGAACATACAACTGATGTGTTTATATTTATTTATTCTTTCTTAGTTAAGTGTTCATTTATTTTGGTTTTCTATTTTTCTCTGTCTCTGATTAATTGATGAGCAATTTCCTATTCCTTTCCTCTCCCTTCAGTATCTTAACTATCATATGACCTCTTAACTATCATATCTTTCTTATTCAATTTAATACACTTCAAACTGAAATACACATGTGTATATAGATACAGTCAGAAGTTCTCATTTCTGGAACAAATGAACTATTTTAATTTTTTAAAATATTTTATTTATTTTTGCCTAGAAGAACCGGGGTGCAGGCCAGAAGTGCCGGGGTAGGTGGTGAAAAGATTCACCAAAGACAAAGTGGGAAGCAGAACAGGCAGATCCACTGAAACCCCCTGCTGAGGGGAGCAGTGGGGAGGGAGGAGGGGCCTGCTGCACCCTGTGGGTCACTCCCTGGCCGGGGATCGAACTCAGGCTGTGGCAGTGGACTTTCATGCTGGTAACATGAAAATTAACCCATAGGCCACCAAGGAGGCCCTGAACTACTCTTATTTTAAATTTTACTACTCAAAATTTTAGGAATGCCTTGCTTCCTGGTATGTGTGTGCCTTTGTGACATACAACTTTTCAGTATTTTGCATTATGATTAATTCTATCTGTCTTCATTCTAGATGTCTTTATATCAGCTTCACATTAGTATGCCACTTTAAAGGGTTATACCATTGCTAGTGGACTTTTCTTTATTTTGTTTTTAGTAATTTGTAGCTATGGCTACATGCTCCCTGTCTGACTCACAGATACTCTGTCACTACTGATGGCACAGGACACACAACACCTGTCCTCCAGCACAGAAATTCTCTTCATCTGGTTCAAATCTGTTCATTAACTTATTCCTTGAGTTTTTAAGATTTCTAATTCTAATTTGTATTCTTATGATTTCTATTTAGTTCTTTGTTAAAACATCTGTTCCTTTTCAGAGTATCAATTTTTTAACCTTTATTTTTCTCATTTAAATATTTAGCTTTGCTCTTTATTAGGTTGGCTTACACTTAATTTCTTTGTTATTTTATCTCTCCTCCAAAATTAACAAAATAACTATTCATCAGTCTGTTGTCATATTGTACCTATATAATGCTCTTAGAATACTATGTAGGTTGGTACTTACAATGGCTGACAACGTAATTAATAAGCAGCTTAATATTTAACTGAATGCTATTCTTACATTTTTACCTTCTTTTGCACTACTTTAAAGTTGATAAATCTATCTATAGTACATCTATACTCTTGCTATGTCTAGATGATATCATAATTCTCTTGTTCATCATTCATTAATATTTAAAGATAGAAAATGCATAAAACACTCTGTTAATCATACTTGGATAGTTACCATTTCTGATGTCCCGAGGTTCTCTCTACTGCCATTTTCTGTTACTCTAACCACTTCCCCTTAGCAATTACTTAAAAGTATATTTGCTGATGACAAATTATCTCATATATCCATATATGAACATGCCTCTATTCTGTATTTATTTTTGATGGACAATTTTGTTGGGTATAAACTTCTAGGTGAATAGTTGCTTGTGTTTTTTTCTTTTCTTCATTACTTTAGAAAAGTTATTCTACTCTTCTCTGGCCCCCATGATTTCTGATAGAAAATCCATAGTAACTTTGACTAGTTTTATTTTTAGGTCCAATCATTGTCTTCCTTTGGCTCCTCTGAAGATTTTCTTGGTAGTTTTTGTTTTTCACTCTTTAGCAGTTTTAACTAGGGGCATTATTATTATTATTACTACTACTATTATTATTATTATCGTTATTATTATTATTATTATTTATTTTAGTTAAAACCCTGCTTGGGCTTTACTGAATGACCTGAATTTGTAAGTGTATATCTCACAAATATAATAATATCTTAGCCATTGTTTCCTCAAAAACATGTTTCACATCTTTTATTTTTCTTCTGTGATTTCAATGGCACAAAGTGAAACATATACAACATTTCCATAGGAATAACACTAGAACTCCGGGATGGACAAGAAGCACATAGTCTCATAGAGGTGATATGTGCCCTGCAGTTTATATAGTTTGCAAATCAATAAATTAATCTTAATGAATAAATAAAGTTGTCCCTGCCAACTCTGGGTCTCTGAATTTTTTAAAAACTGTCTCTTTCTGAAAAATACCAGATGGTTTCACTCATAGCAGGAGTATAATGGACCAGGTGAGAAAATAACAAAAATAATGAACAACAATATACCAGAGACATTTTGCAGGGGTGGAGTGGGGAATGGGATCAAAAACGGGGGGATGGGGAGGGAAATGCACAGGATTATGGTGATGGCACACGGGTGAATTGGTGATGGGAAACCCGCGGGGATTACAATTGAGATGGGAAAAAATGTACAAAATGGTGTAAAAATAAACTGTTATAAGAAAAAAAAAATGTTTCTTTCTGTTAATCAGATGGTTTAGTTTCTACTCTCTATATTTAAGTCACTGCCTTGGTTCTATTCAAATCTTTCTGCTACTGTTCAGTGAGACCTCTAATTTTCTATATTGAATTTGTAGATGTTAAATATACATTTTGATCCACTGTTTCATTTATCTGCTGAGAACATTTATTTTTACATTTGCTTCAAGAGTATTCATCTTTACTTCATGGGTAATTTTAATAGTAGCTACTTTTTAGGTTTTGTCTGGTGATTTCAACATCTGGTTCATTTTGAAGTCAATGTCTGCTGAATGGCGTGTGCTTTGTTTTAACAGAAAATCAACCTGATAAAAATGCACTGTAATTTCTGTCTCACCTTGTGTGTTTGATGAGACATCAGTTCAGTTTTCAAAGTCTTTGCTCGCTGTTTGGATTAGCCTGTACATGTGCCTCTTAGAGATTAGCCTGGGATTTAGTCTGTGGCTGACTTCACGGTCCAGGTCCTAAAACTTTGCTACACGATCCTGGATCTGCTCCACTCATGCACCACCCAGTGTCCTGGGCTTATGTGAGCTCATGCATAGAGAATGGGGGCTCCCTTCTCAAAGTCACCCTCTAGATTTCTCAACATTCTCTTCCAGAAGCCAATGGTTCCCATTATCTCTGGCCAGAAAAAAAAAAAAAAAATTAGATTCAAGCCCCCCCATCATTTGGGATAATTTCACACGACTGGGATCTTTAGAGCCGTGATGAGACCAGTGATATCCCAGGACCCTCTCTAACAACATGAGTTCTGTTTCTTGTACTGTCTTGTCACAGACAGAGTTCTTCCAGGGGCTCAGCTGTGATGCTACTGTAGTGACAGTTAAGTCCTGGCTCTAGGGTTCCCCTCAGAACATGACTGAGGGAAAAATCTTTTTAAAAGGAGAAGGGGGAATTCTCCATACTTTTTGACATGACATGCAGGGTATTATATTCTTTGTCCTCTGGCTAGTAGTAGATTTCTCCGGGAATCTCGCCTTCCATGCCCACAGCGCAATTGGTTATTTGAACTATCCTTGGTCAAACTGTAAATAAGAAAAGGGGAAAAAACCCTCAGAAATGCCCCTTCCTATAATGGAGTTATTTGCGTGTCTAAAGCAGTTCACAATTACCTTATAATTGTTTGGTTTTAAAAATTCTCAAACAATTTGTTCTCAGACCATGATTGGCTTTCTTCATCTTGGTCAATACTGATTTTTTTTTTTTAATTTTGTATTTTGTGTCTAGGGATTTCTGAGGAAAGTGTTATTGGAATATTCTTTTAAGATTTATTTTTTTATGCATACAGAACTGGGTATAGACCAGAGGTCCAGGGGATGAGCGGCTTCACCAGAGACAGAACTGGGAGCAGAACAGGCAGATCAATGAAGTACACTGTTGAGGGGAGCAGCGGGCGGGTCAGGAGAGGTCTGCCACGCCCTGTGGGTCAGCTCCCCGGGCAGGGATCAAACTTGCACCGACACAGCTGTGGCTAGCTTGCAGTGCTGCATCCTTACCCATTGTGCCACCAAGGATGGCAGAAATTTTTGCTTTAAAAACTTTAAACTATTGGGCTCTCTCTGGTGGTGCAACAGCACTGTCAAGCTGGCTGCAGCCTCTTTGGTGCAAGTTCAATCCCTGCCCTGGAGGTGACCCGCATGGCGCGGCAGTCTTACCCGCTACTCCCCTCAGCAGTGTACTTCACTGATCTGCCTGTTCTGCTCCCCACTGTGACCCTGGTGGATCCTCTCATATCCCCTGCACCTCTGGCCTGTACCCCAGCTCTGCATGCATAAATAAATAAGTCTTTGGAAAAAAAAAAAACTCTTTAGATAATTACAAAGTAAAACTGGGTGTGGCAGTTTGAATCATTTCACCTCAAAGCTCCTTTGCTGAAACCCTTAGCCCCCACATCTCAGAATTTTACTGTATTTGGAAAATGGCCCTCCCGTGAGGTGACTAAGCTACACTTGTCAGAGAGTGGCCTGATCCAATCTGATTGGTCTCTACAAGAGGACATTGGGACACACAGAGAAAATTATTTTATGAAAAGGCAATGGGAGGGTGGATGTCTTTAAGGAGAAAGGGCTCAGAAAATCACCACCTCCTTTGACACCAGACCTTGGCCACCCAGCCCAGGCCTCTGGCACAACCCCTGTTTCTAGACTGCTCGGTCTGTGCCATTTTTTGGTGGACGTTCCGGCACGCTAAGGGCAGCTCTGACTCTCCTGTTCTTTCCTTCCGCCTCAGCCATGATTTCTTGGCAGTTGATATTTACCGTTCTACATGTCAGAATCATCCAGTCTTCTCTTCTTTATTCTCAACAACACCTTAGGGGCCATTTTTCCTGTCCACTGACAGAGAAACAATTATAGCTGGCCAGCAGAGTAGCTGGCCTCCAGTGTGGCCACCAGCCCAGGGTCTCGCCATGTCACCCTGCTCAGTTTAACTCACAGACAAACACGAAGATAAGTGTGCAGGTGTGAGATTGTCTAGGTTTTCATCTAACTGCAGCTCAAAATCTGAATCCGTAAAGAGCAATGAAAAGCGTGTCACATGAATTTGCAGATCTTTCCCCAAAAAACAAATGCTCCTGCAGTCACGGTGCAGAACCCTTCCTGCAAAATTTTGACAAACTCCAAGCACCATTCAGCCTCATGAACTATTCTCAGCAGGGCCTTGTTATTCTGAAAGTTACTACAAAGCCATTCCCTGCAGTACAATGCAACTTGCTTTTGCATGGTGCCGCATTCACACAGGAACCCCCATGGCCGCTCACGCATCCTGTTCTTAATCAGATTTGAGTGATTTAATTTCAAACACACAACCGCTTTTGCCTAATGCAACCTGCATTTGAAGAAAGGCTCCTTCGTGACAGCTGAGTGAGCGGGTGACAGGGTTCTATTCTGAGACTCAATAGCCTGGAGTTTGCCTCTGATGAGGGTTCATGGATACCGCCTAGGGGAGGTGAGTGATGGGTGGTATAGGGCTTTCCATTCCCCCCTTCTATGAATGACTTAAGTGCTAAAATTATAGTCTTTCATAACAACAAAAAATACCAAAAATGTCTTTTTTTTTTCCTTTTTCATGAAGAAATACTTTATTTACCCACCTGCAATAGAAAGTTGGCTTGCTAAAGTGAAGAATGGATTGATATTCTTGGCTTCTGCTCAGCTTTGTGACCTTGGGCAAATCCCTTCCCTTCCCTTGTATTCAGTGTTCTTGGCCTAGAGAAGAGAGGTCCTCTCTGGGAAGTTACACACAGTCTCTGTCCTGCTTGCTACCACAGCAACTCCTGCCAATGGCTCTTCGTTGACCCGGTCTTTGAGTACTGAAGAGAACTTTCGAATCTACTTAGCTTTTGGCTCTGGAAGTGGTTTGAGAAGCTCCTGCTTCAAAAGACTTGATAGGTGAAAGAGACCATTAGGGAGCTGGGAAGTCAGTGGAACTGGATAGAGGGATGGAGATGGGCTTGATAGTGGGCCTCAGAACAAGGCTTCCTTCTCTGATAGTGAGGCTTTACTTATAGGGGACAGCCAAGGCAGAGGCAGGCTCTTCAGAGGCAGATGTGCTGACCCAGAGCATGGGCCACACAGATAGGCAGAACGAGCATTTGCCCTAGGTTGCTCTTGGTGCAGCCTAAGCCGGCATAGACACAGTATTAATCCTCCCGAGGTTTCACGTGGGCCCTTCCTGCTCCCAGGCAGCTCCTCCAGCCACCTGCAGCACTGCTGAGACCCTTCTCCGGCTGCCACACAACCTTCTCTGGCTGCCACACAACCAGAGTGGTAGGTGCCTCCCCAAAACACACCACACTGCCGCCGTGGCGACTCCCCTCAGACGTGGGCCGGGAACACACACATCGCGCTGTGGTCTACCTGAGTCAGAGACCGAGAACAACTGTCTTCAGCTGTGCCGAGGAGATCGGTGACTTCGGCTTGACTTTCTAGAGCCCTGCGATGGAATTTGCTGTGTCACCCTGAGTGTGACTCCAGGCGACGCGTCTGTTGACCCCGCTTCTGTGTGTGAAGATGGTCGGCAGCCCCGAAGGAGGCCGCACGACCTTTCCCACTGTGCCTTTGCCCAGCGCTTGCCCAGTCCCGTCCGAGCCTGCTGCCTGAAGTCCTGCCCTCGGTCCTGATCCGTGTTGAGCAACCATGCATGGCTTTGTGGCCATTCGTGTCAGTTCTTGTTTTCACAGGTTTTGATCTTGAGCACTTTCAGTGGCCTTTGGCTGAAATTCACTTCGGACTCATTTAGCTTCCGGCTTCTTTGAAACAAATACCAACACTCCCAGCCAAGCCCAGGAACTCTGAAGCCAAGTCCACCACCGGCCCGTTTGGGACGCCTCTGCCCGGGGTGGATTTCTCTAGGTGGGCCCTCTCTACTGCCATCCTGACAGTCTTCCGAGAGTCAGCCCTGCACCTTCACAGCAGGAGTTAACACTGAGCTAATAAGCTACTGCTTGGAAACAGTCGTTTCTTCCAACACCAATAAGCACTTCCTCAATTCCCTAATACCAGTCAGTGCCCACAGCTCAGTTCAGCAATGACACTGACTTCCTGATGTCAGTGGGATCTTGAAGATAAGATTGAGGGTTTGAGGGGTTGGGAGGCTGGCATATTGGGGGATGTTAAAGGGATCCAGCAGACTGCCCTTGCTTCGGATGCCAGCTGCAAGTGGGGTACCAGAACCCCCACTTCTAGCAGGCCACCACAAAGCTGGACATTACCACAAGTCCTGTCTTAGGTTCACTAGTTCTCTGGTGTGAGCAACTCACAGCTTCTCCGTGGTCTCACATCACTGAGAACACCCGGCCCCCGGCTGTTACTCCAACAAACCCAGCATGCTCTGAACTCAGAGCATTTGAGCAAAGCTTCTCTCCCAAACTTACCCTTCTGATTCTCTAGAAGTCCTCCCCACACTGTGTCCAGAGGTCGGCTTGGGCCTGGCCAGGCGGTGTCCCCCACCCACTGCAGCTCAGGTGCACCCCTCACATGCACACCAGCCCCCCTTCTCCTCGGGCTCCTTCTCCATAATGCAACTTGAATAAAGCTATTTCCACAGATGTCCCTCTCTTTAACAGAGCTTTATGTGGAAGGTTCTTTAGTTGTCTTATTCCTGACCTGAACTTAGGGCACAGCTGGCAGAGAGTACATATTTAACTTGTTAACAAATGATCGTCACCTGGACGCAAGTGGATGTTGTGTCGTAGGGGAGGGCATCCAGGTGCTGTGCCAAGACAACCCGGCCAGCAGGCCTGACTGAGAGCCAGTCTGTCTCGAGGGGCTGGGGCTGAAGAGCTTGTGGTTCGGAACTGTTAAGGGGCAGGATGTCCTAAAGGAACTCTGTAGTCTTGTGGACTCCACCCCCTACTCCAGCTTCTGGACCCTACACCCTACTCCAGTGATTGGAAACTACAACTCCCAGCAGCCCCAGGGAGAGAACTGCAAGGACTCAAGGGCGGAGCTAAGCAGGAATTCTGGGACATTGGGGGATAAATAGGGCGCGATTGCATCTCTCGCTCACTTGCTCGGGAAACGGCTCTCCTGACCGCATGACTCGGTGTGTTCAGTTAGCCCAGCCCTAAGGTATCCCAGTGACTTTGTATCCCGCTCTCTTTCCCTGGGTTGTTTCCTATTCCTTTCCCTTTTTGTAAAAAAACCCGTTATTGACCCTTTTGTGTGTCCCTGCAGTATAACCGAATTGTGAGCGCGCGGTGAGGCCCCACAGACAGGTGGTCCACTCTGGGCAACCCTGTAACAGAGCCATGCACCGACCAGCTCTTCCTACCTTTGGAAGAGAATGGCTGCTGCGGGGACAGAGAGGCCACTGGGACAGGGGGCATTTCTAGAAGGGCAACCGCTGTCTCACCAGGGTGTAGACACTCTCATTTCTATGCCAGTGTTTGCAGAAGGGATCATGAGGGCCAGGGATTCCTGCCTTTTCAGGGATTTTCGAGAACTGTAGAGCTGAAACATGCCTGAGAATCCCATTTTGTTTGGCATGTGTGCATCCCTAAGCCAGCCCTTCCACACTCTTGTTTCTTGGAAACCAAGAGATCTTCACATTGCATGTTTTCTGTGGGTTTTTGAGTCAGGGAAGGCAAGGTACTTTTGTGTTACAGAGAGAAGAGGAGGAGAGAATTGGTGGAAAAGAATTGAGTGCTTTTTCATTAAAAAAATGAGATAGGACACAGCTTCCCATTTTTTTGCAGCTTTCTTTAACATCTGACTCCACAGAACCCAGCTAGATTTCCAGGCCGGCTTCTCCAGGAGAGCTGTTGTGAGCTGCTGCCCTGATGGAAACATATGATGAAAATCTGGCTTATCACAGACAGGCGGGGAGAGAACACTTATGTCACTCGTAACCGTGTCACATACTGGCAGGTATTTTCATGTTGGCAAACCCCTGGGCTGTTTCCCCTGTGTGGTGCAGCCGCCTGACTCCCCTCCGCCGTCCAGGGTGCAGGGAACACCCCACCTTTCAGCTTTGAGGAAGTTCCCATTACACCTTTCACTCTGGCATTTGGAAATAGACCCCATTCATCTCACGCAATATATATGTATATGTTTGTGGAGACGCTGACAAGGACCTAGCAGAGGGCACACATTTTCTAGAAGTTCAAATTTTTTCTTACAAGTTCGAATTTCGTCACCAGCAGCAAACAGCTCGCTTTGTTCGTGCTCACAGAAGTGTCTGCTGAACACCCTAGTTTCGTGACTGCCTGGCTCGGCCTTGCCGGTCACTATGGTGACCCTGGGGAGCGAGGGGTTGGATGGGCTTGAACTTGCTCACACCTGGTCCCTGCCAGTACTCAGGCACCTGTGCGGCAGCAGAGGATCCTCTGGGGAGCTCCCCTTTGCCACAGAGAATATGAAAAGGGGGTACTTATGTGGGGGTTCGTCGTGACCCACACGTGCCGCTAATCCGGCTCCTGGCTCAACGATGCTCGCTCTGTTTCCCTGCGAGCGTGTGGCCGAGGACGCAACCGCCGCGCGTGCAGGGATTTTCTGCCTTGGGTTTTACCAAGCGACTAGGAGTTCCCGCCTGGGGCTTGCGTCTGGGGACAGGCCAACCCAGACACAAGGCTGAGCCTCCGGGGAGGACGGACACGCGTGCCCGTGAACCAGGCGGCTCTGACTTCCGGAGGGGCTGTATTTCAAATGCAAAGAAAAAAGTTCGGATAAGCAAGCCCCACAACTGAGGACATGCAGTTTCATGGAATAAATCCTGAACACACGACTGGCCTGGTTTTGTTCAGCCTCGGCCAGCTGTTTCCACAGTTGTCACAATTACTTTTATTTATTCAAATGTTAATAGGTTTTGCTGTAGAAATATAACAGATACAGCAGTAAAGGTGATTATTTTTAAAGGCTGCCCCCTCCCTCTCGATAAATCCTCTTAAAATCGATAGGGAAAAGCATCTTTTCTTCCTTTCTGGGTTTGATACCCTTTTGCAATCTGCTTTTTTTTTTTTTTTTAAAGTTAACATTGTCTCATGAACATTTTCCATATCATGAAATATTGATGGGCGGCATCACTCCGAATTACTCAGCTCCTGCTGACAGGACGCACCCTGCAGTGGCTGGCGGAACCGTCCTCCGAGGCCAGGCGTCCCCTGGAGGGGCCTCCCAGCCACCATGGCCCTTGGTGACGGCGGCATCAGCCCAAGTCCTCGCTCCCTTGGCAACTGCGGGTGTCTCCAGGCCCGCCCAGGCCTCCCCGCTCTGCGGTCCCTCTCCCCAGGCCTGACCCTGGACAAGGCCTACCCGGGCCAGGCCACCTCTGACTCGTTCTGGCATCACTTCTCCTCCTGACATCCTCAGGTCGGCCCTTCACCCCTTCACCTGGTATCTTCCCCTCCTCACGCTCTGAATCTCAGGTTTCCGGGACTCCCTGGCGGTGTCATCACAAGCTCACACAAGCCTCCCTGCCGACACATGGGGACACCCTGCTCTACACCAGTGCTCTTCCTCTGCTTTCCCACCCCCGCCACTGTCCCAGCAGGTGCCCTGAGCCACGGCAGACCAGTGTCCTGTGTCTGGCGGGACCCTGCCCCATGGACACAGCATTTCCTGTGCTCCTCATTCTTCCAGAAATGTATTTCCCCAGCCAAGGCAGAGGTGAATACTCTCCCTCCCCTTGCATACAGGTGGGCTCTGTGGCTGCTGACAGGTGGCAGGAAGGGCACTGTGGGGAGTCTGTGTGTCTCGGCTGAGGAAGGCTGGCTTCTCCCAGGCCCCCTCAGGACACACGCCTGGGGCCCTGGGCAGCTTCGCAGGAGGCTGCTGACCCTGAAACCAGCCGCCGGGCCACCTCACTGGCAATCAGGGAGAAGGAGGAGCTGAGCAGCCCCTGCTAATGACCACAACTCCTCCGATTCGGGTCCTAGCCCCAGGGCTGACTGGCCAAGCAGCACCGAACCCTCTGAGCCTGCCCTGACCGCAGGCTCCCAGCCAAATGCCCGCCGCTGCTGCTTCAAGCACCAGAGTTGGCACTGAAGGCTGGTGTCGCGTGGATGAGCAGGGCCCCTTCCTGCCCCGCCACATATTCTAGGCTGATTCACTCAGCCTCCGCGCTGGGCCACAGGCTCAGGGGCGTGGGCGGCCACTCTCCGTCCGCACCCTCACGACTCCGCCACTAGAAGCGTGTGTCTGCTTGGCTTGCCTTCTGCTCCTGCTCTTACCCTTTTCACCCTTTAAACGCTACTATTGGGTGCCTATGAACTAATTTAACATATGTGTGTGGACTCAGGCACAGTGGCTGGTTTAATGGAAGCACATGAGAAGCAATAGCTGAGGTAGCCGTGGTCCATCCATGCACAAGCAGCCTCGCCTTCACTAGGCAATGGCAGGATCCTTGTCCCCCCTTTGAAACTCCACTCTGGAAGTCTTTCATCCCGGCAATAGATTATCGCTTCTTTCATTTTTGGGGTGTCATAAACACAGGATCCTTCTCTACATAATAGTTTACAGCTGTCACCCATAATTTGCTCTCAGCTTTGCTGGTGCAGAGCAGTGAGGCACCATCATTTGCTGGTGCAGAGCAGTGAGGTGCCTTCACTGATGTGACACACACCCCACAGGAGGCCTCCAGGTGCCTGTTACTCTCCACAGTGAGTGCTCGGGCTTGTACTCACTCCCATGGGGCTTGTACTCACTCCCATGAACAGAGCTTATTGAAAACATTCTTACATAAAGTGGTTTATCTATATAAAATGTAATGTAGTTAAAAATTAATGTAATGCAATGTAATGCAATATAATATAATGTAATGCAATGCAACATAACTAATAGAATACAGTGTAACGCAGGGCAATGCAACGTAACACAACACAGTATAACATACTGTTATGTAACATAACCCATATACTGTAATATAACAAACATTTATGTAATCAAGGAATCCATAGAGAAAGTGGGCTTAGGGAGGTCCCATGCCGCAATGTAGTGCCAGACTGCTTGCCAAAGGGGTCCAATTTCCACTCCAGATGACAAGACTGGCATTGTCAGGTATCCTCATCTTTACTTTCTACTGTTTAGAAATGGTCTTCATTTGTATGAACATCTAAAGACATACAACAGGACTATAACTATGTAGACATTATTAATTTTGTTGAGATTAACTATCTAGAGATGTCTGGCTGACCATCCATCTGCCTCTCAATTCTTTGTGATTTCTTCCTTTGAAGGGGTCTGCTCAAAGCATTCACCCTTAATTCTGTTGGGTTTTGTGATTCCCTATTGCTCTGTACCCAATCTTGCGTATATGTTGCATGCAGGTTTCTTCTGTTCTGTGTTGTGACTCTTCTACCAATTTGTAGCTTTTTTTTTTTTTTTTCTTTCATAAACTTGCCTTTGGATGCATAGAACTTAGAGTCACACCTTCTGTGTCAATGTGTCTTAGTGGAGACGGGGCGGGGGCGGGGTGGCAGGGAGCTGGGTTGGTTCTGTAGGAGAGCCCTTTCCCATTCGCAGATAGTAACAACCTGCTACTGGCAATGCCGTCTCTTACATGTGGCCTTTCATGCATGTGGGGCTCACGGAAAGTAGGTCCACATTTTCAATCTTCCCCTAGGAATAGCCAAATGACCAAGACTCTTTCGAAGCTGGTCATCTCTTCCCAGTTTTCCAAATGCCATCTCCATCAAATTCCAAGTTTACACTTGTGGCTCCCACCTTGGCTCTTTCTTCTGTTTGCCTGACTTGCTCCGATGCTACAGTCTTCGTCACTAAAACTTTGCTAAAGAAGCTACTCAGTCCTGCGAGTTCCTCAGGAGGTGTCTTGGTGTCCTTAGGTGTGCTAAGGTTTAAATATCTGCTTGTCAGATTTCAAGCAACTCCTTGGTAATTAGATTGGAATCACATTGAGTCCACAGGCCAGCTTAAGGAGATTTAACATCTTAAATTCTCAAACATTTGTATCACTAGGAATGGTATACTTAGTCATTTGGGGGGGTCTTTAAAAAACTCAACACAATTTTATTGCAAAGTATTATCTGTGGAGTAAAATAAAAGTTTTAAAATAAAATACTTTATTATCTATAAATATAAATTATTAATTTTTATAAAATAAATACTTTATTATTTCAATATCCCTTACAGACTCATTTCTATACTCCATGTACCTTCATTGCTATTGAAAATAAGTGGTATCATTTTTTCTTGCTTGAATATGAAAATTTAATTTTACAACTATATTGACTTCTTATGCAACTATTCACTAAGTTCTTAGTTTGAATCATTTCTCAATGCTCTAAGGTGTGCTATATTGACAATCTTGAGCACTAACTTAATGGTTTCTTCTTCCTTATTTCTATAGGTTAATTTCCCCCTTATTGTTGGCTTTGATTTAGAGGGACATAGTGGAATAGAAAGAGGGCGGATGAGTATTCTTGCGTATTTATAGTTTTTCAGGGCCTACTTCTAATAGTTTACCATGAAGAATGCTATTTGCCATACATTTGGGGTGTGGCATTGGGGGTAAAGACCTACTCTATCACATTAAGGGGATTCCCTTCTCTCCCTTGTTTGCCAAGAGCTTTTCATCACAAAACAATATTGAGTGTTATTATTTATTGCTCATGCATCTATCCTATAACCTTTGCAGAAAGACATTATTTTTAGTCCACACAATGCCTTTGGGATAGACCTGTTATTGACAACACGTCTTCAGGCCTTTTTATTGCTTATTGGTGTCTCACTAAATGGGGGATTTGACAGTTTACTTATACACTGCAGGGCATTTGGGTAGAGACCAGCTAAAACATTCAGCAATAGTCTGGAGATGTCTATTATTTCTCTAGGAGAAAGAGTAAGATGGCTGGATCCTGCAATCAGCCCATAGAAAACTTCATAAGGAACGGTCAAGGTGACTTCCAGATCATTTTGCATTTCAAGAGCAATATGGGAAGTTCCAGGGGCTTGGTACCCTACAGCTAGTGATGCTGTTCTAATTCTTAAAAAAAAAAAAAAAAAATGCAGTAACGTGTCCTGCTGTTCTCATTTGCATCAAAATTCCCTAGTGGTTAGGGGTGTTGATCAGAGACTCAAAGCCTTATTTGTCTTTATAGCCTGTTTTAACAAGTGACTCTTCAAATCTTTTGCCCATTTCATTTTATGTTTTTCTCATGGCTACATTTTGAAGAAACTTTGTAAGATTTTAAATATAAATTCGTATTGGCAAAGCCATTTCCAAGTATTTATCGAAATTTATTGTTTGTCTTTTCACTATTCTCATGCATTCATTAGTAGAGAATTTTTCAATTTTTGATATAATCTAACTTATCTTTTTTCTTTAACTCGCCATGATTTTGTGATGATATCTAATGTTATCAAAAATTATTCTATGACTTGTAACGATTTTACAGTTTTATGTTTTACTTTTATGCTTTTGCTTTGATTGGGGTTAACTTTTGTAGAAGGAGTGAAGTTCAGGTCAAAGCTAATTTTTTTTCATGATGATGTCTGTTATTTCCAGAAAGACTTGCTAAATAAACTGTCTTTTCTCTATTTAATTTTTATAATTAATGTATGAGCCTTTTCTATGTAGTTTTTCTTCTTCAAAATGGTGGATTCAGCAAAGCTGTATTATAATTTGTGCATATTTCTGAATTTTATTTGCGTGAAGATTTTTGCTTCTGTATTTATGAGGAACATAGTTCTGTGTTTATCTTTGTCTGCTTCTGGTATCAAGATAATACTGGACTCATGCAGTATATTAGGGAGTCCTCTTTTTCTCTTGTATTGTTTTTAAAGAGATTATAACAGTCTTTCTGTTCTTTTTTTAAAATGCTTGGCAGAATTTGGCAGTGAAAAATTTGACCTGGAAAATTTATTTCCGAAGATTACTTACTATGAAATTTCTCTGATAATCATTCAAGTCATGCTTCTGCCTAATGGTCATCATTTGTAGTTTGTGACTTTAAATCAGTTGGCTCATTTCATCTTAATTATCAAGTTTTACATATAGTCATTCACAAAAGTCTCTCATTATATGGAATCTCTTTTTGCAAAACAAACATACATAACATCATTATGTTGTACACATAAAATTAATAGAATATTGTACATAAATTATATCTTAATAAAAATACTTATGAAGCCTGTAAAGGCAAGCTGTTTTTGTTCCTGATATTAGTAACATGCTCCTTTTCTATTCTCTCACTCCCCTAACTACAGGTTTATCAATATAATGGATTATTTTCACAGAACTAGCTTGTGATGTAATTTATTTTCTCTATTGTCATTCTAGTTTCCATTTATAAACTCAATCAAGTCTACTTTGTCTGATATATATTATGACATAACCATTCCATATTTATTTTAATTAGAGTTTCTTCCACTTGCAAATCTGTTTATATTATCATATTTAAATTGTTTACAGATGACATATAAGTTGGTTTTTCTTTTATTTAAGATCCAATTTAGTAGTCTCTGTTCTTGTTATGTTTAGATCATTTATACTTAGTGTAATTGATTACTGTTTTAGAGTCAAGTATCATTGTATGAGCTATCGTGTTACCATTTAATTTCCTTTTTTTTTCCTTTCACTGTCATATTTTAGATCATTTATATCATATTTTCATCCATCTGCTGAGTTTCTGACTATGTCTTTTTTATAAATGTATAAATCTCTTGGCTCACAATGTTCACAGATTATAATATTCAGACGTAATATTTCTATTTAAGGCCACGCATCACCACTTCAAGTAGAATATGGAAGATTTACCATCATGCAGTTACTTTGACAATCTCCTCTTTCCTTGGTTGTTTTCATATACTTTATATTTAAAAACATTTAGAAAGATGCACCAGTTAATGTTATCAATTTTTGTACTCAATTGTCATATATATCTTTAAAGGTCTTAAGAGGAAAATACAACTGATTACATTTTTCAAGTATTTTACTATTTTTATTGCTCTTTCTTCATTCCCAACATTTCATGTTTCCCTCTAGTATCATTTTCCTTCCATTTGAAGACCATTCTTTGGATTCTTTCGTTTTTATAGATGATCAGCTTCTGGCAAATTCATTTAATTTTCTTCATGTCTTATGTGTTTACTTCACCTTCATTCCTGAAGGATATGGCTGTAGGATTTGGTTTGACAACTCTTTCCTTCATCTTACAAATATTGCCCACTTCTTTCTGGGCTTGTGGCATTAGATGAGAACTCTTCAGAAAAATAATGAGTGATTCTCTGGCTATTTTCAGAATTTTTTCTTCATCTTAACCTTTGAGCAGTTTGATTATGAGGTGACTGAGAATGGGATTCTTTGAATTAAGTCATCAGAGTACATTTAGAAATGCACTGGTAGACATGCTTGTGAAGACTAGGTTAGATGATTAGAACCTTTGAATCTAAATGCAGACCTCGTTCCTATAGAAAATAAGGGGGAAGGAAAAGTATTAGATAGGAAGACTATTGGGCTGTCCCAAATTCTAAGAAATGTCTGGTCAAACAAGTGGTTATTGTTAAGATAAAACCACCAACTGGCAAAGTCCAACATCTTCCTGGGCTGGATCTGCCTTCCTCTCTCCACCTTGCTTGTCATCCGCTGGGAGCAACCTTTGAGAAGCATATGGTGTGGGTCTGGAGGCACCACTGACTGACTATGCACCCTGCATCTGGAAATCTAAGCAATGTATTCTCATGGCCACCGGATCTAATTTGTTTGGTTAAATATCACTGTAGAACTGTGTGGAAGGACCAGGCACTTAACCAGTTACCCCACAGCCATTACTAATGAGATAGTATGGTGACAGCATTTTGGTGAGAAATGCTGGATTTTGGATAAGTTTTAACACAAAAATGCTCTCAGGGAAGTTTTGTGTGTGAGGTAAAAGATAGCAATAACTCAGCTTTTCAGCTCAAACAGCTCAGAAAGAGTCATAGAATGACTAGCTTAAGCTCCTGTCAAAATAAGAGGAACTGGGACAGGGAGAACACATGGGACTGTGGTGAAGGCACAGGAGTGAAGTGGTGGTGGGAAGTCCATGGGGTTACGACCGAGATGGAAAAGTGTATGACATGAAGCATAATGTAAAAAATGCATTTATAAAACAAATAAAATAAAATAAATGAGAAAAAGAAAGTGGAAGAAGTTGAATAAGGAATTCAACTTTGTCTATAAGAGGTTGAGATTTAAGGAGTGAGAGCAAGAAACACTCCCCAAAGAAAACATACACATACCATTTTGAGAAGTGAGAGAGGAACATTTGAGGTTAATGTCGATGGAAAAACAGAGAGGGCCAGGGGAATGAGGAGACTGACAATTAATTGCAAGACCTTTGTCATAGATAAAGCTGCTGTTTGTCACTGCCTTTGTCAACAAGACAACCTTACGTGTGTGTGACATGACACCTAATTGGCAGCGGAATCAAACCAAACATTGGGGTCTTTCATGAACATGGCTCTTTAGCAGTTCAGATTGTTCAGAGTGGAGAGAGTCCTCCGAGATTCTTCTCTATTCCTTCAATATCTGGGTGTGGGCATGGAGGCCGGGGGGGAGGGAGGTAATCCAAAGTCACAACGCCCTTTCATCTCAAGAACACTAATAAGTTCAAAAATCTCAGTGTCTTCTCTCACACTGCTCCTTGTCTCCTGGGCCTACGGGGAGCACCCCCATCACTACTAAACACCTGCCATTTGAATCATGATTCCATGCTCCATTCATCTCTGGAGAGGTTGCTCTATTATGATCAGTTTCTTACCATCCTAGTCAAAATGAGTGCAGCCCTAAGGACTGGCCAGATAACACCATTTCCTCAGATATTATAACTGCTTCCCTCCCTGCTTTCTCACCCCGACCCTGAATAGTGAACACCAGAACTGTCAGCTTTTCACATGTTGGAGTTCTCTGCCATCCAGTTTCACCTCACTTACCATCCTCTCCTCCAGGCTGATCACCAGAAATGATTGATTTTTCTACATAGACTCACAAAAGTATGTATTTCTCTCATAATTGGTCAGCTTCTACCTTGTACTAGGTTGATCTCTATGCTTTTCACATCCTCACTATAGTCAACAGTATTTCAAACCACCCCAGAGGTTCGATGGTGCAGAACGACATTGATATCTCACTCATGTCCTATGTAAGATGCTGGTGGGTTCTGCCCCAGGATGCAGTTCTGAGGAATGAAGCTCTGATCCTTCTCAGTCGGGGCCCATGGCTGGGAGAGCAGCATCTATCTCCAATCTGCCATCCCTACAGCAGGCAGAAGGCTGAAGAGCAGAGGAAGAATCATGTGGCATTTTAATTACATGCTTGTGGAGCATGGCTACCGCGTCACTTTTAAGAAGTTAACTCTCCTTATGTCATCTACATACCTACACCCTACGGGCCAAGTCAAGGTCATGGGTGGGAGGACCACACAGCTGCCAGGAGATAGCAACTGGACCCCTGTCAGCAAGTGAGTCACAGAGTGCTCACGGGCACTCTGGGAACATCAGGCAATCAGCCACTCTTACCTCCCAGGTGGTGAGCCCCGGTAGGCAGACAAGTTGTTCCTGGGAACCATTCTCCTCTGGCCCTGCTAAGGTCCAGCATTGTGGTGAACACAATTAGCAGCCAGCCAGCGGGTGCTGGGAAGGAGCAATTCCCATGGCAAAGGCTGAGGTAACTTCTTGCCTGAGAGACCTTCATGCGTTGGGATTGGTCACTCGTTATTCTAGCAGGTTGTCACTTTCCAAAGAAGAAACTTATCCTGATCCTCATGTTTCTCCAACATACGACAGCCCCTTTTCCATGACCTTTGAACTGGAATCACCAGCCTGGATGAGACAAGCTGTGAGGCATAACTTGCCGAGGATCCTGGACTGGCACTTAGTGGCCATGGAGAATCGCTTCCTCTCGAGGACCCACTTCTTCCACCTCAAAGTGGGGCCCAATATCCCTAACTTCCTGGGGTGTGAAGATAATGTGACTGCTGTTCTTAGCTCCACAGCCATTTACATAAGATGAGTGACCATGGTAGTTAAAGTAGAGTAACCTCTTACTCCACCTTTGCCAAGACTTATGTAAAGGTGCACCCTGGCATTTGTCCAGAGAACGCAGCGCTGTGTGTCCCCTGCATGGACAAATGTCAGGATTGTCTGGTGTATTTTCCACATTTGAGTCACCTGGCCTGGGGCAGTGAGCCTGGAGTCCTCCACGCATGTGGCCTCCTCCGTTTGAAACCTGAAGGTGTCTGTGGACAGGTGACAGACCCAGGAGGTGATGGGGTGTGGGGCACGGGCTGGCTAGAGAAGGGACCCCAGGGCCGAGGGCCATGCTCTCTCCTGAGGTGTAGGCCAGGGCCCTGGGAGAGAGGCCGGCAATTGTGCTGCTGTCCTGGGACCAGATGTTCTTGCTGAAAAGCCAAACCTAATGGCTGAAGCCTTCTTGTATCTTCCCAGGGAGGTAAGCAAATGACAGGGACCTGGCAAACAAGCTAGAAAGGGTTAAGCCCTACTGGTCATGAGCTGTTGCCCTCAGTAAGAAGCCCCAGGCTCAGTCCACTGCCCTCAAAAGGCAGAAGAAAGCTGGAATTTGGGTCCTGTCTATGCAGTCAACACCAGCCCCCTAACTTCTGTGAGCCAAATGGCTGCTTGTGGCTTCTCTACAGCGAACATTTGCTCAGCACCTGTCAGGAACATTGTTTTGACCTAATAAAGGCATGATGCTTCCCCAAAACCATGTCCCAAGCCAAGGCCTGAAAGAGCCTCTCCTTGTTCCTCAGCCTGATTTCTAAGGACAAACTCAGTCTACCAGGATGCTGCTGAAACCAAAGCTGGAGCTTTCTGAAGACCTACTGTGTGCGGGAGAAGGGGCCAGAGGCCTTGGCTGCTGTGTGGACCCGACCACATCCACTCCTGCCCTGCCCCCTCAGGCAGTAAGGAAGTCCTAACCACTCAGGTCATCCGAGGCTGAATACAAGTGCCGGTGAGAGGCATTTCTAGAAGTAGTTGGAAAACGCCATCCTCAGAAGAGTTGGCCTCATGGGCCATGCATGTCCACATCACCGAGGCGGTCAATTCTAAGGTTGTATTTGCAGACTTTGAGAAATCTAATCATCCCAAGGATCCCGTTGAAGTTATCTAAATTTTAGTGGATTTTTTTTTTTTTTTTTTTTTGTACTTGAGAGATGAAAGAAACATGGGCTCCAGGCTCAGCTTTGGTGTTTTTGTTCTGCTTCTTGAACCCAAGTTAGATTTCATTCTACTCAGTCCTCATGGATCAGCATGCCAGAGGAGCTCCAAGATCCCTGCCCAGTCCCTCCAGGCTGACATAGGTGAGACTCCACATGTCGCTGACACCCCACGTATTCTCTCTCTCTCTCTCTCTCTCACACACACACACACACACAAACACAAACACACCAAAACTGATGTTGTTTTCAAACTGGAGTGGTGTTTAAGAATTCCAAGTGCTGGTTTTTGGCTTCATTGTAATACTGTAGCATCGCTCCAGGCAATTTTCTTTGATTTAATTAGATGAACGGTGGTATTTTTTTTTCTTTTTGCAAAAAGGCTTTATTATGTAGAAATGAAATATGTATAAATTTAATTTTTAATCTTGTCACTACAGTGTGGGAAGGAGCAAGCTGATTCTTTTAATTTACCCTCTTTGTTTAAGGGGGAAAAATTAAATTAATCTTATCACAAGTGTTTATGAGTAATTGATTTGATTTTTTGTACTCCAGTCAGAAATGAGAGAGTTAAGGCGGTCTGAATCATCCTCTCAGACCCAGTAAGACTGTCCTTTGCTATGTAAATATTAACAGTTAGAGAATCGACTGGGCATCCTCTTCTCAGAAGATGGCCGCCATCTTGGGGCTGGATCATCTGGAACAAGACCACATCATCCTTCAGAGAGGAAGCTCAGCCAGGGCCAGGGCTACCAGGACACCTGTAATGTGCCTGGCTCTGGTGAGTGTGGTCAGCTGGATCCCTTTGCCCATAGACCCCACCCTTGGACCTCCCTGCTGATGCCTCAGAATTGAGTCTGGTGGCACCTTGGTGCCCATGTTTCTTGAAGGTGATGGATGGGCACTGTGTCGTTCAAGTTTAGGTGCACACCATGACCTCCTGGAAAATTTCTGCAAAATCTTGGGTTCCAGTCATGGAGAATGAGCTCAACAGGTGTAGGTGGCCTGCAAGAGTGGGACACAGCCCAGGTATTTTCCTGCAGGTGACTGGGTGACCCTACAGAAAAAAGGCCCACCATCCTCCAAACACCACTGGAGTGAGAATTAACTGAGCAGCTGACTGTTTTCAGAAGGGGCTTTTCAGTAAGTGGCAGACAGCTGACTTGGGGGTGGAGGGAATGAAGAGAACCAGTCATCTCTGTTCCGAGAAAATGACACATTTTTAAAAAAGATTTAATTATTTACTCATACAGAGCTGGGGTACAGGCCAGAGGTACAGGGGCAGTGAAAGACTTCACCAGAGACAGAGTGATTGGCAGAGTAGGCAGACTGACTAACTACATTGCGAGGGAGCAGCTGGCAGGTCAGGAGAGGTCTGCCGCGCCATGTGGTCACCTCCGGGGTGGGGATCGAACTCATGCTGAAGCAGCTTCTTAGTGCTGTGCTTTAACCCGCTGCACCACAGTGTGGGCCCCAAAATGACACATTTTAAATTTCTTTATACTTGAGTCAGAAGAGACTCAGGGACCTCAAATGACTTGTCCAATGTTGAGGAACATTGAGGAACGACAGGCAGGACACTGGGTCCCAGGCCTCCAGCACCTCTGCCTCCTCCCAGAGCTCCCTTCCAACTCTCTCCCATGACCTTGGGAGTCATCAGCTGGCTGGGACAGTCACAGCCAGGTGGGCAGCTGGGGACAGGCGCCCTCCCTTTGCTGCCCTCCTCACCCTCAGGAACAGCACCCTCCCCCACCTCCCCCCAAGAGCATCCCACGTGGGCAGCCATGTTTAATTATTGTGCTTGAGATCTTTTTTCCCCATGTAGTATTTATCTTTTCAAGAGACGGTCAGGTGGTCACACACATATTTCCCACTAACCCTGACAAAAAATGTTATTATGGGATTTTGCTGTATTTCGCTAAACACCAGGTTTATACGAGTGCCTCATGTTTCCCCGCCAGTCTCCTGACTGGAAGCCGAACAGGTGCATGTAGATGGATGGCAACAAGCAGTCGTCTCCTGCAGTCCAGAAGGCGGGGCCTCTCCCACCAGCCTGCGAGCTGGACCCCAGTTGGGTGGCCACCTCGGGGTTTTCGTGAAATCACACACATCAGTATTTTCCTTCTTCGTTTGAATGCTCGGAAGAAGCCAACTGTAGTGCAGCTTTTTTTTTTTTTTTAAAACTTTCTCGACTCGTAATTAAATTAAACTGTTTCTTGGTTTTGCCTTCAGAGTTCCAAGTGCCAACCAAAACATCTTCAAGTAACACATTTTACGAGCAGACATGGTTTTTATAGTTAGCCATGTTCATTTATAGAAGTCTGGTCAGAGAATCTTCTCGCATCCTGAAACCCAAGATGCCAAGTCCAAGGGAAGAGGATGGGGCCGGTGCGATCGGGGCTCAGTCTCCTGCTGGCAGAGGTATTGGGGAGGAACCAGCCATGATCAGTCTCTGCTTGCCACTCAGGGAGCAGCGATGCTGAAGAGGTGTCTCCCTTGTGGAACAGTCAACAGAATTCAAGCTTTGTCTTGCAGCCATGACCCCGAGGGGCAGCCTTGGACAGAGGAGGAACTAGAAAGGGTGGACAGGGAGAGACAGATTTTAGAGCTGGTCTTGCGCGGGCAGTGAACCATTGCATGGCCAGCCCAAGCAGATTGTCCTCCATTTCTTCAGTCCACAAACTGGCTTTGGGTTGGGTATCCACACTAGTCCAGCTGAGGATAGGATGTATGAGCGAAGCGGCAGCCGTGGGGCTGGGCTGGGCCCTGGCTCCGGCACTCACCAGTGTGGGGTCTAAAACAGCTCACGTGTAACCTTGAGTTATTCATAAGATGGGAATTAGAATCTTTCCTCAGTGAGTTGGGATGAGAAAGCAGATCTGTAGACTCCTCTGTCTAGTCCAGAAAGGCTCTTGCAAGATTGATTGCTCTGCAGAGATTGAGTTCTGACTGGATAACTAAGTGTTGTCAACTTGCATCCCCCCATGACCACTGCCCCGTCGCAACAGTGGTCCCCAGCTCTGCACCTGTAGCACACCCACCGATACAGCATCACCTCTTCCACCACGAACAGCAGCAAAAACAGCACAACCTCATGTGCTGGTACCACCTTGACCTCCATCTCCATCATCCAAAACGATGCCACTGGTTACCTTTTTATCTAGTGGGTACCATATATGCCCTACCAAAGAGGCTGGCAAACTTCCACCACTGTCCCGCGTAGCATCTGAGGGCATCTGAACAATAATAACTC